>NW_021621048.1:6441464-6468254 GCF_004785775.1 Grammomys surdaster
AAGGCCAGCCTGGTCTACAGAGTGAGTTCCAGGTCAGCCAGGGCTACACAGGGAAACCCTGTCTCAAAAACAAAAACAAAAACAAAAAACAAAACAAAACAAAACAAAACAAAACAAAAAGACAGGAGGATGACAGTGTCCAGGCAGGCATGGTGCAGAAGGAGCTGAGAGTTCTACATCTTCATCTGAAGGGGACTGACTTCCAGGCAGCTAGAATGAGGGTCTTAAAGCCCACACCTACAGTGCCATACCTACTCCAAAAAGGCCACCTAATTGAATAGGGCCAAATCTTCTCATAGTGCCACTCCCTGGGCGGAGCATATACAAACCATCACAATGATATATATACAGATTATATATATTATATATATTATTATTATATATATTTGTGTGTGAGTTTTTCCCCCTTTTTATTTAGCGGTCTCTTCACTTTGCTGAGGCTGAACTTAAACTCCTGGGTGAGTCTTAGGATTCTCAGCTGATCCTCATGCCTTGGACTTCAGAGATACTAGATGTCTCATCATAAGTTATGTTCTTGTGTCCATATGTGTCTCGAAAACGTGAGTATTTTATGGGGCAGGCAAGTCACACATTGACACATTCTCAGGGTAAGGCACCTCTAGGTCTCCCCTTGTTGGTTCACTGTGGCCAATGAGAGTAAATCTGTGCCAAGTCACAGAAGGAATGTCAAAGAAAAAAAAGAAAGGCCATGACAGCAGAACATCACCATTTTGCTGGGCTGTCTCAGCACACTTACTCTCAGGGTCAGAGGAATGGGTCCACAGAACACTGCTATTATGCTGGACTGTCTCAGGGAACTTACTCTCAGGGTCAGAGATGTGGGTCAGCAGAAGAACACTTGCCTGGCATGGCTGAGGTCCTGCATTTGACTTCAAGCTATGAAAAAGGTAAAACAGATAATAAAGAATAAATACCCACAGGGCAGCAAAGACCACAGAGATCTGTCCCAGCTTAAAGAGGAACCCAGTTCTGGGGGCACAAACCTGTGCTCTCAGCCATTCGGGAAGTTGAAATGGATTGATCATTGACACCAGAAATCTGAGTTCAAGTCCAAAACAAAAAAACAAAAACAAAACAACAACAACAATAAAAAAGGGTGTTGGGGTGGGGCAGAGAATACTCTACTGATCAGAATGTGTTCGTATGTGTTGGAAGCACATAGAATGGACTAAGCCCGAGGATGCTGTAAAACTGAGTTTAGTTCATCTAGGGCTGTGTACTGTGCCTTCCAGCTCTCCCCACTGCCTATCTCCCAGCATCTCCCAATGGTCCTATCATGTTCAAATTCATAAAAAAAAAAAAAAAATAGAATGGCCCCTGAGGGACCCAAGATTGTCTTCTGAATAAATATAAAAAATTTAAACAAAACTTTTATCTTTTAATGACATGTATAGATGAGTTAGAAGTTAGAATTCCAAAAATAAACAACATCATTTGGGTCTTAGGCTCTGAAATTTGGGAGACACAGGTTCAAAAGTTCAAACGATGCTAACTTAGTGTGCCAAGGAAGGGAGGGAAAGTGCATGTTTCTGTATTGAGAATGGCAGAGGCTTACAGAGCTGGTAGGAGATAACAAGAAGGGTGAATAAACAGAATGTCATTGTCTATAACAAAAACCAATGAAGCATGTGCATGTATAATGTGCTGTGTGTGAATGTGTGTATGTGTATGCACATATGTGTCTACTAGGGGTTAAAACAAGTTTCTTACACATGCTAAGCAAGGGCTCTACTAGTGAGTTACATCATTAGCCCATTTTATTATGAGACAGGGTCTCACTAAACTGTCCAGACTGGCCTTGAACTGGCTATCCTCTTGCCTCCAGCTCCTGAGTATCTGGAATTACAAATGTGTGCCACCACTCGAAGTGGAAATTTCTGGTTTCTTTGGAGAGACTCAGTTGTGTCATGTGATATTTTTCTGGAAAATGTCTTATGAGAGGATGTTTTCCCTAAAACAGACATGTGGAAGGTTGTTTTGCTGAAAACAGCCATGTGGTGGTTTTCTGGAATCTACCTGGAAAAGAGGCATGTGGTTTTTGCTAGAGCAACTGCTTAAGAAAACACATGATGTTTGGAAAGGTTATACATATAACCCGACAGACAGTGAACGATGCTGTGGCATTGGTTCATCTTGCCACTCTTTGCTGATCATCGTTTGCTGTGACTTTGTAGAGAGAAATGCACCAGAGAGTTCTGGTGTGTTCTGGCAGCTTCTTGCCACTTCCTCGGACTCTGGCAGAGCCTTGAGGCTTCTTCTGGATCTAACTGCCATTGCTAATTCCTAAATGGTGTGTGTGAGAGAGAGGATTAAGCTACCACTGTTAATTTATGAGACGTGAACTGCTGATATCCTGACCATGCAGATTGAATTTGCTCCAAAGAGCTATTTCTGAGCAGGCCCACATCCTCCTTTGCCCTGTTAATCTTTCCTTTCCATTACCTCTGGAGGGTGATGGGCTAGAAGGAAGGCTAAGGCACTTATTAAAGGTTTTGAAAAAAATATAAGCCTACAACCACCTAGCTCAATCGCCTGTTGATATACATCTCAAGCCTCTGGTGCAAAAGCAGCAACATGATCCATTGTTTAAACTCAGCACGCCCCCCCCCCCCCATTTAGTTACAATTTTTTCAAAGTTCCAGAACACACATCAGCCATATTTATATTTTCCAGAGTTCTAAAAGTATGAGCAAGTTAGTTTTCAGAACACATTTCAGAGACACACTTGGCCCTCCATATTGGTGACAAATATTTTATCTATTGCATTTGTGAAAATGATGGACAGATGCCAGCAGATGCAACATAGTAACCTTCCAAAACAGAGCAAGCCAGCTGCGGCCTGGGGAAAGCCAAGGCTCTTTTCTGTCCCCAGAGAGTTTCAAAGGACAGAATTACAGTTTAGTTTCACAAGCTTACTGAGCTTTGTTTTTGAGTCTGAAATCATTTCATTACATGAAATACAATTAAGTGCTCCAACAAGACCAGTAGAAGAAATTGTTCATTTTGAAATACCCCAGGTTGGCTTCAAAGTAGCTGTGTAGCTAAGGACAGCCTTGGTATTCCTGCCTTCCTGTCTCTATCTCTGAAGTGCTGGGATTGTGGGTGTGAACCATTCCATGAAGTTTATGGAGTATTGGGTTTGAACTTAGCCTCTTTTGAACTAGGTGAGAACTCCCCATCCCTGACAGGTGAGGTTTTTTTTGTTTTTGTTTTTTGTCTTTTGTTTTTTGTTTTTGGTTTGGTTTGGTTGGTTTTTTTTTGTTTTTTTGGTTTTTTTTTTGTTTTTTGTTTTTTTTTTGGTTAACAGGTGAGTTTTGTAAAGTCAGAAAATGCCTAAAGAAAGCAGGAAGTAGACTGGTCACTGGAAGGTTGCTTTCCTTGTAAATCAGAGACACGGAAGGGAACAATGGAAAAGTGACTGGTGGATAAGCAAGAGGTTATCTCAGGCTGCTTGTCTTGTGTAAGGATGAAGGCAGAGGGAACTTCCTTGTCGTAACTATTGAAACTGGCCTGTCCTGGAAATTTGGCTCTGATCTCTCTAATCTTGACTTCTCAGGAGGTTAGATAAATAGGGTAGTTTCAGCTTGCTGGGGGAAGTAAGTGGGGCACGAGTGACTCCATTTTTAGTTTGCTCTGCTGGGGCCTAGTTTGGGAGCTGAGCCTTGTGTAGGTTTTTGTTTAAAGGTTGTGATGACTGTGGGGTGGTGAAGCCTGGGGAAAGCGTGAAGAAAGAGAAGCATCAACAGCCACAGGTCTCAGAGAACAAAGAGTTAACAAGATGTAATCACTCAACAGGCCCAATTCCCCAGAAATTAAGGTGCTGAAGACTAGCATTGCACATAGAGATAGGGACAATAATGTTTAATATCATAAGATCTGCCAAAAAGCCACTAAACTGGTGGTGGCACACGCCTTTAATCCCGGCACTTGGGAGGCAGAGGCAGGTGGATCTCTGAGTCTATGAACTGAGTTCCAGGACAGTCGGGGCTATGCAGAAAAACACTGTCTTGAAAACAAACAAATAAACAAACAAACAGTCCTTAAAATGCACACCTAGGTAAAGGGAATTTATCCAGATATAGCAGTGTGTATCTGTAATCCCAGTTTGAGTGGAGAAGATCTGGAGTTTGCTGTCATCTTGGGCTATGTAGATTAGCCTGGGCTACTTAGGGTGACAGGAGGCTGGACTATCCTATCAGAATCCAAGAGAGAGAAAATATATTTGGTCTTAGAGTGCTCTTGGAGTGAGGCTTAATTAGCATAGTAATTTTTACTCTTTGCGCATGCGCACATTCAGCTTGGCTCCCTCAAGGAGCCGGCGCCATTTTGCAATGGCGAATGCGGCTCCCGACATCTCCCCCTTCTTTATTTTATTGTTACAACAAATTTCCAACTGTTATTTCGCCCATCAAGCCCACCGTTCTACCAGTAAGGCGTCTAAGGCAGTTAAAACAGTTGTGAGACCCTCCACACTTATGTCCCATGCAATGGGAACCCGAGCCCTGGGAAGTGTGGAGGACTATCACTCAGGGTTCCTGGTTAAATACCCCCTGGAGCGACGTGTACATATCTGGTTGGTTAATTGCCCATAAAATCCTATATGCCCCGGGATGGGCTGTGACTTTCTGTGCTTTCCCCTTACACAAAGGCAATAAATTATAGAACTTGTGAGAGCATCGGATTGTCAGCGCTGTCTCTGCCTTCCACGGCTCTCTACATCAATGTCTCCCCCTTTTTGTTTTAAATGAGAATCACAGGCACTGGCCATTTCCCGTGTCTTAGGCTAGTTGACGTTCTTCCATAGCCAGCACCAAAGAATGGTGAGCTCCTTATCTTAGGCTACGAGGGTTGTACCCACACCTGGCATTCTTGTCAGCAAGAATGTGCACCCAGGTTGTGGCCACTTGTAATGCCTGTCATGGGGTAAACTCACAGCTCGTGGTGTACCTCTGGCATATGGCATCAACCTATTCCCGTCGTTGGGACCAATGGCAGCTGGCCTGGAGTCGAAAAGATGGAGTTGCCCTTGGTTCGTCTGGCACAGTACCAATATGACTCAAACTCAAGCCCGATCAAGCAATTTCCATCATGGGGGAATAAGCGATCAAGGACTAATAGTTTGATACAGTCTCCCCTACCTTACCAGGTGCAATGGAAACAAGTCCTCTGGGTGCAAAGGCTAGGGAAATCGAAAGAGATGCAAACACCCATCCCTGTGCAATGGAGTCATCTCCTAGGGGTGCAAGGGCTGTTTGTCTCAAAATTCAGGTACCAGAGCTACACAGACAAGACCAGTCAGGCTAAAACTCCTCATCGACCCAGTGTAATGGGCTGAGCCCTTGGGGTGCAGCGGCTGATGGATCTGTTTGCTCGCTATTTCTTTAACATAAATAACCAGATTTCGGGAGATGAACCTTGTTCTAAGGCCACAAGTGCTTGGGTAATCACGGCTTTGTCACGTTTCTGTTGATCTCTGAGCTTGCAAACCAACCAGAGTATGAACACTAATCTGCAACACAGGGTTGTACCAAACAGGCCTACTCCCACCCACTCCTTAAAGAAGGGGAAGGCTGAAGAAATCCAGGAAGAAGGTCTTTCAGTCAGCGACAGGTCCATGCGTGTTAAGTTGATGGCCATCACCGCTACTCGCAACTTCTCAAGGAGTTCATCAAATCCTTCTGACCATTCTCCTGTTAGGTAATGAGACAATTGTCTGGATAAATTAGCTGTTCGAGTAAAGTTTTCATATTGAACACTAGTAATACAAAGTGTTCCCGGTTTTCTTTCACATCTCAATTGTGCCAATTGAAAAAGAATGTTTAATCTTTCTTTTACCAAATCTAGGTGCTGATTAACAATCATCAATCTGCCTTTTAATTCAGCACTCGTAGAGTGCCTCTGTCACTGTAGCGGACAGCTGATTTAAGGCTGCTGCTGTTTGAACTTTAGTTGTCATAGCAATCCCAGCAGCTGTAGCCGCAATGGCACTAACTGATATCGCCGTCATTATGGCTGCAGTTATGCCAAAGTCTCTTTTTTGTCTGAATAATGATAGAATAGAGGGTGTTTCAACAGAAACAGGAACCCATCGTGGCACTCTGGCAACCATGGCACGTTTAGCTTGTCCAACCGCCCAACACTGAGACATCATGCATGAATCATTAGTGCATTTTTCAAATGAGGAGTTTGAAAGAATAAACAAGAAAGGTGGAAAGACACACACTGGAGTAGGTGAAAATACCGTTTGATTTACAATAATCTTGTTAACTCCAGTAATTAACTGAATAGGATTTGTCAACTGAGGGATCGGATCTGAGCTCTGTTTCACCATAGTTTCATTAATAACTCCTGTAAAGGATGTTCTTCCTGCCTCTCCACTCTGGAGAAAGGCTAGCGGGTTGAGGTCGGTACAACTGCCATTAACTCTACAGAGTAGCCATTTGTGAAAAGGATTTATACTAATGCTCTGTAGAAAAGGACCTTTTCTCATTATCGCGTCAGCTCCAAGATCTCCCAGCATATTGGGTGAAAAGGAAAAAGTTTCATTGGTATCTGCCCATCGTATTACTCTGGATTGACAATCAGACCAAGGCAGAACAACTCTCTCATCTTCTAGACTACAAAAGAGAGAGACCTCAGGTTAACGAAGATGTTCTCCATCAATAAGTTTGGGTGATAAAAATGTTCCATCTATCCAAACGGCTGGTTGTAAAAAGGACTGTGAGAACTCTTTGACATTACTATAGTCCTTTTCATTATTATTCTTTTTAGTTGTTAATTTAACCCAGCTTCTCTTTTCATAAAACCACCCCAAGGTTCTCTTCGAGAGAGTTATACAGTTTCTTGTCTCAGTAATCTGGAAACAGAGAGAACCCCATTCAGGCAAGGAACGATTTTCTCCCAGGGGGGCATGCGTTTTATCATAGGGAAGATAAGGCAGCCCCATGGTTTTATCAGTTGTAAGAAATCTTGGAAATACCATGGCATCAAGTCTAACAGGTATAGGTTTAGGAAAAGCAGATAATATAGCCCATCGTTGTTCTCCCCATATACTAGGAACCCAGATCTGGAGGATCCAAATTAGGACTGGAAGCGTCTGCAGATGAACTCTTCGGGGTGTCATCTTCAGTCATCACGAGTCTTCGCGTTAGTCGCTCTGGTAGCCAAAATGGATTGTCTTCTTCCTGTGGAAAAACACAAACCGCTCCCCTGGATCCTATTAAAATAGGATCCGGGCTTTTCCATTGTCCGGTCAAGACGTCCTTCCACTTGCCTGCTCCTGTGGGGGTTGTGGCCATTGTCCGTGCCTATCAGCCGCGTTTCGGCCATGCACATCCAAATTTTAAAAATTAAGAGTAAATAAGACTAAAGATATTCGGGATCTTGGAGATCCAAGGTCCCATTCCCCCTTTTGTTTTTCTAGATACATTTTTATCATGCAATGAGCACGTTCCACAATTCCGTGCCCTTATCATAGTCAATTCGTTTGAGCTGGGCCTTTTGTAGTAAAGGAGAGTGTAAAAGTCAATGGAAATGCAGCTGTCAAGGAGAAAAGCATCAGTCTAGGAGAGGTCACTCCCCAGCAACAGTAGTCCCTTAAGAGAAAATGTTGCCTTACAGCTGGGACTAAGCCTTTCTTTTCAAATAAAAGAAAAATACATCTTTCTGAATTAATGCTAGAGAAATGCCCTTTTCCTGCTGGCTCAGATTTAGCACAAAAGTGGCATGTGATTAAACAGCATACCGCTCCTTTGAGCCCACATTCAACATGTTTTGATACATTTGATCCATCACTGGTGTAATCCACGAAGTCAGTCCTGTAGCCAGAGGTAGGTCCTTCATGATTACATGATGGAATGGTGAATGTAAACTTTTTACTATCTTTGGTACACAAGTGGATGGAGAAAAAACAAACCTTAATAATATCTATTATTATAGGCCAGGAGGCTGGCAAAGATGATAAAAGCAGCAACCCTCACTGTACTGAGCCCATGATCTGCATTTGATTAATAGCACGCAGATCATGCAGCAACCTCCTTTTCTCTGATTTAAGGATATCTGCAGACGTAAACTTGTGAATGTAACCATTTTCCTCCCCTCTAGAGAACTACAGGCCGCTGTCAGCCATCTCCAGCTTAGATGTGCCCCACTTCCAACACACACAAGGCTGGCAGGCTTCCTGTCAGCCACACTTAGCCCCTGACTTTCTCTCACTGTTTTCAGATGTAGTCCTTGTGCACAGGTGCTACTAGCTGGTATCCTAGGCCTGTCCCCAACCCAGTGGAAGTGGGGCTGCAGGCTCAGAGTTAGTAGTGGAAACTGACAGAGCTGATGACAGACATCTTACCAGGTAGGGTCATCAGGAAGCACACAACACTAACAGTCTCTGGATTCTCTCAAGGCGTCCTTCCCTATGGCTTCAGTTCTGTGGCAAGTCTATGCTCCATGCCACAGGCGATGGATGTTTCCTGCTTCTACTCTTAGCTTTAGGACAGAAGTTCTACCAGAGAGACAAGCTTACTACTCTAGTTTACTTCTCTGCACTGTCTTACTAGGACCCCTGCCACTCAGAAGTCGGGGGCAGCAAAGTACCACTGCCCCGCTCACTATGAGCCAAGCTAGCATGCTAGTGTCCTTATCTGTTCAGCCAACAACTCTTTGGCAGCACTTAGCTTTTCAGAGGAAAGTACCTTATGATGACATTGGCAGGCTGAAAAGGTGGAGGAGCCTGCAAAGCTTCAAGATAAGCTGGAGAAACTGAGGCCTCCCTTCTCACTTGTAGCCCTTATTATCCATTCTTATTGGAATTTTTTGTGTCACAATCTGTTTGAGATGTAGTAAGGGCGTACAAAATGAATAAAATACACTGAGAGATTTATTGGTCACCCTTACTGACTAGCTAGCTCTCCCTAGACAAAAGTTGTAGTTTGTAATTTTTTGAGCTTGTATTAGATGAAAGTCTAGGATACCCGCAACAGTCTAAAAGCCTTAGCTCTTCTTGATCTCCTTGTGGTGCAGGGATCAAGTCCCAGGGCCTTGCACATAAGAAAGAAAGGCAAGACTTTCTTTTTCACATAGGGAGCAATTAGTTTAATATATAATGGGAAAAATAAATTTTGAGAGCTACTTATATTTGCATTATGAAGTTTCATGTCTCTCCATGTGAATAGTAAAAATGCACATTTGCTATGCTCTCTCTAGAAACAGTATACTAGGCCACACTATGATGTCCACAACTCTCAGGGACTGTCTCATACTGTAGAACATCTTGTGAAGCAAGCTGACACTCATTTTTTAACACATCCAGTTGAGTCTCCTTTCTACACTACTACTGACTTCTCTCTCTCTCCCTGGGCTGTCATAGTACCTAACTCACAGTTGTCTTTGAAAAGTTTTTTCTTAATCACTTTATTTTCCCCCTAGCCCCATGGGTAGCTGCTAAATCCTGCTAAATCATTTTAAATTCACCACCTCTTTTATCTTGAGTGCCTAAAGAGTAAGTATGCCAAACACGAAGAGTACTATACTAATTTTTCTTTGAGAAAAACCTAAAAGGCAGCTCCTCTGTTGTGCTAAATAACCACTGATGACTTGATGATAGATGTTCTCACTCTTCTGTCCACAAACAAGCTCCATTCTTTCTCTTTCACTTCAAGCAATAACAAATTCTTATATAAGACTATTAATTATTCTTTGAGTCAGCCCTTTAATGGTATTGTTTCATGGGCTCTCAAGAATCACTAATAAATTCATTGGATTTAAGTCTCATCACTTTTACCAGGATGTAAAGGAACAATAAAAACAATCTTTTAAATCTATAATTTTATAATTAATAATATAATTTTATATTAATATCAATTTATATTAATATTATAAGTTTATAATTAATTTTATAATAGTAAAATTATTTTATTATTTTATTTACTAGAATGGTAACTGACGTAGGCAAGACAGGCTGTAATGTTTCATTAATTTTATAAATCTTAAATTTGAACTTTGTTTTTGGTTTAACTGAATAAGCAACTCCTTTTAGTTGAATAAGGGATCAGATAAACGCCAAGTTAAAGGCACTCTTGTTTTCTAATAATTGTTACATCAGCTCCAGTATCTATTAATTTTTATTGGGGAGAGCAGCTTTTACTGTTCTCTATTCTGCGGAGGCAGCCGCCCACGTGAATGGTATCCTTCTGCCTCAAAGCGGACTATTTTTCTATCTAAATCCTGTTCCCACTTGGAGGACCCAGGCTCTCCTGATTTATATTTATATAATTTTAAACTTTGCAATTATTCAACTGGATATAGAGGCTTTTTCAGCTCAGCTCAACTCTTAGCTATACGTGTAGATAGCTTATCAGCCTGTATATATTAAGACTGCCTTTAAAACAAAGTTAAAGTAGCCCAATAGTTGGATATATAACCATTCTTGTCTTTTGAACATGCAACATAGAACATACACTTAGACAATGAAACAAAAGGCAAACAATCAACACACATATGGACATTTAAGAGCTCTTTTTTTGTTGACATAGCTCAGAGAGAGGGCAACTGTTTTTCTAAAACCCTTTCTCTCTCTTATTCTTTACCGGATAAAGAGATTTTCTTTTTAAGGCCTTTTCTCCTTTTCTACGTTTCTCTCCCAGGGAAAATTATCCCTCATCTTTACTCCTTTTCTCCCTTTCTCTCCCAGGGAATTAAAATTATCCCTCTGTCTTCCCTGCAGATTAAATGTCTTTGGGAAAACCTTTAGACATGTCTCTTTTCCATCCCCCGAAGACGTCTCCTCAGAGGTGGAGTCACTAATTCTTAGATTTCGAAACTCAGTTAACACTGGGTACAATTTCTTAGGCCTTTTCTGTTCCACTTTTGTAGCTACTTCTTTTTTAATTTTTTCTTCTTTCTTTCTATTCTTAGCGCTCTCTTCCTTTTCTGCTTCTGATAGGCTATCCTGATGCTCTGCTAAAGCTCTTTGTCTCTCTCTTACTTTGTCTCGGCACTTAGCATCCTCTATACAGGCTCTAATCATTTTATACAAAGGCCATGTGCCTGGTCTTAACTTCCCTCCTTCTATTTTGTTGATCAGGCCACCTCCAAGTTTGCCCCAGGAGCCCTTAGACAGGGACCCCGTGGATACAAACCAGGGAGCTACCTGATCAACATCTTGCAAAAAACTGCACAATGCCTTCTCGGGAACCTTTAAGCCACGCTCGTGCAGCAACGCCTGCATTGCTGAGAGAAGCGGCTTCATTTGATGGTTACCCATAGCTTCTTATCTACAGTTCCTGTATACACGGAGGGCAAGTGCACTCCTTCCCCTGTATATGCCAATTAAGACTAAAGCAGAGCACTAAAACTATCGCAGCCCAAACGGGGATAGCAATAGCAAGATAGACAGGATTCACCATACCTTGCAGAAAAGCGTCTAGACCTCTCGTGCTGTCAGTTCTGAATCCTCTGTTGAGCCAACAGGGTCCCTCGATGCTGGATAAAACGCTGAGACATTCGGCTTCGTCCCGGGTTTCGGCACCAGTTGTGACGCACCGCCTCGCCGAAAAGGAGAACACGCCACAGTTCAGGATTCTTCTGACACGCAGTTTACTTGTTACAGCTCTTTTAGACGGTGTTACAGCTCTCTTAGATGGTGTTACAGCTCTCTTAGATGGTAGTGGCGAAGGACCCTGAGCCCCAGAACCCATGGGCTTATATAGAGTCCTGGGAGCACTTACTGCATGCTCATTGGCTCCTTAATGATGCCTAATTAGCATACTCGTTTCTCATTGGCTCTTAGAGTGCTCTTGGAGTGAGGCTTAATTAGCATAGTAATTTTTACTCTTTGCACATGCGCACATTCAGCTTGGCTCCCTCAAGGAGCCGGCGCCATTTTGCAATGGCGAATGCGGCTCCCGACAGTTGGTGTGTTTAGGGTGTTCTTTGTCCCTCCTTTCCTTTCCTTTCCTTTCCTTTCCTTTCCTTTCCTTTCCTTTCCTTTCCTTTCCTTTCCTTTCCTTTCCTTTCTGTTTCTCTTCTCTTCTCTTCTTTTCTTTTTTAACATCCTTCTTAGACAACTTTCTCGGTGGCCGTCAGACATGAATGAATTACCTGAACTTGTAGCCAGGGAACCTTGTGGCAGGTCCACCAGCACTGAGGAGACAGTCCAAGTTGTTTCAGATCTGTGTATCTAGCTCAGTCTCAAACATCACAGAACATATCATGGTGGTTCCTTTCTGGTCCTGATAAAAACATGGCCCACCTCCTGGGCCTTACATTGCTGGGCAAGCTTTGGCATCAGAGGAGATGAATTTGAAGAGAGGTTTTCATCATGGGGGGTGAGTGGGGGGAAACACCAGGTAATTGAAAAAACTAAGGAAACAAGCTAAGAAAAAAAAAACAGACAAAGAACAATAGCTGGATGATTCACGAGGTGGGGTTCTCCTTTCTCACACACACATACAATTATTCCAAGATTACAATCTGCCTGAGGCTGTCTTATTCTTTAATGACCGTATTCTCTTTCAGAATTTTAAGTGTAGGTTAGGCCTGCACCCAGGCAAGAGCAGAAATGAAGGGCCTTTGTTATAAGCAGTGTCTCTGCCAGCCCTTCCCTTGAGGACAGCGGCCATGACCCTTTGGTCAGCTCAGCAGCTCAGTCATAGTGGTCCCTGGCCACTGTGTGGTTCAGTATGTGTTGCAACCTTTAGGGACATCAAGATTGAAGAGATTTTTAAAACCTGCTCTGGTTTGCTCCGAGAGGCTTGGAGGATTTCTTGCAGATGAATTACTCCAAGGCCCAGCAACATCTCACTGCTATGGAGAACACTTTCATTGTTTCAACCAATAGTAACGCAAGCATGGCCAGTTTGCTTCTCTCTAGACAGGAAGACCCCAGGAAGATCAGTCAATGTGTACTGTTCACAACACAAAATGGGTGGGTGTCTGTCATTTGTAGAGTCTAGATGTTTAACTTCGACCAGATTCAGCAGACAGGACTTGAACACTTCTCAAAGGTGGCCAGGACATAGTTTGCTCTGGGAATGACAGTTTTCTATTCATCAAGTTAGACTTAAATCTTTCCATTAGGGCCTACCGGGTAGGTGTTGCGGTAGGTCGTGTAAAAAGGCACAAGATTCCAGTTACACATGTGTCATTGGAAAATTGGGTGGGAACCAGCCTGGCCTGAAAGGCCCCTAAGAGAGGATATTTTTCCTTCAGGAGCTAAGGGCATGGCTCAGCAATAGATGTATTTGCAGAACTCATGAGGCCCTCAATTGTGTTCTCAGAACTGCTGGGAGGAAACATGTCAACAATTAAAAACTAAGAGATGGTCTGGGAGTGGTGGCACACAGTGACAATCCCAGCACGGTAGGAGACTGGAGCAGAATCACAAGTTCAAGGCCAGCTGGGCTATATGAATCTTGTCTCAAACAAGTAAAAATGATGATACTCCGGGCTATACCTGGGTTTGAGAAACTATCTAGAACTTAGTATGGAATTTTTGATGTATTTGTACCCTTGGTACATGACTCAGTCCCATATTCTTAGTGCCCCTTAACTTGTATGTGAAGTGAGGCTAAGGTTGTATCAATGTTATAACCTGGGGCTAGGCCGGGCGGAGGTGGCGCACGCCTTTAATCCCAGCACTTGGGAGGCAGAGACAAGTGGATTTCTGAGTTCGAGAGTTCGAGGCTAGCCTGGTCTACAGAGTGAGGTCCAGGACAGCCAGGGCTACACAGAGAAACCCTGTCTCGAGAAAACAAACAAACAAACAAACAAACAAACAAATAAAACAAAACCCTGGGGCCAGGAGAGATCAAATGGTCACCTCATAGAAATCATGAAAGAACCTCTCAACAAATATTAGGTACAGACTGTCAAGAGTGTGAAGGCAAACAACTCTCCTGTAGCAGAAATCAGCCAGAATTGTAGCTTTTAATTATCTGTGTGCTCTTAGGTCTAAATTTTTTCATCTAAAAGGAGAGATTTGAAAAAAAAAAAAAGCTGGACAGTGGTGGTGCATGCCTCTAATCTCAGCACTTGGGAGGCAGAGCCAGGTGGATTTCTGAGTTCGAGGCCAGCCTGGTCTACAGAGTGAGTTCCAGGACAGCCAGAGATACACAGAGAAACCCTGTCTCAAAAAATCAAAACCAAAACCAAAAAAAAAAAAAAAAAAGGAGAGATTTGGAACATATAAGATCCAAGCTGACTTTTAAAGTCTAGAGTTACACAGTTTGCATTTTCCTATTAAAAATAATAAGGTAGGAGTTGGAATGTGGCTGCCAATAAAGACCTTGCCTTGAAGGACAAGGACTTGAGTTTGATTCCTAGCCTTCACAGGCAGGTTGGGCACAGTGGAATGTGTTTGCAAACTCTGGACTGAGAAGAGAGAGATAGAAGATCACTGAGAAAGCTGGCAGCCAGTCTAGCCTAATTGGTATACTCCAAGGCAATGAGAAACCTTGTCTCAAGGAGATGAATGACAGTTGAAATTATCCTCTGGCTTCCACAGAAGCTAAAGCACGCATGCATGGACACACTCATGACTGTTGTAAGCACTCATTAAGAAATTAATAAGTGTGACTGGAGAGATGGCTTAGTGGTTAGGAGCACTGGCTGCTCTTTCAGAAGTCCTGAGTTCGATTCCCAGCTCACAACCGTCTGTAATGGGATCTGATGTCTTCTTCTGGTGTGTCTGAAGAGAGTAACAGTGTACTCACATAAAATAAACAAATGAATCTTTTTTAAAAAAAGAGAAAGAAATGAATGAGATAACGGTCGCACACACCTTTAGTCCCAGCTCTAGGGAGGCGGAGGCGGAGGCGGAGGCGGAGGCGGAGGCGGAGGCGGAGGCGGAGGCGGAGGCGGAGGCGGAGGCAGGCAGATCTCTGGGTTTGAGGACAGCATGGGTCTATACAACAAGTTCCAGGACAACCAGAACTACATAAATAAACCCTATGTTGAAAAAAAAAACCACCAAGAAACAAAACAACAACAAAAAACAAGTCTGGTGGTATGTGATAATAATCCCAGCACTGGGGAGGCAGATCTCTAGGGCTTACTGACAGACAGATTTGGCTAATTAGCAAATCTCAGTAAGAGACCCTGTCTCAAAAAACAAGGAGGCCTGAGGAAAGATGCCTGAAGCTGACCTCTGGAATTCACATCTGAATACACACACACACACACACACACACACACACAGAGAGAGAGAGAGAGAGAGAGAGAGAGAGAGAGAGAGAGAATTTAAGAGAACCTTTAAAAAACTCAGATTCTATCTATTTATGTATCTCTCTACAACCATCTCCTGTCTCAGACTCTTAAGTGTTGAGTGTGGATCACAGTCTCCTTCTGCTGCCTGTAAAAGAACAGCATAAACCCCATTTGTCCCCATTTAAAGACCAGGCCTGATTTCAAAAAAAAGGCCATAAGGCACCAGCTCCCGGAGCAGACCATAAGCCCCAGAAACTAGGCCATAAGACACCACTCCAGAGACAGACCATAAAATCCAGAACAAGATCATAAAACCCCCTCCCAAAGAACAGCCTGGGGATAATCACAAAAATGAGGAAATATCTTATCTCAGAATGGGCCATCAGCTGGGCAGCCCTATCTCACACTACGGTTAAATGTTCATGACATAGGAATGCAGGCCACAGACCACCTGTGGTCTAGCACTCAGCAGTGAAATTTTAGATAGACAACCTACTCCTTCTCAAGAGTTCCCCTGGTTCCCTATAAGAAGGCCTGTGTGCCTTCGTCTGGGGTCACCATTTTGGAAAATGGTTGCCCCTCATATGTGGGTTGTTTCTGCAGAATAAATGCTCTTCGTCTTTGAATATTATCTGAGTCTGTTGTCTTCCTTCAGCAATTTTCAGACCCTTACCCTGCCACTCAATTTGTAGAACTCTCAGCTCCTTCTCTAGCACCATGTCTGCCTGCATGCCACCATGGTTTTGGCCATGATGGTATTGGATTAAAGCCTCTGAAACTGTAAGCCAGCCCCAATTAAATGTTTGCTTCTTTAAGCAAACCTGTGGTCACAGGTGACTCTTTATAGTAACAAAATCCTAGCTGTGACACCATGACTACACCCAGACCAATCATTGACAAAGGGAATAGTGGGCTTAGAACATTCACTGTTACAATAATCCCACAGTGGAGGCAGAAATTCATCCTGTAGGCCAGGCCACACTGCCTCCCGTAACGTGTCACCTGTGTGCAGGAGGAAGTGGTAGCTGTCACATAACCCCCTTTGATTCTCTTTGTCCTTCCTTCCCACAGACCTGGAAAGTACATGGGCTAGGCCAGGGTCACGATCAAATTCATGGTCAGGAAACAGGGGAGATGGTTTGCTGTGAGGCAAAAATCCATAGTTTTCCTTTACAGAATAACCAAAGAAATAGAGGAATAGCTGTGGAGTAATAGATGGGCAAGAATGCAATGACTTCCAGCAAAGCACACACTGAAGCCTCCTGTGGTGGCTCATAGCTGTAGTCCCAGCACTTGGAGGCAGAGGCAAGAGGATTACTATGAGTTCTAGGCCTGCAGAGTGAGAATTGTCTCAAACAAATGAAAATAAAAATAAAATAAAAAACAACACAAAAACAAACAAACAAAAACCCCTCATCTCATTTATGTGTTTGTGTGAGAGTGTGCCATGGGTGCACAGGTGCCTGAAGAGGCCAGAAGAAAGTCTCAGATCCCCTGGGGCTGGAGTCACAGGCAGTTGTGAACCCAATGTGGGTGCTGGGAAAAGGTCAGGCCTCTGTAAGAGCCAGAAATGAACTTAGTCATTGGCTCATCTTCTCCAGGCCCGTGTTCCTTCATTTGTTTAAGACAGAGTCTCATGGTATACCCCAGGAATTCCCGGTACAGCTTGTGATGGCCTCCTGTTCAGGGTGAGTGGGATCCCTGCCTTGGTCTCTGTATTGCCGAGGACTGACTATAGGTGCTTACTACCACACCTGGACAGGGTATACACTGGTTTTGTTTTGGGTTTTGGTGCTAGCGTCTTAAGATGTGGCCCAAGCTGGCTTCAAACCTGTGCTCTTTCAGCTTTTATCTCCTGAACTCTGGGATTGCAGCTGGACACCACCGTGGTTTCCTAGAATGGTTTCATAGTGAAGCTACTGATGCTGAGCCCTCTTTTCCTCCAGCCGTGGTCCATTCCTCAAGTTCGAGCTTGGGGCCTTGCCCCAAGGGTTTCATGACTTTACTCTGTCTTTTGCTTATTGATCCCCTTGTGCTTCAATTAACATTCCCAGGACCCCATGCTGCTTGACAGCAATAGCTATGGTCAATGGCTTATAACTCCTTATCTGGTTTCTCTCCTAGGCCAGATCACCAGTGATGTGCAGATAACATCAAAGCATGAGGTAGAATCTGTCCAATTGTGAACAGAGGCACAAAAACTGGTATATATTTCAGAGGCTGCCGATTGGGCTGGGATGTATGTGTCACTTGGCAGAGCAGTAGCCTAGCATGAGTGAAGCCCTGGGTTGGATTCCTAGCATCCCATACAGTGAGCATCATAGTGCACAGTGGGGAAGTGAAGACAGAAGAAAAAGAAATTCAAGGTTACCCTTGCTGTATAGGAGTTTGAGCCAGGCTGGGGGATATGAGACCATGTCTTAAAAACAAACAGGGCCTTGGAGATGGCCCAGTGGGTAAGGGCGCCTGATGCTGGGTCAGATGACCTGAGGCTGAGGCTCACATGGTAGAAAGCCAGTCATCTCCACAAAGTTTTCTCTGCATGTGTGCTGTGGCGCACACAAACGCACACAAACACACACACACACACACACACACACACACACACACACACACAATGTAAGAAAAATTAAAAACAAAACCAACCAGATAACCTACTTTTCCAGAAAAATAAAAGCTGGTGTAGGATTTGCATATTTGGGTACAAATCTACTCATGGTGTCCGTTCAGAATGGTCCATGTCCTGCCATCATGCACCTGAGGGAAGAGGGCGACACCGTGGTCTCTAGCGTATCAGTGGCCAAGTGTCAGACATATTGCTTTCTCCACACAGTGAAGCTCTGGTTAAACATCCTGGAATCAAAAGAAGCTGACTACCCTCATATCTCCCCTGGGGTTTGGAATTTACTTCCTTTTGGTTGGTTTTGATGTTTGGTAGTTTAGGCTGGCCTTGAACTCTTTTTTTTTTTTTTTTTTTTTTTTTTTTCCGGTTTTTTCAAAAGGGTTTCTCTGTGTAGCCCTGGCTGTCCTGGAACTCACTCTGTAGACCAGGCTGGCCTCGAACTCAGAAATCCGCCTGCCTCTGCCTCCCAAGTGCTGGGATTAAAGGTGTGCGCCACCACAGCCCGGCTTGGCCTTGAACTCTTACATAGCCAAAGAAGCCCTCAAACATGGCTACCTCCCAGGTACTTGTTTTGAGATTATGGATTCTTGCCACCGTGCCAGGCTTGGATTTAACACTGTATTTTCATTTCTACTCTTACCTCTGCCCTGCCTCCTAACTCTGTGAAGCATTACTGGCTTCTTCACAAAGGGGTGCAGAAGGCTACTCCCCCAATAAAGGTCATCTGTACCTTATGGACATCTCCCGTGTTACGTACAAGGAACTTAGTGAGACATCTGTGGCTAATCACTTGAGCTGATTAGCTTAGGACTAACTTCTCAGAGAATCCCAGATTTTTGATCTTTGTAAATTCCTGCTCCAAAGTCTAAGAGATCTCTCCCTCCCCCCCTCCCCACCTACCCCCCCCCCTCTGCCTACACACAGTGGATGAGCACTGTGAGCAAAATGACCAAAAGTGGGCGATGCAGCTAGAGAGACCTGATGATAGTCAGACTCCAGGCCGCTTATCAGACTAAAGGGACTGAACATTGATAGGACGTGAAAACAGGGGATTAAATGTTGTCGAAGACTTGCACAGTCTAACGATGCTGAAACCCCACATGTTGGGACAATACCTTATACTGAGTCAGCTCGCCTTTATAGGCCTGGCACAAGAACTCCAGCAGGCAGAGAGGCCAGGCCTGGAGGGCACACCACCCCCCAGGAGTGCAGTGCAGACAGGGCATGGCATTCCTGCTTGAGCCGTTCTCACCATTGTCTGCCGCCTTACTGGTCACGACATGTGTGGCACCAGCCCCCTCCTTCTGGCATCCGCTAGAACAACGCTTGCCAGCCCCAGTCTGGATGTGTCTTTCAGCCTGGCTGTAACTTTCCACTCTTGTGGGGGTGTTGCGAGGGTTTACAAGATTGAATTTGACAAATACTCGACGTCAGTTCTTCTAAAGAGGAAAATGGATTTAGCATCCACTAAAATAAAACAAGCGTTAGATAAAAAAAATTACAGGAAGTGGCCTGAGAGATGGCCCAGTGGATACAAAACTGACAGACGGAGCGTGATCCCTGGGGGCAGAAAAAAAGAATCAACTCCCAAAAGCTGTTCTTTTGTGAGTGTATGAGTTCGTGTACACAAGAACCCATATTCGTGCACATACTCATTCACCCAAAATAAGTAAAAATGTAATAAAAAAAGCAAGAAAATGAAATTATGAAGTTTATGGTGCAGCTTCCACTGCTCATTAAAGGAACATCTTTTGCAGCAGATGGAGGCTGCTACAGAGACCCACAGCTGAGCAAAAAC
The DNA here is from genome assembly GCF_004785775.1 of Grammomys surdaster. NCBI lineage: Eukaryota > Metazoa > Chordata > Mammalia > Rodentia > Muridae > Grammomys > Grammomys surdaster. The sequence continues at coordinate 6,461,108 of NW_021621048.1, forward strand.
CACAAAATAAATGCTCATGGGGGCTCAGCCCCAACTGGGATATCTAGAACACAACTTCTTTGTTTAAATCTAGGGAACATCTCAGAGGAAGGGACAAAAAGATTGAGAGAGCCAGAGGACCAGGACGTCTCCTCCAAGATGGTGACTTCAGGACATGTCAGGGATGCTGCACCCATGAACGCCAATGAAATGGTTGCTTACACAAGACCACGCCAGTCAACGTGCCAAGGTGGATGGGGGAAGTTTTCACAAGGCTCTATACTTAGGAAAAGAGCTACAGGCAGTAAATGGCTGCTGAAAGAGGAAAAGAATCGGGTGTTTCAAGGGATGAGCCCTCTGATGGGGTTCCCAGTCGGCCCTAAACAGCCCTATATGTAGATATAGGCAATAGTAATTTGATTTAATTTGATTGAGTGTGTGCATGTGTGTGTATGTGTGTGTGTAAAACTACTTTCAAATTATAGAAGGGGTCATGGGTTTGAGAGGGTACAGGAGGGACACAGGAGGAAAAGAGAGGGTGAAAAAGATGTAAATACAGTACTCATATAGAAAATTCTCAAATAATTAAAACTGGAAAAAGGAACCATGAGAAGATAAATTAATGTTGTTTTTAAAGGTGTAGTAAGGCTGAGATTGGTTGTGCAGACCTGTAATAGCAGCACTTGGGAAAAGGAAGCAGAAGGCTCAGGCGTTCAAGGCTTCATGATTACATGAAACCTGTCTCAAACAACAAAAACCAAAACCAGGGGTGTCAGCTATGCCAGCATTCCCACTTGAAGAAACATGCTCAAGATAGATGACCCATCAATAGGATCAACTCTGGTATCATTAACTAATACAACTTATTAAAGAGCTGCCGAGTAAGATAATAATAAGTAGCATTCCTAGAGCCAGAAATCAACTGATTCAAATACTTAACAGAAGAGGAAGCATTAATTACATGCACGGGCGTAACACAAATGGCACGAAAGAAGGGATCATAGCTAACAACATGTCTGGTGGACAACATAAAATGTACTTGTTCTTGAACCAAAGCAATTTGTTGATTTGAATCTAAAACAGCAATATGAAAATGAGACTGAATATCACTCTGAGAAAGCAATGCATCTGCACCCTCCCCGAAGGTTCATTCAATGTCTGACAGTGATAAGTAACCATTTTTCAAAACATTCAAGGCGACACAGCAAGTCATAATGAGAACCTGGTGCTTAGTAAGCTCTTGGCTCCATCTCTCTTTTGTCCAAGATGCATTTACTTCTAGGTTTGAGTACTCCCCAACCTTGAGATCTGAATGAGTTCTGACAGCTGACACTTGTTGAGCAACCTGGTTTGCAGAGTTGACGAGGAACACAGTCCTTTTGCGTGCAGATTGAGGTCGCCCCTAATCTGATGGGCCAGCTCTTTGGTGAGCAGAACCTCGATGAACGTCTTCCCTGAGCCAGTGTTCAAGCACACAATGGTGTTATGGTCCAGAGCTGCCTCCAGCAGCTCAACCTGGTATTTTCTTGGCGTATAAACGTTATCATGAATTGCTTCTTGTTGCCATGGCAGTCCAAAGAAAGGACCCATTGGTGAGGAAGCAGGGATCATGAGCTGCAAGCCTGCCACGCTGAGGGGCTGCAAAGCAGGGCTTTTCATCATAACCTCACAGCATGCCCAAGCTTCAGCTCTCGAAATGCTGACTCTAAGTTCTTTCAGAGTTTCCAAGTCTGTATTTATGCATACCCTAGGTAACCTGCAGCACTGGGCACTGCAGGCCTTCCACAACCATCGGACCCTGCTCCAGTGCGGGCATCACAGCCCAGGCCTCCTGGTGCCGCCTGGTTCCAGCAGTCAGCTGTCAGGTTACTCCATTCACCTGGGCCCAGAGCTGCCCTTGGTCCGCATCGCGCTGCGCCCTGACCCCTCTCTTTTCTCCTGGAGCCCACTTCCTTTCCTCTAATGGCCCCCAAGAGTTCCTCTTCCTTAGAAGAAGAAGAATCTCCCAATGTAGATGAAGAAGAGGAAGAAGATCCACATAGGGACTCCTTAGCCAATTCGTTTTCACTGACAAGGGCATCCCTAACCAGTTTCCAAACACCCCAAAACTGAGAATTTTTGTAATTCTTTCATAAATTCTTCAATAACCCTAGCTTCAACAGCGGTTCCCCACAGAGCCAGAAGAGTAGATAGTTGCTTAGCCAGCAACTCCTTACTATGTGCCAAATCCATGGCATTTACTTACCAGAAAACTTACCTTCAGTTCATGCCCAATACATCTCCTATCTTAATGCGCCCCGGAGACGGCCCGTCAGCAATCTTCCTCATCTTTCCAATCTCGGTGGAACCTCCACTTGTCAGCTACGCCAGCATTCCCACTTGAAGAAACATGCCCAAGATAGATGACCCATCAATAGGATCAACTCTGGTATCACTAACTAATACAATCTTACTAAAGACAGGGGCTGAGGATATAGTTCAGTTGCTGCTAGTATCTTCCTAGGACACCCAAAGCCCTGGGTTCAATTCCCAACACCATATAAAGGATACATGGTGGCATACCAGTACTTGGGAGCTGGAAGTGGGAGGATCAGAAGTTCAAGAACAAGGGCTGAGAGTGCAGCTGAGTTAATGGAGTTCTTTCCAGCGCTGCAGAAGCCAGGCACAGTAGCGGAAACCTGTAATCTGAACACTTGCAAAGATAGGTAAGTTAGAAGTTTAAGGTCATTCTCAGTTCTGTAGCGAGTTCCAGGCCAGCCTGGGATGGATAAAACTCAGTCTCAAAACAGCAACAAGGTTCAAGATTATACACACTGTATATAGCAAGTACAGGAGACCCTGTCTCAAAACAAGCTTTTATTTGCTCTTAGCCCAATAAGTCTGATCTAAGCTCTGTAGAAAATGTATTGTTGTTGTTGTTATTTTGTTTGTTTAGACATGGTCTCAGCCCAAGAAACAGGTGTCTAATTTTCCATGCATCAGGTGATAAGCTTATATTCCACGTCCTAAGTCATCATGACCCAACATCACCAGTTTAGGTGGTCCTGGGGGTTGAGCCCAGAGCCTTGTGCATGCCAGGCAGGCACCCTTCAAACTGAGCTGCACCCCTTCCTCCATGGAAGATATTTTAAGGAAGATGCACAAGTTTAGTTCATGCCTTAGGGTGCCAAGTCCTTCTAAGATAGACTTGGGTTTATTTTAGTTCTTAGTCTTTGAGCAGGTAGCAAACTTCTGGAACATTCCACTCTTCCTCTGTGAAATGGTGGCAGCAGATCTTCGCCGTATGGCTGGGAACATGGAGGTAGTATCCGGAAAAGGCTCCAATCCAAGTACCGTTCCTACCATGAAGCATGTGCTTCTTAGAGAGGCTCTTCTCAAAGCATTGGCAGCAGGAGAGGTCGGCAGCAGCAACCAGACAAATTCCTTTAGGGGAAAAAACATGCCAGTGGATTTGCCCTTAAAATAGCCAGAAGCTGGGGTGGCAAGATGGTGCAGCAGGTAAAGGTGCTTGCTGCCAAACATGACGACCTGAGTTCAATCCCCAGAAGAGGAAGGAAAGAACCTGCTCACAAAGGATCTCCTCTGAGCTCTGCATGTGCCTACAGACATGCAGAAATGAATGGATAAACACCATAACATATACCACATATATATACCACATATATATTCCATATATATACCATATACATACCATATATATGTGTGTGTGTGTGTGTGATATATATCACAACATTGAGAAACTGCATCCAAGAACAGATGGGGCAGACTCATCTTGGACTCGGATTGGCATCCCACAGGGCTCATTATACATCCTGGATTAACTTCCTCTGTGTTTTCTTTTTCTTTTTTTTTTTTTTTAGGTCCCCCGATGGGGTGCACCGTTCCTGGAAGTACTGCAATACAAGGTCGATGCGTGGAGTGGACGGAGCAAGCTCCTATTCCAACTCCTACTTCCAAAAATCCATTTAATATATTGTCCTCGGATAGAGGACATATCAGATATTAAACTGATAAGAACAGATACTACACTTGATCTTAGCCAAAAGGCCGAGAAGCGATCCTCTGTGTTTTCACTGAACCTGGCATAGACTCATCTTACTTGATCTATGTATGAAGTGTTTTATTATTGTAAGTGTGACCCGTGCAACATTTCACACATACAGATAAGCCTCATTCTTTGTTTCCTTGCTACTCAAATTTAGCTGCTCGCCTGTGGTTTTTTTTTTTTGTTGTTGTTGTTTTAAGCTGGCAATCCTGAGGGAGGTTAGCACAGAGACCCAGGACCCACACCTGTCTTGGGTGTGCCGGGAATGCAGCTTACACCTCGGCCCTGGGGCTCTGCACACTGGCTAGCAGATGAACCAGATATCTTTCTTTCTTGTGTTTTTGGCTCCTGGCTTTCTCCCGCTTGCTTTCTTCACTCCATCTGCTTTTTTTTTTTTTTTTTTTTTTTTGCTACGTGTAGGGACTAGCTGCAGGAAAGGACTAGACAGCAGCTGGCAAGGCAGAGGGGCTGGCTGGTTTAAAAATATACAACTGTCGCCGGGCGGTGGTGGCGCACGCCTTTAATCCCAGCACTCGGGAGGCAGAGGCAGGCGGATTTCTGAGTTCGAGGCCAGCCTGGTCTACAGAGTGAGTTCCAGGACAGCCCGGGCTATACAGAGAAACCCTGTCTCGAAAAACAAAAAAACAAAAAAACAAACAAAAATATACAACTGTCAGCTGGCCACATGCATCTCACCCAAAGACCTCTGGGAAATGCTGGCTGTCTTCCATGGTCACTAACCACCCCCGACCTCTACCCTTCTGTTGAAGGGCTCGTCTTTCTGTTGAGTGTCTTTTGAGAACAAAAGGATAGCCAGGCAGTGGTGGTGTATGCCTTTAATCCCAGCACTTGGGAAGCAGAGGCAGGCAGATTTCTGAGTTCGAGGCCAGCCTGGTCTACAGAGTGAGTTCCAGAACAGCCAGGGCTACACAGAGAAACCCTGTCTCCAAAAACAACAACAACAACAACAAACAAAAACAAGAACAAAAGTAGAGAGCTAAGAATTTCTGCTTATGGAATAAGATTTCAAATATAAGCCTTGGCTTCTGCGACCTCATAGGGTTATGCTATGCTGATGTGACTAGCTATCCTTCAAATGAAGATACAGTCATGACTGCCATACAGAAATTGAAGTGAACATATCCTAGAGGCTTGGTTTAACTTCATATTGAACACAATTGTAGGGTGCTACAATAACCTCGAAGATATAAAAGTACACACTCATGAAAAGCAATGTTAAAATATATGAATAAATTTACCTGAAATTGTCTTGGTGATGTCCTGATGCCAAATCGTGTTTCTCAAAAATCCCAGGCTTGAAGTTGCAATCCAAAGTTGCATTTCTGAAGTCATACTTCAGATTCTGAAGTTGTACTTCAGAAATGGCTGTACTTGAAACTGGAATCTTGAAGAGGAATTGTATTGTCAGTACAGTGAGGTCTAACCCAACAGAAGCACGGAGATCAGACTGCATATAGCAAGAAGATCCTGAGCAGACACAGGGAGAAGGCCAAGAAGCCAGGCCTGATCTCAGATGTCAAGTCTCTCAGGCCTGGCTCATTCCTAGGGCCTTGCCTGGGCATGTACTCTACCACTGAGCCACACCCTCACCTCCTGAATTTCTAGAGTTTGCCTTGTTTAAAGATTTATTTCATTTGTGTGTGTCTGTATGTCTGTTTCTCTCCCTCCCTCCCTCCCTCCCTCCCTCCCTCCCTCCCTCCCTCCCCACCACCCTTCCCTCTCTCTCTCTCTTTGTGTGTGTGTGTGTGTGTGTGTGTGTGTGTATGCATTCAAGTGTGTGCAGGTACCCACTGAGGCCAGAAGTGGGGTGAAGATTCTCTGGAGTTAGTAGATGTTTTTAAACTCCTTAGGTCTCAAACCACAAGCAAATGGCCGAGGTGTTTATTTAACAGATCACAGTGGACCTGGACCAGGTTCTTCATGCATCCCTCAGTCCCTCGCTGTTACTGGGCCCTCCTGCCTGGCATGTCGCACACTCTACCCTAAACTCTCCAGCCCAGGGAATGGGGCTGCTCTTCCCTGTACACTCCAGTTTGGCTACCCACTCTCTTTGAGCCCCCTGGCTGCTGCTCCTGATCCCCCCTCTCCTTTCTCTCTTCCTCTCCTCTCCTCCACTCCTCAGAGAGCTCAAGGTCATGATCATGTTAGACTCTCCCTGTCTCTGGCTCTGCAAATCCACATTTCTATAATAAAGCAACCATGTTTCATTTTCTTCTCTTCTCCTTCTCCCTCTCCCTCTCCCTCTCCCTCTCCCTCTCCCTCTCCCTCTCCCTCTCCCCCCCCCCCCCCCCGTCCCCCTCCCCCCTCTCTCTGGTGTTACAGGCATCTGAACTCTGATTTCTGAATGAACTCTTAACTGCTGAGTCATCTTTTCATGTTTTGCTTTTGAGATGAGGTCTCATGCAGCTCAGGCTGGCCTCAAATTCCTAGTGTTCTTTCTGCTTTCACTTCCCAGGAGCTAGGATTAGAAACCATCCTAGTTAGCTTTAGCTGTCAACTTGATACAGCCTGAAGTTGTCCGAGAGGAAAGCCAGGATGGTTTATATGTTGGTCTATGGGCATGTCTATGAGGGATTGTCTTGATTGACATTTGGTGTAAGAGGGCCTAGTCCCTTGTGAGCAGAACTATTCCCTGGGCTAGCTGAACATGAGCCTGAGAAAGTCAGCAAGTAGAATCCCTTCATGGTTTCTATTCCAAGTTCCTGTCTAGAGCTCCTGCTCTGATTTCCATCTGTGATGAATTATGCCCTGGAAGGAGAAGCTGAAATAACCAGTTTCTCTCTTAAGTTACTTTTGATCAGATTTTTTTTTTTAAATCACAGCAACAGAATAACTAGGACTCAGGCATGTGCCACCATAGTACCTCCTAACTTACTTAAGCAACCCAGTCCGGGTGGGCTGCTGTGAAAGCCCAGGCTGAACAACACAGAGGCATGTTTGTGGTGAGACTCATTTGTGTTTCTATTAGCTGTCTGCAGCTTTCAGTGCTGTAGAACATCTCCCAAAGAATCAGAGAATCGGATATCCTAGTCAGCTTAGTAAAAAGAAAATATTCCTCCCTCCCTCCCTCTCTCTCTCTCTCTCTCTCTCTCTCTCTCTCTC
>NW_021621048.1:6468654-6509398 GCF_004785775.1 Grammomys surdaster
GAGAGAGAGAGAGAGAGAGAGAGAGAGGGAGAGAGAGAGAGAGGAGAGAGAACTGTGTGTATGTGTGTTATATGTGTGTATTTATGTGTGAGTGTATATATGTGTAAGTGTGTCAGTATGTGTGAGTGTGCATGTGAGTGTGAGTGTGTGCACTCACACAAGCAGAGACCAGAGAATGACATCCACTATCTTCCTCAATCACTCTCCACCTTAGTTTTTGAGGCAGGGCCTCTCAATGAACATGGAGCTCTCTGACAAGTAAAATTCCCTGTCTGGGATCACTCTGTCTTCCCCAAGGCTGGGATTCCAGGCACAGGCTGTTATAGCTGGATGTTTTGCTTTGGTTTGTTCTTTGAAGACAGGGTTTCTCTATGTAGCCTGGCTGTAGACTAGGCTTGTCTTGAACTCAGAGATCCACCTGCCTCTATCGTCTCTATGTACTGAGATTAACAGTCTGGGCCACCACGTCGTGGCACTGGTTTTTATATGGGTGTTCGGGATAAAACTCAGGTCCTCATACCAGCAGTCATTCTACCAAATAAGTCATCTTCTGAGCCCTACTAGCCAGCCTTTTATAGAAAAGTACTCTGAAGTTCCCAGAAGACCATGCACTGTTTTCTATTGAAGCACAAATGTTTCCCTATAATTGTAATGTAGTTCAAGGTCACTCAGCCTAAGGAGTCCATTTTGAAATTACATGAGTCAGTACATTTTCAAAATAATTTTTTTTTGAGAGCTGGCCTTACAGTCTCTGGTGTCTACTTGTGTCAAATTGTAACTAGTTCATTAAAAGGAACATTTTAACTACCCATAAAAAATGTTCTAAAGCATGTGGAAGGTGGCCACATTGTCTTCTGTTTTATTTCAGGGTTGTAGTAAAAAACTTTACCTCTGACCAGATAGTTCATGGTCTGGATTGTGCAATCGCTGCTTGGCCCAACCTTGGGTGCCAGATGCTAGCTCTGTCCAGGGAGGTTGCTGGCTTGGATTCGGAGTCTTGGTCTTATGCCTAGAACCCAGGCCCATATTCTCTGGGGAAGGGGGGGGCGCGTTTGGGAGTGGGGACTGGCTGTGGCCGCAGTCAGCCCACCCCACTCTAGTTATGATGGGTCCCTTCTTGCTTTAAATCACATGTATATATACATGTTCCGTGTAGAAATTTGCTGAAATGTGCAAATTTAGAATTCATGTCCATTCAGAGAGGTATAAAGATTTGTTGCACAAAAGGACCATTAAAAGATTTTCTAATCTACTGCTTCCAAAGAGACACAACCCAGCAAACCTCCCTAAACCAAAATGGAGGCCGATATAAGCCCAAAGTCTATTGAGAAGATGACTCCATAGAAATTTCTCTAATTGTTTCCCTAGATAATCCAACAATTCAGCAAAGTATCTGACTTTTAACATTTTTTTTTTTTTTTTTTTTTTTTTTTTTTTTTTTTTTTTTGGTTTTTCGAGACAGGGTTTCTCTGTGGAGCCCTGGCTGTCCTGGAACTCACTCTGTAGACCAGGCTGGCCTCGAACTCAGAAATCCACCTGCCTCTGCCTCCCAAGTGCTGGGATTAAAGGCGTGCGCCACCACCGCCCGGCTAGTATCTGACTTTTAAGATATTGAAAATTGTTATTGTAATTCTTCCAATATTTCATTAGAAAAAAAAAATCCCATGACTGTGGAGGTCAGAGACCCTAGGGGAGAACTGAAATACTGTTGCTTTGATAAATGCACATGCTACCAAATTGTCTTCTAAATATTTATGTTTATACTCATAGATCTGGGCTGTTCTTTACTTGTAGAGCGAAGCTGTGGACGATGGTTAATGCAGAGACCCTTAATTGGTCAAGTGTTAACAATAAGTGACTGTTGACTTCTAAGCCCTAAAGGGGATGTCTGTATCAACCCCTACATGGCTCATTACATAAGAGGAGGCAGAAAATAGAGACTGGAGGAGGAGGAGGAGCCTGTGAAATATGGATCTGGACATGACATGGCTGTTGTACTCTTGAATTCACTGTAGCTATGGTTGCCTGTACAAGATCAAGCCAGCCAACATTCCAGGATGGCTAGGAAAGGCTGTATAAGGCCCCACCCCTAACTGAGAAGTGACTGGCACTGAACGGCTGCTGAGAAGGGGGAGTTACTTGTCTTCAGCCCTGTGACCATTGTCAGGCTCTGATGGATGGCCCCATGGCCTCTAGCACGCAGGGAGCACTTACTGGACTTAGTGGTTATAAAAAGAAGAGGGCCTTTAATCCCAACACTTGGGAGAAAGAGGCAGGTGGATTTCTGAGTTCAAGGCCAGCCTGGTCTACAGAGTGAGTTCCAGGACAGCCCCGGTTATAAGAGAAACCCTGTCTCGAAAAACAAAACAGACAAAGAAAAAAATAAAATAAAAAGAGGAAGAGGAGTAGGAAAAAAGAGATGTAGGCTGAAGAAAGACATGCTGGAGGAATTTGGGGGTGTGGGTAGATACAATCATGATACATTGTATACAAGTATGAAACTGTCAAAGAATAAATTTAAAACTTCTTAAAGAAAACAAAACCAAACAAACAAAGAAACTGGCATCAGGTAAAGAGTCTTGCTGCCAAGACTGGTGACCTGAGTTTCACCCTAAGAACCCACGTGACAGAAGCGAACCAGCTCCTGCAAGCTGTGTTCTGATCTCCACACGTGTGCTGCAGCAAACATTCACCCACATATGTATACACACACACAATAAATGAACATAATAAAATAATAAAAGACATCTCCTTTGTTCATCATTGTCTAAATGTGAATGTCTTTGTTTCTACTAATGTTTCATTTATCATAGCATTTCTATAAAAATAGAAGTTCAATTTTACTTAGAAATATTTTATTTCGCTGGGTAGTGGTAGCGCACGTCTTTAATCCCAGCACTTGGGAGGCAGAGGCAGGAAGATTTCTGAGTTCGAGGCCAGCCTAGTCTACAGAGTGAGTTCCAGGACAGCCAGGGCTACACAGAGAAACCCTGTCTCGAAAAACAAAACAAAAGAAAAAGAAATTTATTTCAGGGATGGAGAGACAGCACAACAGTTATGAGCTCTCGTTCTTGTAGGAGACCCAGGGCCAGTTCCCAGCACCCACGTGGTTGTTCACAACCATCTATAACTCCAGCCCCAGGGGATCTGATGCTCTCTTCTGAACTCTGTGAGCTCTGCACACATGTGGGCATTTACATACATGTAGGCAAAACACACATACACATAAAATAAATACATCTAAAAGGAAAATGTTTTCATTTGTGTTGCACTTTATCAGTTTTAATTTGTGTGCATGTGAGCATGTGTGTGTGTGTGTGTGTGTGTGTTTGTGTGTGTAGATCTCTACTATGATTGAGTTCTCTACTATGAGTCCCGTGGATTGAAATCAGGTGGTCAGATTGCCAGGAGTTAAGTGCCTTTACTTATGGGACCCTCTTGCTGTTGGTTTTTACTTTTTAAAAATAAAGTGGTGGCAGTGCATGGCTTTTGTCCCAGAAATTAGGAGGTAACGACAGGCAGACGGAACAGGAGGCAGGGGACTAAAGGAGTTCCAGGCCAGCCTGGTCTACAGAATGAATTCCAGAGCAGCCTGGTCAACGTTGTGAGTTCTAAGACAGCCAAGACTACACAAAGAGACCATGTTTCAAACAAACACACAAACAAAACCCCCTAAAATAAAATTTTAAGAAAATGATCCCTTTTTTAAAAAAAAGTCATGCATATTGATTATATGACTTTATTTATTCTGTTTATAACCTAAAAATTCCACCAAAGTCAACAAAAATATATCTTCTTTTAAATTTTAATTTAAATTTATTTTATTTAAATTTAAATTATGCCGGGCTGTGGTGGCGCATGCCTTTTATCCCAGCACTTGGGAGGCAGAAGCAGGTGGATTTCTGAGTTTGAGGCCAGCCTGGTCTACAGAGTGAGTTCTAGGACAGCCAAGACAACACAGAGAAACCTTGTCTCAAAAAAAAAAAAAATAAAATAAATAAATAAATAAATAAATAACAATTACTTCATTTCTTCCAGTTCACCTCCTCTTTCCATCTCCTCCCACACTCCTTCTCTCTTATCCTTTTTTTGTTTTGTTTTGTTTTGTTTTCTCTTATCCCTCTTTAAAAACCACTTCTATCCTCTGATGAGACATCTACCTACATCTTTTAATATTTTTTAAATTTTTTTAAAATTTTTGTTTCTTTGAGACAGGATTTTTCTCTGTAGCCCAGGCTGCCCTCAAACTCACCATGTAGGGTGCATCTCCCAAGTCCTGGGATTACTGGTGAAGGATTGAGGATCAATGATGGAAGGGGGTGCCTCCCCAGTCCCATGATGAGGCATCTCTTCCCCCTGAGGGACCAGCCACATGACGGTATAGCATAGAATAGAGTTTATTCAGAGCATAGGGAGGGGAGCCAGGAGGGTAGTAGAGGCAGAGAGATAGAAATAGAGAGAGGTGGAGGCTGGACATGACCACGTGGAGAGAGGTGGAAGGGAAGGGGGGAGGGGCAAGGGGCAGAGGGAACCTGCAGGGAGACAGGGAGTAAAAGAGAGAGGAGGGGGCAGGCAGCCCCTTTTATAATGGGCAGGCCTACCTAGCTGTTGCCAGGTAACTGTGGGGAGGAGCATGCCTGGCTATTGCCAGGTAACTGTGGAGGTGGAGTTTAGACAGAATACTAACAACTGGTACTCACCACTCTTTGCTATGGCAAACACCATGACCAAATGCACTTGGGGAGGAAAGGGTTTATTTGATTTACATGTTACAGTCCATCATCAAGAGAAGCCAAGGTAGGAAGTCAAGACAAGAACTCAGAGGCAAGAACTGAGGGAAGCCTCAGAGGAACGCTGCTTACTGGTTTGCTCCCTATGGTCTGTTCAGCTTACTGTCTTATACAACCCCAGAATCACCTGCCCAGGAGTGACACTGTCCCCAATGGGCTGGAGCCTAACACATTAATCGTTTATCAAGAAAATGCCCTATAGTCATGTCCAAAGGCCAAGCTGATGGAGGTAATCCCTCTACTGACGTTCCCTCTTCCCAAGTGACTCCAGTTGTGTCACATTGACAAGAAATGTAGAGTTCAACCATTAACATGGTGCTGGGATCAACCACTGTGCCCTGTTAACGCGGTTCTGGGGATCAACCACTGTGCCCTGTTAACGCGGTGCTGGGGATCAACCACTGTGCCCTGTTAACGCGGTGCTGGGATCAAACCCAAGGCTTCTTGTGTGCTGAGCAAGCTCGCCATCAATGGAGAGCACCATCCTCCGTCCACTTTCATTCACTTTTTAAATTGGCTACTTGTCTTTGGTTATCTGTATTGATTTCTCCCTGCCACCCAGCTTTATTAAGACATAATTGGGTCTGGTGCAATGGCTCACTGGGTAAGAGACCTTGCTACAGGCATGAGAACCTGAGGTTAGATCTCCCACACCCATATAAAAACAGGGATGGCGTGGACTCTTGTAACTCCAGTGCTGGGGTTAGAGCAGGGGCAGGCAGAGAGGAGGATCCATGGGGTTTGCTGGCCAGCCAGCCTGGCTGAAAAACAGGGAGCTCCAAGGTCAGAAAGGGACCCCCCCTGTCCAGGGAACAAGGGAGGATAGAGCAGGGTGCACCCACACAGGGTTTCTCTGTATAGAACTGGCTGTACTGGAACTCACCCTACAGTCCAGGCTGGTTTTGAACCCACAGAGATCTGCCTGCCTCCGATTCCAGAGTGCTGGGATCAAAGGCGTGGGCCATCACCTGTGCCACCGCTACCTGACACAGCATACTAATTGTTCATTGATGTGGGTGGGGCTACCCCATTGTGGGTGGTACCGCCCCTGGGATTGGTGGGCCTGTGCTGTATAAGAAAGCATGAGCCTGTGATTAGGCCAACAAGTAGGGTTCCTTCGTGGCTTTTCATGGAGTTGAAATAAATTTTTCTTTCCCCAGTTACTTTTAGTCCGAGTGTTTATTACAGCCACGGAGAGCAAACTAGAACATTCAAGGACAGTTTTTATTAGAGTTCGAAAGAAAAACAACAGAGCTGGTAAGTTGTAAATCCCAGCAGTTTCCAGAAGGGAGGTGGGGGAAAGAGCAAGCAGCCAGCTAGCAGACATGACAGAAATGGTGGTCGGTGGAGAACATCAGAGAAGAGAAAGCCTGGGGCTCTGGGAAAGCATGCTCAGGCTTTGGCCAGCATAGGAAAGAAAGCAAAGAGTTACTTTGCAGCATAACCCGGGAATTGCCTCAGTGCCCATAATGGAAGATCTTAAGAGTCTGCATGAGTTGAGGTTTCTGGGAGGGGAAGTCCCATTAAGGATAATTATTCCTCCCATCTCTGTAGCACGGCTTCAGGACAACCAGCTTTCCTGGCAAGGGCACTCCTAGCCAGGTGACAGACAGGTCCAGTAGGGTTGGTCCTCAAAAGGGAAGACAATCCTATGTCATGTTTTGCATACTTTGGAATGTCAGATCTACCCAGGGACAGAGATGAGGCTTAGAGTCTATTCTTTTGACTAAGAAGAAGTAGCTTTCTCTTACTGGGTCTCAACAAAGCTCAGATTTCTCCAATGTTATGTATCTATTTATCATCTATCTATCTACCTATCTACCCATCTATCTATCTATCATCTATCTATCTATCTATCTATCTATCATCTATCTCTATCATCTATCTATCTATCATCTATGCAGGGCAACACTGATAGTCCTTTAATATTTATTTGCTTATCTATCTATATATCTGTGTATTTATTTATTTATTTATTTATTTGGGCAGGGTCACACTGTATAACTGGTTGGCCTCAAACTTACAGAGATTCACCTAGACAAAAAAATTAAAGTTTAGCCGGGCAGTGGTGGCACACGCCTTTAATCCCAGCACTTGGGAGGCAGAGGCAGGCGGATTTCTGAGTTCGAGGCCAGCCTGGTCTACAGATTGAGTTCCAGGACAGCCAGGGCTATACAGAGAAACCCTGTCTCGAAAAACCAAAAAAAAAAAAAAAAAAAAAAAAAAAAAAAAAAAAAAAAAATTAAAGTTTAACACAGCCCCTACCCAACCCCCACCTCTCCACTTTCTCTTATGATAATTTGAATCTAAGGAGTGGCAAAGCTGATATTTAGTTGTCTGGCGTTACCAAGGAAACAGGAGGTGGGGTCCAAAGTAGACCAGGAGGGGAGTTCATCCTCAATCCCTCCTCACCAAGGCTGTCACTTTAGGGGAGAACATCTATTTCAAATCCTTTTTCCTGCAAAGAAGCAAATGATATGCTGGAAGACAGGGGAGAGAAATACAAACAAAGGGACAGTAAAATGAGTATTTACTAAGAATTGGAAATGCTCATTTTCCAGGTGCACCACAAAGGTCCTGTCCTCCGCTCTCGGGGCTTTGTATAACTCATGGAGACAGGGAGGTGTCTGCTTTCCACTATTAAAACAAACCAGGGTCGCTTCTTCCGGCTCTAATGAAAACCCTGACCTCACCGATTTCCATCAGGGAGAGAGGAAAATGTGTCCTGGTTGTGAGCTCACCTGCCTTTCGAAACTGTCCTGGGATAGAAATGTCCCTCTGATCCTCAGGCCTTCTTTGGAAGGCCTTCCTTGGGGCCGTCCATTAGGAACAAGCGAGGCACCACGGAGAACTGTGTCAGCGGAGACTCCCTCCTCCCACTGCCTGCTGCTGCCTGGCAGAGAACAATTTACAATAACAAATACACTCCAGACTCAGTGGGTTGCTCTTCCCACAATCTGAGGGCCCGGCGGGGTCATTCCGTTCTGCAGAGATCCGTTTCTGCTGTTTCTTCCCGGCACTCAATGGGGAAAGCACCTGCAACAAATCTTTGGAAGAACGTACCTCATGGAATTCCATCACCCCAAAATCTGTGGAAATCCTCAATTGCATCAGTGTCATGTATGTCTTACATAAACCACTGAAAGATCTGACACAAGCAGGGTCGTCAACTAAACTGGCTTCCAGGCGAGGGAAGTTGATAGTTTTGAAGACAGGGGCGTTTTCTGGGTTCACAGACTTTTCTCTGTGAGGAAGGTGATTGGGAGACACAGCTGGAGCCTTCATAAGGAACATTCTAACAGAACAATGTACATGGCAGCTTTTCTCATGCTCCAGTTCAGTTGCAAAGACGATTTAATGATATAACTGACTGCTTTGAGGGCTGGAGAGATGGCTGAGTCTGGAGAGTACATACTGCACTTGGAGAGCATCTAAATTTGATTCCTAGCACCTATCCTGAGTGGCTCCCAGTCACCAGTATCTTCAGCTCCAGGGGATGTGATACCCTTCTCAGTTCTTCAGGTATCTGCACTCACCTACATAGACACACACATATACACAATTTAAAATTAATCTTTGTTTTGTTTTGTTTGGATAGGGTCTTACGATATAGCTCTGGCTGGCCTAAAACTCACTATATAGACCATACTGGTCTCAAGCTCACAAAGACCCCTCTGTCTCTGCCTCTACCTCCCAAGTGCTAGGATTAAAGAAATATACCACCATGCCTATCTAATTAATCTTTTTAATGAATTCCTTAGAGAAGCTGGGGTGTTCTCAGTTAGTTGTACTCTTGCATAGTACACATGAGGCCCTGTGCTCAATCTCCAGCACAGAGATCCTGTAACAGAGATCCCAACATTGGATGGGCAGAAGTTTTAAGTCATCCTTGGCCATGTAGAGTTCCAGACCAGCCTAGGTATGAAGGTTTGAATAAAAAATGCTCCCCAGTAGGCTCATGTACTTAACATTTCCATCCAGTTGGTGGCGCTGTTTAAGATAGGTTATAGAACCATTAGGAGATATGGCCTTGCTGGAGGAAGTATGTCAGAAGTCTCCTTTGAAGTTCTACTGATAAAACCTTGTCACTTCCTGCTATCTGATGATGTTTGCAGAAGAAATGTGGTCTCCCTGCTTCTTGCTCTGCCATCTTGGCCATGATGGACTTTGTCTCCCTGGAACCATAAGCCAAAACAAACATTTTCTTACTAAAGTTGCTTTTGATCATGATGTTTTATCACAACAACAGAAAAGTAATTAACACACTGAATAGCGTGAGACCCTGTCTCAGAAACAACAATGAAACCATGCAAAAATAACTCAAGTGAGTGGTGGTGGCACATGCCTTTAATCCCAGCACTTGAGAGGCAGAGGCAGGCAGATCTCTGTTCTAAACCGGCCTGGTCTACAGAGCTGTCAGCTACGCCAGCATAGCTGACTGAGTTCCTTGGATCGGCAGAGGGCTGAGGGCAAGAGAAAGAAAGACAAGGAGTCATCTGGTAAAGAACCAAATGTTATATTTTCAACTGCATAGCTCCCTTTTATACTCCCCACAAAACAGGAACAGGAACAGGAATAAAAACAGGAACAAGGATCAAAACAGGAACAAGGAGACACACTTGGCAGCCTACCACCCAAGCTTTGATTTCTCCTTGAGTAGTCTTCTCAGGGAAATGCATGAAGATGGGGGAATGGGCATAACAGCACAGGTGCAGAGGATGGTGACTCACACAGAGCAAGTTTCAGGACAGCCAAGACTACACAGAAAAACCTTGTCTAGAAGAACCAAAACGGTGGTTTCTTTTAGCCGGGCAGTGGTGGCACATGCCTTTAATTCCAGCACTTGGGAGGCAGAGACAGGCAGATTTCTGAGTTTGAGGCCAGCCTGGTCTACAGATTGAGTTCCAGGACAGCCAGGGCTACACAGAGAAACCTGTCTTGAAAAACAAAAAACAAAAAACAAACAAACAAAAAGAACCATTAAAATTAGTAATAACTCTGAGCCTACTGATATATAATACTGAGCTTGCTGGCCAGCCAGTTTAGCCCAATCAGAGAAGGAAGGAAGGAAGAAGAGAGAAAAAGAGAAAGCAAGCCAGTACACTTTGGTTCTACAAGATGAAATATTGACAAACTTCCTTTGTGGGGGGGATGTTTTCTTGGGTTTGTTGCTTGCTGCAGCAGCTTCACCCAGTGAAGACCGCTCAGAAAGCATCTGTTGTTGTGACTGTTTCAAATAAAAACTGTTTGTGACGTTTCTGGAAAAGCTTACAGGGAACAGCTGCTCTGTGAAAGGGAAAGCCAGCACTTTCATTCCAACACTGTGTTTTGTAAAAAATCATCAGAATGAGATGTTGTTCTCTATATGTTGTGGTCTCCTCCTGAGCCAAGGCAGATGTCTGGACAGTGTTACCTGCAGCTGAGCCGAGCCTTTCTGCCTCCTGGGTTTACAGGTTTCTCCGATGCATTAATCCCTTTCTGCTGTTTCTTTTCATCTTAAAAACCTAAAAGCTAGGAACCAGAGGTCAGTGAAGACTGAAGCCAAGCAGTGTCTTCTGGACATGACAGAGCTGCTGCCCTTGTGAACTACTGCAGCTGTGGTTGACTGCACAGGATCTGTACAAGATCAAACCGGTCAGCATTCTCATGGAAGGAGAATGAGTTCATGACCCTCCACTCCTCACTGAGGAGCCATGGGCAGTTGGCGGCTTCTTGGGTGGAGAGTCAGTTTTCTTTAGACATGTGGCCTCTGCAAAGTAGACTATGTTCCAGTGAATGGCCTGACATCCAGGAGTACAGGAGCCATAAACTAAACTTGGTAGGTGTGGTGGTTTGAATCCGCTCCTAGAGGCTCATGTATTTGAATGGCACCAGGGAGTGGAACTGTTTGAGGAATAGGAGTAGGAGTCGGAGGTATGGCCTTGTTGGAGGAAGTGTGTCACTGGGAGTGGGCTTTGAGGTCTCAAAAGCTCAAGCTAGACCAAGTGCCTCCTTGCCTGCTGTCTGTGGATAAAGATGTAGCTCTTGGCTTCTTCTCCAGCATCATGCATGCCATCACGCTTTCTAAGGGTTGCCAGGGTCATAGGGAAAAAAAAAAAAAAAGAATTGACCAAGACAGAGGGTTATTTAAAAAAAAAAAAAGGTAAAGGAAAGAAAGTGTGTGTGTGGGGGGGAGGGGGTGTCCAGATATGATTATGAACACCTCTAATCTCCAAACTTAGGAGGCAGAGGCAGGTATATCTCTATGAGCTTGAGGCTAGCCTAAACTACAAATCAAGTTCCAGGCTAGCCAGGACTACATAGTAAAACCTTGTCTCAAAAAATAAAAAAAGAACCCCCAGGAGAGGCTCCCAGGTGGCCTTAGCCAAGATAACTAGCAGTAGGGATACAGAGCATGAAGAGGCCACCTCCTGTAGCCAGGCAGGACTCCCAGTGGAGGGATAAGGACACCAACCCGCCCACAAAACTTTCAACTCCAAATCTTTCCTGTCTAAAAGAAATTCAGGGATGGAGCAGAGACCGAAGGAATAGCCAACCAATAACCAGCCCAGCTAGACACCCATCCCATGGATAAACACCAGTCCCTGACACTATTAATGATACTAGGCTATGATTGCAGACAGGAGCCTAGTATAACTGTCCTCTGAGAGACTACCCAGCAGCTGACTGAAACAGATGCAGATTCCCACAGCCAAACATTGGACGGAGGTTGGGACACTTATGGAAGAGTTGGGGGAAGGATTAAAGGCCCTGAAGGGAATAGAACCCCACAGGAAGACCAACAGAGTCAACTAACCTGGACCCCTGGGAATTCTCAGAGACTGAGCCACCAATCAAAGAGCATACACCGGCTGGAGCGAGGCCCCTGGCACAGATATAGCAGCCATGCAGCTTGGTCTCCATGGCTGCCTTGTTTCATCTCAGTGGGAGAAGATTTGCCTATTCTGGCAGAGACGTGATGTACCAGGGTTGGGGGGATGCCCAAAGTGGGGGAGGAGGGACTCTGTGAGTGAGGAATCAGAAGGGGGACCAATGTCTGGGATGTAAATAAAAATAAATAAGTAAATAAATAAATAAGAGGACATAAAGTAGTGGGTAAGGAGGTTGTAAGTAGGGTGTACATAGACTGGGAGGAGTCAGTTAAGGAGAACAGTGTGGGGAGATGAATATAATCACAATATATTGTATGAAATCCTCAGCAAATTAATAAAGAATATTTTTTAAACAACTCTAAAAGCTGGGACTGTGGCTTGCCTAACATGTATTAAGCCCATGTATGATTCCCAGTTTCACATAAACCAGATACAGTGATGTACACACAGCACTTGGGAGGTGGAGGTAAGAGTCAGGAGTCTAAAGCCATCTTCATTCATAGTGGGTTCAAGCTGGCCTCCGGTGCATGAAAGCCTCTCTCTAAAAATATACTTTGAATCTGAGCACTTAAGAGGCAGAGATGGACAGATATCTCAGTTGGAGAGCAAACTGGTGTACACAGAGTTCCAGGCCAGCCAGGCTAAATACTGAGACCTGTCACATTAAAAAAAAAAAAAAATCTGACAGTGGCTAGGTCTAAAGGGGACGTGAACCAGTATGACACTAATGTGGTCACCACAGCTAGGTTATAATTTGGGTGACATAGAGTCCAGTTTGCTTGGGACAGTCCCAGTTTACATTTGCCATCCTGGCATCATGTCTGATTTTGCATTTGTCCAGACAAGAGAGTCCTGTGGGCATCTCTGAGGCCCAGGATGGCCCTATTTTTCTTTGTATCCAAACCCAGACACTTAGCACAGAGTTTTCCTTGGTGCGTGTCCAACACAATGATTGTTAAATAAACAACAGCAAGTAGATATTTTCCAGGTCAGTGTGCAGCAAGCATTTATTAAGCCATACTCTGCACCGAGTTCCCAGGACATCAAGACATAGAAGGTTCACTCTGCCTTTGATAATTTAGATGGTGGAGCCAGGCAGGTCAAACGGTCAATCAAATAAATAGAATGGTAAAATGGAATGTGAAGCCAGGACAAAGAGGTGTGTGTGTGTGTGCTCTCTGTGTGTGCTGTGTGTCTGTATGGGCATGTGCATGCGTGCACTTGCGTGTTTGTGCGTGTGTGTGAATGTGTGGTGTGCTCTGTGTGTGTGTGTGGTGTGCTCTGTGTGTGTGTGTATGCTGTGTGTGTCTGTGCACGTGCATGCATATGTGTGTGTGTGTGTGTTTGTGCTTGTGTGTGTGTGTGCGTATATGTATGTGCATGTATGTGCGCTCTGTGTGTGTCTGTGTATGTGTGTCTGTGTATGTACATGCATGCGCGTGCGTGTTTGTGCATGTGTGCTTGTGTGTGTGTGTGCGTATATGTATGTGCATGTATGTGCGCTCTGTGTGTGTCTGTGTATGTGTGTCTGTGTATGTACATGCATGCGCGTGCGTGTTTGTGCATGTGTGCATGTGTGTGTGTGTGTGTGCTCTGTGTGTGTGTGTATGTGTGCATGTTTGTGCATGCGCACGCATGTTTGTGCATGTGTGCGTGTGTTGTGTGTATATACATGCATGTGTGTATGTGTGTTGTGGGCACTTCACAGAGATGTGTCATGCTGACTCTGTGGATCTGTCACACCTGAAAGGCTGTCTAGATCAGCATCGAAAGACATACAATCAGGGGAAATAAGGGAAATATTCAGGGAATTTTGGAGGAATTTGTATTTCTGGGATGTAAATCTGTAAGTCTATGGCATGCTATGATGGTTGTGGGGTCTAGAGTTGTGTTGTGGGGCATTCACCAGAGAAAATTGCTCAGACATGGGCTTCAGCCCATAGAATGTCTTTATTAGGTAGCTAGTAACTACACTGGGGGTTCAGGATCCTTTTTTAGCCCTGAGCTTTTTTTCAGGGTGAGCTTTTAAGTGCAAAAAGTCATATCCTGGGTTGACATACTTCTGCTAACAAGAACAGTTAGCCAGAAGTGGAACTACAGAAGCCAAAAAGCAAGGTTAGTACATTTAGAGACCTCCCCAGAACTATAGATTTTGATGTAGCCGGTCTTTGTTTTAGTTTGGGCAGGTGGTGCTGTCTACATGTTGAGTTTTGTGGCCTGAATGGTACTTCCATCATGGAGTCAATTGTGCTAAGGTCTGGGGGCCTGTTAAAGTTCAAGGTATGGATAAGACTGACCAATTATCTGCTAATATAGAATCATCTGCTCCCCATTTCTCTGTTCTACCAACCACAGAAGCCAGATGTCCAAAGACACCAGCTTGCCACGTGTTTTGCACTTTGAGTAGTAGTGTGGTGTCAGCTTTAAGAGGTGTGCAAATGGACCACACTAAGAGTGGAGAGCAGGGGAAGAGGCTTGACAGGAATGCACAGGATGGCTTAGATGGATGGAGGATGGCTACACAGATAGACAGGTGATACACAACTCTAGTTGTCTACTAATGCCAGCGAACAGAATATCCTGTGGTCATACAAAGTACCAGGAATTGCTATGACATAGATGGACAAAGAAAGCAAGTCACAAATGACTGTATTTTATATAAACATAGTCATATCAAATGTCCAAAATAGACAATTCCACAGTTACGGGAAGTAGATTCTTAATTGCTTAGAAGGGGGAGAGAATGGGAGGGACGGCTAAAGGTACATGATTTCTTGGTGGTGGGGCAAAGGAATGACTTAACATTGATTCTAGAGGCATTTGCATATCACCATGATTGTTTAAAGCAGTAGATCTGGAACTGGAGAGGTGGCTCAGCAGTTAGGACACTGGCTGCTCTTCCAGAGGACCCAGATTCAATTCCCAGCACCCATATGTTGGCTTACAACCCTCTATAATTCCAGTCCCAGAGGATGTCCTTGTCCTGCCTCCCTGGATACCAGGCACGTATGTAGTGCCAGACATACATGCAGCCAAAACACTTATTCACATAACTTTGGTTCCAGACAGGGGAAAAGGGACTGAGGTGCATATTTTACATACTAAAGCAGACCTGGCTTCCAACTTCTCCCAGCATCCCTCAGTCCCTACCTGGCATACCCTGCCCTCAACTTTGGACTTTCCAGCCCAGGGTCTGAGCTGCCTTTCCCACAGAGGCTCCTCTCTATGTAATCCAGACATTTGGGTCTCTTGCTCTTTTTTCTTTTCCTCTTCTCTTTCTGCATGCATAACCTTTTTCTCTTTCTCTCCCTCCCCTCCCCCACCCCCTTCCCCTTGGCCACTTCCCTGGCCTCCATGCTTGGGGCCAGTGAACTCGCCCACTTAGAGCATCTTCCCAATAAACTTGTCTTTAATATAACCGGTCTGGCTTGCAAAAGAGCACTGACTGCTCTTCCAGAGGTCCTGAGTTCAATTCCCAGCAACCACATGGTGGCTCACAACCATTTGTAATGGGATCTGATGCCCTCTCCTGGTGTGTCTGAAGACAGTGACAGTGTACTCATATGCATAAAATAAATAAATCTTTAAAAAGGAAAAAAACAAAGCAAAAAACCAGACTTACCATAGCCTGATATTATTTTTAAATTTCAGCTCAATAAAGTGATTAAACGTGTCAATGATAAAACTCTGGAGAGTGGGTATTTCACAGGTCCTGGGTGTGAAATATTGCAACTTTCTTGTATATTTGATTTTTTAAATAATAGAATATAGAAAGAAAAGAAATGCAATGCTAGGCTGGCTGCTGACTCAACAGGCTGGAGAGATCTTCTAGAGGTGGCCCAACAAGGAACCATAAGAGAGATCAGTGGGAGAATCGGAGTCCCTCCAGTCTCCTCAACAGTTACCAAGGGTTTATGCCCAAAGCTAACTTGTCTGTGTAACCAGACTTAGCATTCTGTACAGCGCCCGCACAGCATACTTCATCCTATTGGGAAAGTGAAGTCAACTTGGCCTAGATGAGCTGTAATTGGGATGATCCAAGGAGGAGGGCAGCTGGGAGGTGTCTGAGGCTAGCCCAGTACCTTACATCATGAAGTTTCTTGATCGTACATTCTGGTGTTGCTCTTTCCATACCTGGTGAGGGTTTATGGTGGACTCTTCAAGCCAGAAGCCAGTTTCTTTACGTGATTTGGTTGTTTCCTCTCTCCCATTTTTTTTCCCTGTTTCTTAACCTTTTAAAACTTTTATTATTTTTTAAACTCAACTGAATGAATGTTCATTTATTATTTTCAACTTTTTGTTTGGTTAGTTTTTCAAGAGAGAGTTTCTCTGTGTAGCCCTGGCTGTCCTGGAACTTGCTCTGTAGACAGGCTGGTCTCAAACTCACAGACATTAGCCTGATTCTGCCTCCCTAGTGCTGGGATTAAAGTCGTGTACCACTACCATCCAGTCATTTCAACTTTTTGGTGATCTCAAACTTAGTGATTAATGCCAGCATTCAGGATGGAGAGGTAGACAGATCTGCGTGTGGGACCAGCCTGATCTACATAGTCAGATCCTATTTTAAGAAAAAAAAAAAAAAAAGTTTTGCTGGCCAGTGGTGGCACATCTTTAATCCCAGCACTTGGAAGGCAGAGGCAGGTGGATTTCTGAGTTCGAGGCCAGCCTGGTCTACAGAGTGAGTTCCAGGACAGCCAGGGCTACACAGAGAAACCCTGTCTTGAAAAAAAAAAAAAAAAGGTCTCAAACTCATCTCTATGTTTACTTTACTTTTACTCCTATCTTCAACTTTTGGTCCTTTTACTTTAAAAAAAATTTATATTTATTCATTGTATTTGTATGAGTCCACTGTAGCCGTCTTCAGACACACCAGAAGAAGGCATCGGATCCTATTACAGATGGTTGTGAGCCATCATTGGTTGCTGGGAATTGAACTTAGGACCTGTGGAAGAGCAGCCAGGGCTCATAACCACTGAGCCGTCTCACCCACCCAGTCCTTATACTCTTTAAGGTGAAAGAGAACTACTTTTCATACACCTCTTCGACCTAAAAAACAAACATTTTATTATGGGAAATTTCAAACATTCCGAAAAGAGCCTGTCTAGACTCGACTGTTAGGATAAAGGCAGAGAATGGGTGTGGCACTGAGGGCCCACACCTAGCAACAGATCTAGGCAAGATGGGGGAGGGGAGAGAGCTAAAGGCCCTCTGGGCCTGGAGACAGACAGAGACAGAATGAGAGAACGAGAGAGGGAGACCTCTCTCTGTTTTCTGTAGGAAAACTCAGAACTCTATAGACAGTGGAAACGTTCTGTGTCTGGCAATGGTGGGTTGTGACTTAGGGTGCAAGTCGTTGAAAGGCGGGCTGGTAGAGTGTCTGATTTATGACTGTGCCCTTTACCTGGCTTCAACAACTATTAGACATGGGCACTCCTGTTCCTTCTATGGCCTTACTCTCCCCTACACTGACACTAGCCATCAGATCACTGTCGCCTCACTGTAAATCTCTAAACGATAACAGGACTTGCCTGGGATATAGCTCAGTGGCAGACCACTGGCCTACCATGTGCAAGTAATTGTGAGCTAAGAGGAAAAACTGAAAACAATACTGGATACAGTTAAGTGCTTATTACATATTAAATACTTTAAATGCTTGCATGAGTCTCAGTTTTTATTCACTCTCTGTAATGACCTACAAGACAGCCACCACCCCCTCCATTTTGCAGCTTAGAAAACAGAACATTAAAAGACATTAAAAATTGCCCGAAGTCACTCTTGTTTCCAACAGAAGACTGTATTTTAATTTGTTTTTATTTTCTTTTTTAAGGGTCTCATGTAGCCCAGGCTTGTCTTAAATTTTTGATTCTCTGATTTCTACTTTCCAAACGAAACGCCGACATGTGCCGTCACACCTGTCTGTCTTGTTAACATGGTTCTGGGGATCAAACGCAAGGCTTTGCACACACTGAGCCCATACTTTAACACCCAGCTACAGCCCATCCTAGCAGACCTCTATCACCATCTTCATCATCACCACCATCTTCATCATCACCACCATCTTCAGCAGCAGCAGCTCTGGACCTTGAACTCGTGTCGCTAGATATGTGTTTTACTATTGAGTTTTATCCCCACTCAGCCTGAGCCTACATGTTCAACTACTACATCATCATACCTCTATCAAAATGGATGAAGTAGCTTTTCTTCAGTTCCAGGGCTGTCTGTTTAATATGCTGCCGCCCCCCCCCCCAAGACAGGGTTTCTCTGTGTGGCCCTGGCTGTTCTAGAACTCAGTCTGTAGACCAGAGTAGGCCTAGAACTCAGACGTCCACCACCATCCCCTGCCCCCCGCCCAGTGCTTCTCTGCATACTATCCGGTAAATTCTTTATGCTTTGCTTGTCTTTGCTCACCAGCCTGGCTCTCCTGGTCCAACCCAATAGAGGTTCCGGGGACTTGGAATCTAGACCCTGAGGTATATTTTGAGACGAGCTTTCTCTCTCCCCAAGGACACTCATGATGAACTGTTCCCCTCAGTTAGGCATGGTGACACATACCTGTAACCCCAACAGGTAGGAGGATCAGAATTTCAAGGCCAGCCTTATCTACATAGTTTAGTTTGAGGTCAGCCTGAACTACATGAAACCTTGTGTTAGAAAACAAAAACAAGGGGTCTGGAGAGATGGCTCAATGGTTAAGAGCACTGACTGCTCTTCCAGAGGTCCTGAGTTCAATTCCCAGCAACCATATGGTGGCTCACAACCATCTGTAATGGGATCCGATGCTCTCTTCTGGGGTGTCTGAAGACAGCGACAGTGTACTCACATATAAAAAAAAAATAATAAATCTTTTAAAAAGAAACAAAAAAACGCACAGTAAAGAATGGGCCAGTCATCTTATTGGTCCTAAAGGGCAGCTGTGGAATCTGAAGGGCCCTCCGGGAGGTATTTCCCTGAGGAGACTGGAGGCAGAGGTGCATGCCAGACACCCACATTCCATCAGTCTCCAGCTGAAAAAATTAATTGCCTGCCTTTATGCCATTTGTCTTCGGCATGTGAACTACAGCCTCAGAGTGGGAGGGGAGGAGAGAACGCCAGGCAGCTTGGAGCAGGGGCCAACCACGCTGGTCTCTCGCTGCTCCTTTAACTCCTGTGGTGACAGATCCGGCGCATTAGTCTCTGGCATCAACAGTCCTTTGGTCCTTGTGACCAGCACTACCGTCGCCCTGACTGTAAAGCCCACAAGAATCAGCAGCCCACAGAGCCATCAGTGGAAGTCTTGGGCTTGATTCGTGTGGGTTTGATGTTGGCTTTTCTGTTTGCCTTTGCAATAGCCACAGATTTCACACCTGCTCGAGCAAAACGAAGCAAGCCCAGCATCGCTATCACACCTTGGCCTGTCCCTGTCCTGAGACCATGGCTTAGGACACTGACAATGTCTACCCACTCCCTCACCGTCCCCACCGGGAGTAGAAAGTCTCTTCTGGTCATCAGGCTCAGAGGATTGCTTAGACCCACCTGTCACTCACTGGTGACCTTGAAGGTGGACAGACTAGGATTCCGACCCCGATCCTCCAGGCACCTGCCATCTACTGCCATTTCCCTGACCCATGGGAGATAGGTAGCACAGTCCCGCCAGGGCAGGCTGCACCCTGCGTAGACCCAGCGTGGCCCTGCACAACAGCGGGTTGTGACCCTGGCTGAGATGATAACGGAACAGGGCATCTCCATGGACCCGAGAGGGGCTAGGGTTCTATCTTAACAGTTTTTAAGTCCTGCGCCGCAGTTCCTTCAAAGCCAAGGTCACAAGCCAACCTGTAGAACTCACTACATCCCATCCCTTCATCTAGAGCGATGCCCTCGTGGGGCCCAAGCGGTCTTGGCTGGGGACAGGCAAGGCGGACAGCGTTGCCATCAAGCGGCAGGTCGAGCTAGAAGCCGCCCGCGATGCCTCTCCCCTAGCTTTTCACAAAGTAGACTCAGTCTGCGGCGCAATCCAAACACGGAGGGAATCAGAACGTACGTCTTTTGTTTGCCGTGGCAGGAGAACTGTTGAGCAGAGGAAAAAACAAGCTGAGCTTAGCGCTATCAGCTGCTTCCTGGGGCTCGCTCTTTCCTTCCTCCGAGGGGGGTCTGGCCGCTTTGTTCTCGTTCCCAGCTGCACTTCTGCGCCTTTAAGCAGTGGCCTCCGCAGACCTCGGAGGAATGCAGCCCTCGGACCCCAGGGGACTTGGCTCCGGGCTCCGCCTCAGGCTCCCAACCCCTGTGCTCCTGCCCTTGCTAGGTATCGCTCTTTCTGCCAACCTCTTCCTGGCTTGTGGAGGAGGGGTGAGCCTCCCCAGAAGGGTTTCCTGTTTTCTTTGACAATCCTGGGAGGACTTAGTTTCATAGAATCCCACGAAGAGTCTACAAAAGGGTGTTCGTAATAGTACTTCGATTGTTTGGGGTAGAATATGTCCCTCCTGGCATCCGTTTGCCCTGGTTCAGATCCTAGCTCCAGCGGTTTCTAGCCAGTCACACCCCCAGCCAGCTGGTCAGGCTCGCTAAGGCTGAATAGCTACCTAGGGAAGATTAAAGCGCTAACAGTGATTTGGATGCCTCCCAAATCTTGGCCTGCAGGGGGCCCTCAACAGGTGTTAGCCAATTGTCACTATGCCTGAGTTTTCATTACTTCAGTGACACAAGAAAACCAAACAGAACCCTTTAAGTGTCATTTTGAAGGAGAGGGTGTGGCATAGTCATAGCTAGGCAGCTGGGCTTTCACTGGAGAGCGTTCTTCAGTGTTTTCATGATCTGTGGATCAACCCTCCCTTCCCCTCTCTCCCTTCCTCCTCTCTATTCCTCCACCCCACCCCCATCCCACTAGGCTGTTACAGATTTCCAACTGTGCCTCTTAATTCGGCTGAATAAAACTGCAAGTGGAACTCCACGTGCTTGCACTTCCTGGCTGAGAGGAGGCAAGAGGACTGCAGGTGCCCAGATTCAGCCAAAACGTTGAGCAAACTACATCCACTCAGCTCAGGCATTGAGGAACTGGAGGTTCACGGTCCCTCTCAGAGATGCAACTGCAGGGACTGCTGACTAGAAGACAGTGGGGACTGTGGCCGTGGGGCTGGCATTGACTGCTTTTTATTTTTGTTTTTTGGTTTTTTTGTTTTTTCGAGACAGGGTTTTCTCTGTGTAGCCCTGGCTGTCCTGGAACTCACTCTGTAGACCAGACTGGCCTCGAACTCAGAAATCTGCCTGCCTCTGCCTCCCAAGTGCTGGGATTAAAGGCGTGCGCCACCACCGCCCGGCTGTTTGTTTGTTTTGAGACCTTGTTTCCTATAGCCCAGACTTGCTTCCAATCTAAAACTGTAGCCAAGGATGTTCTTAAAGTTCTGGTATTTCTGTCTCTTATTTCCTAAGAGCTGGGGTCACAGGTGTACCACCATACCCAGATCATGAAGTCAGGGGATAGAACCCAAGGCTTTGTACATCCTAGGCATCCACTCTTCAGTGAGCAATGCTTCACTAAGTAGCCCAGGCTGGCCTGGAACTTGTAATTCTCTGGCCTTAGCCTCCCAAATGCTGGGATTATACGATTATCAATCGTGTTTTGTCTAAACTCCATCTCCACAGTTACCTGGCAACAGCCAGGTAGGCCTGCTCACTGTAAAAAGGGCTGCCTGACCCCTCCTGACTCTCTTGATCCCTTGCCTGCAGTTTCTCTCTGCCCCTTCGCCCCACCCCGCTTCCCTTCCCCTTCCACGTGGTCATGACCGGCCTGTACTCCTCTATTTCTGCGCTCTCTCTCCCCCTCCCTCCCTCCCTCTACTACCCCCCACCCCGCTCCCCTCCCCATGCCCTGAATAAACTCTATTCTATGCTATACCTTCCGTCGTCGTGTGGCTGGTCCCTCAGGGGGAAGAGATGCCTCGGCATGGGCCCGCTGAGACATCCCCTTCCCTCATTGGTCCCCTTCCTTCAATCACCTCACTCGGGTCCCCTTCCCTTTTCCTTCCTTCCTTTTTTTTGTTTTTTCTTGTTTATTGTTTTTTTGTTTATTTAGTTTTTTTTTGTTTTTTGTTTTTTGTTTTTTTGATGAGACAGGGTTTCTCTGTGTAGTCCTGGCTGTCCTGGAACTTGCTCTGTAGACCAGCAGGCTGGCCTTGAACTCAGAGATTCATCTGACTCTGTCTCTTGAGTGTTGAGATTAAAAGTGTGTGCCACCATGCCTGGCTACCCTCCCTGTAATCACCTCATCAGCCTGACTAGATGGATGGGCTTTATTGACCAGGCTTAGAGAAGATATTTAAAGTGCCGGGCTGTGATCATCCTGTGTGGCTCTGTGCTGATAGGAAGACACTCTGACAGGTTTTGAGTGGGGAGACTGGTTCGATGTCAGCCCATTCCCTGTCCCGTAGTCTGACATCCCTCATGAAGAGTCACTTGCCTACTCGAATGCAGCAGCCTGGGGACAGGACCAGGATTCTGCCACTCAAGGAGGATTCTACTCCTCCATCTTGCCCCAGGACCACATTTCACTTACTAGGTGTGATCAAGAGGATGATCTGGGCTTCCAACCTGTGTCTTTATGAAGTGAGAAGCCATTACCTAGACTGTTATGTCCCAAACCAGCCCTCTCACGTGATTCCCTGCAAGCCTCTCCGCTCAGTCTCCCACAGCATCCTGGGATATGTCCTTGTCCATCCTGGTTCTCCAGACCTCAGCTTCGCTCCTCCCTTAGTCTCCTCCCAACCCCCTCTCACCGACTCTCCCTTGAGGATGGCTTTGTTACTTCTGAGCTCTGTTCCCTTTTCTCCTCACTTCCCGGGTTCATAATTTTCCTGCAAAGAAAGTGACAGAAGATCCTCCCCACCCCAGCCTCCCCCTCTGTCTCCCTTCTACCTTATCTGATAGTAGGTGATAGGGTTGGGCCCCATCCACAGAGGAAGGAACACTGAAGGAAGAGCCTGCGTAGATAGGCCTCACTGGCTCTCCCACTCCCCGTCAGCATTAGATCACTCCCTTTGTCCAATTATATTTCCACTCGTTGTCCATGCTTCAGTGAACTCTCTATAAAGCCCAAGGACAGAGTCTAACATGTCCAGCTAGCTGAATCCATGCAGGCTCCTGAAGGTGGCAGGTCAGGACAGAGCATGGGAATTTCTCAGTGCCCTTATTCCTTGTTCTTTGCCCCAGACAGCTCTCAGTCTGTAGCTTTTATTCCGTCTTTCTTAATAACTAGTAAGTGCGCTTCCCAGCCTATGAACCTCTGGAGCATATTAACACCAAAAGGAGTGATGGGAACCAAACTTTCAGTAGGCAGATCAGGAACACAGATAAAACAACTTGATGGGGTGGGGATAGTGGCTCAGGTTGCTCACTGTGCAAGTGAGAGGATCTGAGTTCAAATTCCAGAAGTGTAATAAGCTGAGTGTGGTCATTTGTATTTGTGACAAAAGTACTGTGGAGGGCAAGGACAGGAGACAAGCACCAGGAGGGGAAGCACCAGGAGGTGCTTGCTGCCAGTCTAGCTCCAGGGTTACCTGTCTCAGGAGAAAAGGTAGATGTTAATAGAGTAAAACACCTGGGGGTCACTCTTTGGTGTCCCTGTGGGGGGTGCAAAGGGTCACACACATGCGTATACACACGAACACACACAATCACACGCACACTCAAATATACCAAGCTCGCATAAAACACCCACACTCACAACACATCAAAGAAACAAACTGAGGCTTGTGATTGGCTTCTGAAATGGGAGTAGGGAGGGGTGAAGTCCCTCAGTCTGCGGGATCTGATGCTGTCTCCAGGTACTGAGTCAGAGCTGGGTTAAATAAGGGCCAGGTGTGGTAGCACATGCCTGAAATACCAACACTCTCGAGGCAGAGGCAGGAGAATCAGAGTTCAAGGTCATTCTCTGTTACAGGTAGAATTCAAGGTCAGACTAAGCTAGATGAGAGGCCGTCTCAAAATGAGAGGGCACATACTAGGTAAAACAGTTCTGAGTCCAAGCTTGGGGGTTGCCTGTTTTCCCATTTCATTGCTTAGAAGCCTTCATTGCTGTCTCAGAACCCTCCATATTAGGTTCAAACGCTACTGTCCAATGTTCAGCCCTTTAAAGTATGGCTTTCATTAAATCTTTGTCACCCCTTCATGTCTGGGACTGATGTTCTAGGCAGGCGTAGAGCTCTTTGTCTTGTGCCGGGGCTGCAGGCCTCACACCCAGGGTATTTCAGCTGTCCCTGGCCACTGTGGGCTGGCTTATTTGTGTCACTAGGGCTGGGCTGTTCTACTCACCCCCTCGCCCCACCCCATCCAGTAGATGCTGATCACAGATTCCCAGTAGTGACAACCAATGCTGTCTCCAGACATTGCCCAACACCTTCCGGAGCTTTGGCCTTGACACGGCAACAGAGGTGGCTCACCTATGCCTTCTTTTGCCTTGCTCAGTCTTGCTTGTCAGTTTTCTTCGTGCTTTCTGCATCTCTACTTGGTTGTCATTCATTCTGTCCTGTAAGCCCTTCCAGATCATGTGACCCCATGTTCCCATGGTGGGTTGGGAGACTTGCCCATAGTCTTAACTCAGACATTTCTGTTCAGTAAACGGAAACCGTAGGGTTACTGCCCGCTGATTGCCAGGCTCTTCCCTCTCCTGAGGCTTCAAGAGACCACACAGACGTATTCCCTGGTTCTCTCATGTATGCTCAGGGCCAGTGAGGCAGCCAGACAAGGGTAATAGACCTAACATCCCCTTTCCCTTAACCCCACAACCATCCAGTTAATCCCCAAAGGTACCCACTGTGATCTGCCTCTTGATACAAGCCATCTCTCCAGTGGATTCCAAATGACAGCAATCCCCAAGTCCTTCTGATCAGTTCTCACTTCAGCTGGGGATAACCGTTGCAGAGCCAAGCAGATCAGATCACACCCCTGGCGAAATCTTTTTAAAGGCTTTCCGTGGTTGCAAGCAATCACAGCGGAACTCTTTCCCATGGCTTGTAAGGCCAGGCACGGCCCCCGCCACTCACTGCTTCGTTCAGTCCAGATGCTTTTATGTACACTTTTCTTTGTCTTTCCTCATTTCCCAAGAGCAGAGGCACCTGCTCTGGCTGTTCCCATCACACAAGATCCCCACTGTAGTGGATGCTGGACCCACAACCTTCACTCTGGATCCTTCTCAGCCTCCTCCACCCACTGGTTGGGCCCAGAACAGCTTCTGGTGATCTCGTGGGCTCTGAGCTAGCCACATTCGTATACTTGAGCTTCATGCTGTGCAGCCATCGTTGGCATCTGTAATAAGTTTTCTTTGACTTTATTGTTTTTGAAGTGAAACTCAGCGAGACATGAAGCAGAGATCCAGGACTTAGAGCCTCAACACATACAGTCCTACCTGCTTCCATGTCCTTGGCTTCCAGACGTAAATTCTTGGTTGCCTGTTTCTGCAGCATCCAGTTTTGGCCTTAAAACAGTGTCCGTTGAGAACTGAGGACAGTATCTGGGCACCTGTGGGAGTTTCTTCCATCCATTTGGTTGGGAATTCCAGAGCCTAAGAGAGTGCAACATTAAATAACAAACCAAGCCTGTGGATACAGATTGTAATCCGAGGGATGGGGAGGCTGCACTGGAAGATTAAGCTTCAAAAGGGAGACTATCTTTAAGAAAAATAAAGGAGAGATAGACACTATGGCCGGGTAGTGACTGGGGCTTGGATATTTTCTTGACATATTCATAAGGAGTACCATGTTTTCTTTTCACCCCGAGCCCTGCACATGATGTTGAGGTGGCTAACCGCCCAGAGCTCTGTACCTTTCCTATGAATGGCTTCTGTAGAAGGAAACTCTCTTTGTTGGAATTTTGTTTTTTTAGTTGATTTATTTATACAAATCTTTTGCCTGTATGTACACATGTGCCCTAAGGGAACCACTGTTGCCCACAAAGGTCACAAGGGAGCATCAGATGGAAGTTATAGATGGTTGTGAGCCACCATGTGGTTGCTGGGAATTGAACTCAGGACCTCTGGAAGAGCAGCTAGTGCTCTTAACCGCTGAGCCATCTCGCCAGCAGGAAACTGTCTCTTAAGCTCCTACTTCTTTCTTGAACCCTTTTTCAAGGTTGTTGACTGGGTCCTGTAGAAATCTGGGGGCCTGGACCCCACCTCAGTTTGGGACACCTCAAAAGAGCTGTCCAACTCCAGTTCCCTGAAGGATTGGCTGTGGCTTTGTTGGCCCCTCACTAGGGGTCACCTTCTCCCTCTGCCCGATCCATAAGAATACCACCTCCAAAAGTGTCCTATGAGTAAATCTGTCTCAGATTCTGATTCAAGGAACTCTTGTTAGAGCCAGAAACTCCTCCACTGTGCCGAGTGAAGCCCTACCTGTTGCTGGCTTAGGTGCTACATCCTGTAATCACAGCACCCGAGAGACCAGGCAGGAGGATTACCATTTCAAGGCCAGCCTGGCACACATAGTAAGAACCTTTCTTGTTGAGCATGGTGGTACACACTTTAAAAAAAAAAAGATTTATTTATTTTATGTATTCACCATTGCTCTCTTCAGACACACCAGAAGAGGGCATCAGATCCCATTAAAGATGGTTGTGAGCCACCATGTGGTTTGCTGGGACTTGAACTCAGGACCTCTGGAAGAGCAGTCAGTGCTCTTAACCGCTGAACCATCTCTCCAGCCCAAGGTATACACTTTTAATATCAACACTAGGAAGCAGAGGCAGGCGGATCTTTGGGAGTTCAAGGTCGGTCTAGTCTACATAGTGAGTTTCAAGACAACCTGGGCTATGTAGAGTGACTCTGCCACAAACAAACAAACAAACAAACAACGACAATGAAAAAAAAAAAACAACACCAAAAACCTCTCTCAAAACCCAACCAACCAAGCAAAAAAGCCTTTCCATCCTGATCCTAACACAGCAACTTCTGTATGACTGACTTACTGATAATTATTACGTATCAAGTCAAATCCTCCTTAGGAAGTTAGGCTCCACAATGTTCTCTTGTTTGTTGAAACTGAAATCACACTTTCACTTGATATTTGTTGTTTATCAGATCCTCATTAAATATGTGTGTGTGTGTGTGTGTGTGTGTGTGTGTGTGTGTGTGTTTGGTTTTTCGAGACAGGGTTTCTCTGTGTAGCCCTGGCTGTCCTGGAACTCACTCTGTAGACCAGGCTAGCCTTGAACTATCAAACTCAGAAATCCACCTGCCTCTGCCTCCCAAGTGCTGGGATTAGTGTGTGTGATTTTTATTTTGAAACAAAGTCTTACTTTGTAACCCAGGCTGGCCTCTAAATTGTTATAATCCTCCTGCCTCAGACAACACTCCCAGCCTACCTAATGCCTTATTAAGTTTGTTTTCCTATCAGATGGAAGAACCTTAGGCATCAGTGGGTCAGGGTTTTGTTTTGGCATCCTGCTTAGCATCATGCATGGTCCTGATGGACCGATGGATGCCTCTTGGATGAAGAAGCATTGAGACCAATCCTGAGAGCTGGGCTGTAGCTTATGGTAGCGTGCTTACCTAGCAAGTTTAAGGCTCTGTGTCTGAGCCCAGCGGCTGCAATACTGTACCTGGCAATAGCTGTAAATTCTTCTTTGTTCGTTTTTTCTCGAATCAAACTCTCATGTAGCCCAGGCTGGCTTCCAGCTTTCTATGTAGCTCAGGATGACCCTGGATTCCTGATCCTCCATTCTTTACCTCCCACATACCTGGATGGGAGTGGATGTTTCAAAGGGAACATTCAACATCTCTTATAAGCATTCATTCACTAATACCTTCAGCACTGTACCCAGTATAATAGAGGCTTCAGAACAAACAGAATGGCCAACCTCTGCCTTCCATAGTTCCTCTGAATATAAGAAGTCAATTCTCTGCTTCAGGCAAGCTCCTAAATCTCCTGCTCTAACTTTACTCCCATTCCTGACAAAATATCAAGTTTTAGTGACTCATGTTGCATAAAATTTGAAGGTCACTGTTCTCTAAATAGAATGCTGAGTGTGAAAAGCCCCAGTGTGTACTCTCCCATGCCCTCTCCTCCGATTACATTTCTCCAGAGTCACTGAAAACTAATAAGTGTCAGTTTCACCGTGTGCACGTCCATGCCACCCAGGCACAGGCAATGGTACTGCAAAAATACTAAGAATGAATGTCATCCAGGCATGGTGGCTCTCTGGCCTGTGATCAGAGCACTTAGGAGAATCATTGTCCAGCCTGAGCTACAGAGTAAGACACTGTCTCAAACAAAGCAAAGCAAAGCAAAGCAAAGCAAAGCAAAGCAAAGCAAAGCAAAGCAAAGCAAAGCAAAGCAAAACAAATCATAAAGGAGAAATGAAGAGTAAGTGTCAAGATGGCCATGGCCACTTTTAATTGTGTCTAGCTTGTGTCTGGGAGGCTGGATCTGAGACCTCATCACTGTGATTCCCTGTGTGGTTAGGGGCCTCCTCTGCTTGGCAGATCAGTTAAGCATTTGGTTAGTGTTTATATCAAACCAGACTGGCACAATATTCTAATCTTACCACACACTTAACCTGAGTTTTGTTTGTTTGTTTTAAGATTTATTTATTTATTTAATGTACATGAGTACACTGCCGCTGTCTTCAGACACACCAAAAGATGGCATCAGATCCCATTACAGATGGTTGTGAGCCACCATGTGGTTGCTGGGAATTGAACTCAGAACCTCTGGAAGAGAGGTCAGTGCTCTTAACTGCAGAGCCATCTCTCTAGTCCTTATTCGTTTGTTTTAATGATCTATTCACTTTGATTTTATGTGCATTGGTGGTTTTGCCTGTGTTCATGTCTGTGTGAGGGTGTCAGATCCCCTGGAACTCTAGTTACATTTGTGAGTTGCCATGTGTGCCAGTTGAGAGTTGAACCCAGATCCGCTGGAAGAGACACCAGTGCTGTTAACTGCTGAGCCATCTCTCCATTGCTGAGGCTGTCCTTGAACTCTTGACCTGCCTTCTAAGTGCTAGAATTGCATGCATATCTAGCCTTTTTATCTGAGGTTCTGTTCTGTTCTTTTCTTTACTTTTCTTTCTAATTAAGGCAGTAGAAGCAGCCAAGGTAGAAGAATCCCAAATTAAAAATCATCCTGTACTACATAGTTAATTGTTATGGAGAAGGAGGGGGAAAGGACGGAGGTGATTTATAATATACACACTACATACTCAGCCAGCCAGGAACAGAGAATTCAGAGACAGAGGATCAGCTATCTGGGAGTGTTTTGGTGAGGGCATGGTGGCTTCCTGGGACATGTCTCATCAGTCAGGTGGTAGGCCAAGTTCTAGGTCAAGCAAGAGGCCACTTTGGACAGTAGGACACAGCCCAAGGTCTTGTGCCAATGTTCCCACCTCCTGCATTCCTGTCTCAGCTCCTCTGTGGGTGCACACACACAAGCAAGTGACTTGGACCTTGGCCGTCTCTTTCTCTTCTTTTGCTGCAGCCCACACTTGCCTGCCTCCTCCACTTGCCTTTCTTCGGGGCAGAGGGAGCCTTTTGAGTTTGGTTGTGTGTGTGTGTGTGTGTGTGTGTGTGTGTGTGTGTGTGTGTTGAGGCTAGTGTATATGTACCCATCAGAGTACAGTTTGCAGAGGTCATTCCATTGACTGTGTCACTACTTAGAACTCAGGTTGTCAGCCTCTGTGGTAAGTACCTTTATCAGTCGAGCCATTCACTGGCCAACCCTCTAAGTTTTTCTGAGCCCTTTAGGACATTAAAAATGAGACATTGTTGCTGGAAGTAGTGGTACATGCCTTTTAATCCTAGCCCCTGAAAGCCAAAGGCAGACAGATCTCTAGGAGTTTGAGGCCAGCCTGGTCTACACAGAGAATTTTAGGACAATCACAATTATATAGAGGGATTCTGTCTCAAAAAACAAAACAGCAAGCATCATGGTGAGTATCTTAGAGTTTCTATTGCTATGATGAAACACCATGATCAAAGCAACTTGGGGAAGAAAGGGTTTACTTCACTCACAGTTCCGTATCACAGTTCATCATCAAAAGCAGTGAGGACAGGAACTCAAGCAGAGCAGGGACCTGGAGGCAGGAGCTGATGCAGAGGTCATGGAGGAGTGCTGCTCACTGCCTTGCTCTCCATGGCTCGTTCAGCCTGCCCAGGAGTGATGCCATCCACAAAGTGAGTGCTCTTGCTGAGGGTCCTGGGGTTCCCCACTTGTGAATCCCACCCAGGGTGAAGCCTCCACACAGCCGGCTTTGCGTCTGCCCACCACTCTCTCTAGATCCGTTCCTCTCCTCTGACACCCTCACCAGAGGTTGTATGCTGGATAGCTTTATGTCAGCTTGACACAGCTGAAGTCATCTGGGAGGAGGGAGCCTCAATTGAGAAAATATCTCCCCCCCCAAAAAAAAAAGAAAAGAAAAAAAAAGAAAAAGAAAATACCCCCATAAGATCAGGATTGTAGGCAAACCTATAGGACATTTTCTTATTTAATGATGGATTCAGGGGGGCCCAGCCTATTGAGGGTGGTTTCATCCCTGGGCCTGTGGTCCTGGGTCTATAAGAAAGCAGGCCAGCCAAACTAGGGGCGGGGAGGGAGAGCAAGCCAGTAAGAAGTACCTCCCCATGGCCTCTACATCAGCTCCTGCCTCCAGCTTCCTGCCCTGACTTCCTTTGATGAAGAACAGTGATATGGAATTATAAGCAGAATAAATTCTTTCCTCCCTAGCCTGCTTTTTGGTCATAGCATTTCTTCCCAGCAATAGAAACCCTAACTCCTGGCCTGCAGGGTTGCAGAGATCTGTATCATTCAGTTAATACAATGGCTCGTGTCTTAGGGTTTCTAGTGCTGCAATAAACACCATGGGCAAAAGCAACCCAGGAAGGAAATAGTTTATTTCAGTTTACGGCTCCATATCACAATCCATCATCAAAGAAATTCAGGGCAGGAACCTGAAGGCAGGAATTGGAGCAGAAGCCATGGAGGGGTGCTGCTTACTGGCTTGCCCCCCATGGATTGCTCAGCCTGCTTTCTTGTAATATCTAAGTCCACAAGCCCAGAGGTGCACTACCCACACTGAGCTGGGTCCTTCCATATCTATCATAAATCTAGAAAATGCATTATAGGCTTAGCCACAGGCCAAGCTGGTGGAAGCATTTTCCTCATTTGAGGGAAACAGCATGTTTGGCTGCTTTTGTTCTAGCGTGTACAGTTTCAGGTCAGGGTATAGGATGCTGAGGCCGTAGAGGTGCAGCTCACGCTTGTGTCTACACAAGCATTGAGAGGGGGAGCCTCAGGTCTCCACAGTTCATCAGGGTCACAACCAGGCTGAGATGGGACTTGCTCTCAAAGACAAAGGCCAGTGAAATGATGAAGGCTGCTCATGTCTCTAAACCAGCCATCTTCTCCTCATTTATCTTCTCCAGCCACTTCTTGTCCTGTTGCCTTCCCTCTCTCCTCTCTCGTCCTTCCTGTTCCTTGTCCTTTTTTGTTTGTTTGTTTGTTTTTTTTTGTTTTGTTTTTCGAGACAGGGTTTCTCTGTCTAGCCCTGGTTGTCCTGGGACTCACTCTGTAGACCAGGCTGGCCTCGAACTCAGAAATCCGCCTGCCTCTGCCTCCCAAGTGCTGGGATTAAAGGCGTGTGCCACCACTGCCCGGCCCTTGCCCGGTTTTTTATGGTCATATGTCTTACCAGTATTTCTCACCTGGACCCAAAGACCTAAAAGGAGAGAAGGAAATTGAGAGAAGAAGTAAAAGTAGATGGCCCAAGAGAAAGGAAGGGGAATAGGAAGAGGAAGAAAAAGTGTGGAAATCAGTCCAGAAGAACAACTGCTTGCTTGCTGTAACTGGAAAAGAAAAGGAAAGGGCTGGCGTGGAGAGCTTGATCCAGGCTGGATGGTGAGTGTCCCATGTCCTGACACAAAACAACTCAAAACAGAAAATGCCAGCAGTTGGCCATGACATGAAGAAATGTTTGTGGAAACAGAAATGTGGAAGAGGGTTCAGTGGTTCCTCAAAGGTTAAGAAGTACCGTCCGATTCAAAGTTTCTCCACACCCCTACTAAGCACACACTTAAGAAAATGAAAGTAACTCTTCAAATAGCACCTGCCATGAACATAGTACAGACAACAGCCCAGAGTGGGAGACAACCCAGTACCTATCGACAGGTGAACGGATAAATGACACACAGCATATCCAGACACAAAAGCCACACATAGAAGGAAAATCCACATTCTGATTTGGATCTGAACTGTCCCTAATGGCTAGTATAGTGAAGATGTGGCTGCCAGCTGGTGGACTTTGGGAGAGAGACTGGATCATGAGGGCTCTAATATAACCAAGAAGTAAGTCCCTTGGCAGCCTTATGACTTAAAAGCTTGGTTAGGAAGCCTTTTCTTAAGAGAGGCATCCTTCTCACACCACCACTGAGACAACTAACCAGAAAGGAGTTCCATCTCATTGTATGTATGATATTCCCCCAAGACAAGAGTCTAGAAAAGTCCACATTTTGTTTGTTTCTTGTGCCATCCTCGGAACCAATAAATTAGATAAGCAGCTTTCTTCTGGGGCTTGGTGGTTTCCCCTCCACCCTGCTATTTAGGAACATTTACTGTCCACAACCACCTTTCCTCAGCACACAGAATTCAATGAGGTACTGTCGAACTCAGATTACATCTAAAGAGTTTCCACTGCAGACACTTGTCATAGAAGAGATTCACAAGAAGTCTTGGAACCCTGGCATAGAGCTTGACCAGGCCATCAGGTCCTGTTCTTCTTCCTGAGGGCTACCTGTCCACAACCTGTGCAATGCAGCTCTAGGCCCTGCAGGCCAGCAGAGTAGAGAGCAGCCTGCCCAGGTTCTCATGTCCCCCATGGCTGTGATCCAACTGGCCCACATGCTGCCTGAGTTTAATCAAGATCCAGGGACTGACCATAGGGCAGCTGGTCTGCAATTGGGACCCATCAAGGCAGACAAGGAGATCTCCAGTCAGAACTTGACTACTATGGATAGCCAGGCTTCTGTGTCAACTATACACATTGCATTCTAGTAGCCTGTAGACACCCTCTATCTAAAGCTGGGTTGGGCCTCAGGACTTGGTGACCTGGCACACCTTCCATTAAAATGAATCAGAGAGGGTCATCCTGACCCTAAACATTAGGTGATGTAAGCTGAAAAGGCCGACTTCCTAAAACAGATCGACAAGGGAGTGAGCTTGGAGTGTGGGCTCTGAACAACGCAGGAATTTTCCATGACTCCAAACACAGGAAGCAGGCCACCCTACAGCACGTGGTCTGGCTGTTCCAAGCACACAATCTAACAAATGGACTGTGGGTGCCAAGGAGTCTGTGGGACACCAGAGTGGTGATGTTCCAGGGGGCTGCTCCACATCCTGGCCTCCAGAAGCAAGGCTGGAGGCCAGGGAAGACTCAGGCCTGAGCACACAGGGCTGGAGAACTCACAAAGGATAGAAATTGTTTTAGATCAGGCTAAGCACCTCTGCTCCAAAAATAACAACTGTGTCCTGAGCGCAAGAGTATCCAAGCCTTTACATATCAAGACTAAAGCAACTTAAAACAAAGCCATTCAGTGTGAAGGAAGGTGGAGGGAAAAAGTTTTTTTTCTCCCCAAACAAACAACTTCTCTCACACTGTCAAAACATTGTTGTGACTGCCTGTCAGCCCCTGACTATTTCCCAGAGCACATATGGCTTGGAAAATTCTGTAATGAACTGGTGGCAACCCTTTGGCTCAGCCTGCTGAG
The DNA here is from genome assembly GCF_004785775.1 of Grammomys surdaster. NCBI lineage: Eukaryota > Metazoa > Chordata > Mammalia > Rodentia > Muridae > Grammomys > Grammomys surdaster. Next base: position 6,502,032 of record NW_021621048.1, read on the forward strand.
CTTCAGACAATCACCGGTGTCACAGAGAACATTGCTCAGTACCCTGCCATCAGCTCTGATACTCACAGGAGGGATGGAAGTGTGTTGTTTTCTTTCTTTTTTAAAATAGGGTTTTTTAAAAAAAAACAAAAATAGGGTTTTAGCCGGGCAGTGGTGGCACATACCTTTAATCCCAGCACTGGGGAGGCAGAGGCAGACAGATCTCGATGAGTTATGAGACCTACCAGCTAGGTCTACAGAACGAGTTCTAGAACAGTTAGTGCTACACAGAGAGACTCTGTCTTGAAAAACAAAAATAAATAAATAAATGAATGAATAAATAGTGTTTTCAAAAGTGTGTGTGCGTGTGTGTTCGTGCGTGCGTGCCTGTGCGTGTGTGTGTAAGTGTCACAGAGTCCAGAAGAGGGCATTGGATCCCCTGGAGCTGGAGTTACAGGGTGCTGGGAACTGAACTTGGGTCCTGTGGATGAGCAGCAAGGTTGCTCTAGGCCGCTCTCCAGTTCTTTTGTTATTAATGTATTATCCCAGATCCATATTTCTGAGTAGTGAAAAATCAGTTTGAGAATGTAATTCACTGGGGAAATGCCCTATCCTGTGATTCCTAGGAATGTAACAGCAACCCATAGGCAGAACTTTGAGAAAAAGTAACTTGACCACCACTCAGGCATCAGTGGAAAAGTACCTTACTGATGGTGGTTTGTGCTGTGGGCTTCTGTGGGTCCTTTTAAAATCTGAGTCATTTAGTTTAGCACTGTCCTTTGATGGCTTAGTTTCGTCTGACTAAAACCTTCCATTTTGGAGGGAGACTTAAGAAACAAGATATAAAAGGGAAGTAAAACAACGGGGTACTTTAGGACAGGGTGTTTACAAGGAAGTGAGAAGAAGAGATAAAATACTCCGGTACAGCAGAGAGAAAGCTCATAAATGACTCAAACTAGTTTCAGGAAGTCCCTGACTCTGATCAGACTCACTTGGTCCCTCCCTCCACAAAATTACACAGGCAATAAAGACTTCAGTGAGTCACTCTCAGACAAGAGCAGCTGCAAAGATTGATAGACAAGATGAGCTGCTTAGAAGAGGCTCAGACTGAGAGCCTGGAAGAAGCGAAGACAAGACAAACCAACCATAACCAGCTGAATGGCCAGGAAGAAACAAAGAGTAACCAAGTTGCTTGGAAGAGGCTCAGAGCAGCTGAGCTACTGGAAGGATACTCTCTAGCCCCTTGATCTGCCTGCAGGCTGAGCTCCAGGTTCCCAACTTCTGTGGACCACGCTGGGTGGGTTCTGGTGATGCAGCTGTCTTTGAGGAATGTGGGGGAGTGTGCACATGCCACAGAGAATGATTGGAGGTCAGAGGACAACTTTGTCAGTTGTTTCTCTCCATCTGCCTTTGTATGGGTTCCATGGATCAGACTTGGTTATCGGGTTTGCATAGCGAGTGCCTTTATCCACTCAGACATATTTTAAGATTTAAAAAAAAAAAGTGTGTGTGTGTGTGTGCATTTTCATGACACATTTCCATGTGTCCCTCTCCCACTCCCATGCCCCCTGGAAACCAGATGCACTAAAATCTTAATGCCAAGTACCTGAGACTGTGACCTCGTTTAGCAATAGGGACTCTGCAAATGTAATGAAATCTAATTGACATCATTGTGGAGTAGGGTGGTCCCTAAATCCAAGAAATGGCATCTCTATAACACAGATGGGGGAGTTGAACCAGACACAGAGAAAACAGGAAAACCCCGGCACAAATGAGAGGCCGGATTGAGGGCGATGCTTTGACAAGCCAGAGAACTTCATGGTGGCTCGCAGCCCCAGTGGTAGGTCAGGGAACATGGAAGCCTCCCTCAGGTTCCTCAGAAGGAGCCAGCCCTACAGCTGGAGCCCATCAAACCATGCAAGGGTCCTTTTTGGTGGGTTCTGTGTCACTCAATCTGTGCTAATTCTGTGCAAGGATCCGTTTTGGTGGTTCTGTGTCACTCAGTCTGTGATAATTCCATGCAAGGATCTGTTTTGGTGGGCTCTGTGTCACTCAGCCTGTGCTAACTCATTAAAGCAGCCACAAGAACACAGAGACAGCTGCAGGAGCAGAGATAGCCGAGGAGAAGCTGCATCTGCCAGAGCCCTCCCTCATGAGAGATGGAGGTTTGGGCATCTGTCTCCAGCGGCAAATTCTGTTCAGCAGTTGGGGATGGGGTGGGGTGGGCTGGGAAAACAGAGCTTTCAAGGTTGCATGAGGTAAGCCCTAAGGGGTACCTGTCAGAAAAATACCTGGAGTAAATAGGATCGTGGCCAGCACAAATCCCCAGGTAGTTATCCATGGAAAGGCATTCTTCTAGGGGTTTGATCTGTTGCCTAAGAATAACCAGAGGCCACTGGAATTTAGCTCTGCAACACGTTTACATTTGTGTTTCAGTTGACCCTAGTGTTGGAGAACAATGGGGATAAATATATTCATATGTAAATGTGTGTGAATTCTCAAATAAATAATAAATAAATCCCAGCTAGTACAGTAGAGGGACTGCTATGCCAGCACTGAGAACTCAAGACAGAAGAGTCATAAGTTCAAGACCAGACTAGGCAAACAAACAGAAATCAAGATTCTTAAGTTACTCTGAAGACGAAATGGACAGGATCTGTTGTTGGCGTAAGGATGACGGCCAGGGGTTTTGGCTTGGCTATGCCATTTGCCAGGACAAGAAAATCCTGGCAAAGGTTGGGTTTGTGTCCAGATTGGAGCTGCCTGCGAGGCATTCAGATGGGAATGGTAGCAGGGAGTTGGAGAGGAGGGACCGGAACTCTGAGGTGAGACTTTGGGGACAAACAGTGTCTAATCTCAGCCATGTGAGGTAACTGCTGTAGGTACTGAAGAATCCATCCAAGGAGAAACTCTGAGAGGCACAAAGTGGGACAGGGGCTGGCCCTTGAGGATGATTCACAGTTAGCAGGTCGGGAGAGGAAGATCAGCCCGTAAAGAATGGCCAGAGACGCCAGGAAAACACCGGACTACAAAAGCCTTACTCCTCGGAAGTTGGAAAGCAAAGGGCAGAGAAATTTCAGCAACATTGTGGGATCCTGGAATACAACTCCTCCTCTGCCCCACTTCTTTGAGACAGGGTCTCACCGTGTAGCCCTGGCTGTCCTAGGATTTCCTATGTAAACCAGATTGGCCTTGAATTTATAGAGTTCTCCCTGCCTCTGCCTCTGAAGCATGGGATCAAAGGCCTGCACTACTGTGCCCAGCTTGGAATGCAACTCTTTCAGGGACAGGAGCAGGAAGAGAGAAAAGCTACAGGGACAAGCAGACCCTTGCTGGTGAAGAAGGAGGTAGAGGAGATGTGGAGGACAGAGAAAATAAGTTGTGGTTCCTAAGGCAATCTGAAGCTGGTACCGGAGAAGGGAAACAAGGCTGAGATATAAGAAAAATGACTCAAGGATCCTGGGGAGCTGGCAGCAGGCCTTGGAAGCCCAGGAGGGCTCCTCTGTGGTCGCATGGAGAGAAGGGGGGGAGGGATTCTGGTTATAAAGGTTTGATGGCTGGGAACTCAATTATGTAAAAACCATGATACAGTGTGCTTAAAAGCTATTATACAGTCAGGCACCAACTGTAATGAGGGGAAGGGCAGAGCAATTAACGCTCCACTCCGCAGGGAACGTCAGTTTAAAACCAAGTGTTTTCCTATTAACTGCGAGCATTGTCTGACAAGTCACACGCTTGCTTGTTAAATGGCTCGTAGCCCTAGCATGGATGAAGTCTGAGTGAGTTGTTACTGCGCGTAACAAAAACAGATCAGATAAAAAAAAATTAGCTTTAGCCTCAGACTGGGAACTTGGCGTCTCACTTTTCAGTCCAGGCTCATTTCACGGTGCACCCTTCCTGGCTTGGCTTGAGATAACCGAGTCTGGTCTGGTACCATGAGAAGAGCCAGGGTTGCATTTACAAGTGATACTGCATGCTGGCACCCACGGACATGGCAGAGGTTTCTGGAGGACTCAAGACACGACCATATTGTGGTACAGAGCTAACAGCTGAGGCCCTGACTCCTCCGGTCAACAGCCACAGTCTCTGTGCAGCTAAAGAAAAAGCCTTTCTGTAGGAAGCCTGACTGCTTGGCAACTCATACAAGACCGGAGAGTAAGAAACTAGGCTCTTTAAAAGCTCACACATGAGGCTGGAGTGATGGCTCAGCCATTAAGAGCACTGACTACTCTTCCAGAGGTCCTGAGTTCAAATCCCAGCAACCACATGATGGCTCACAACTATCTGTAATGGGATCCAATGCCCATTTCTGGTTTATCTGAAGATGGGTACAGTGTACTCATTACATAAAATAAGGAAATTGAAATTTTAAAAAGCTCACATGTACTCAGAAGCAAGAGCAAATCTGTAGCCCTGTTTTACGTTTCTTATTTCTACCATAAATTACATTTATAACATAAATGTTGACCTTTAGGATCTACAGGCTGGCATAAGATTATCATTGTCCTTGTGGTTCTAGGACTGAATCAAGAGGACCAGGGTTCAGTTTAGTTGTAGTAGAATATCAAGCACTTTGTATTCTGGAACGGAGAGATATGAAGGGTTTGCTACAAATTTTAGCAAGTCAGCTTTGTAAAAGTCTCCTTCCCCAAATATTTGGGAATTCTAAGAATAAAGGTATTCTAAGAGTGGAAAACTTGGGCATTTGGCTCACACGGCTAGGGGAGGAGTTACGGAAAGGAATATGTCAAACCCAAGCTTCATAAACGAAGTCTAACCTCAGAGTGTTTATGTCCATAGGCGATGGCCATGACAGAAAGCTGGACTCCTGGCACAGATGACCCCAACTCCGTGGCACTTTGCCCCTCACTCCTGACATTACATCACAAGCAATGCTTGTGATACACAAGGGGAAATTAGCACTGTGGGCATTACATAGCAACGGGAGCCCACACGTTGTGTTACTTCTCCTGGGGCACATGAACAAACATCCACTCACTACAGCAAGTACCACAACAGATAAAGGATTCCGCTGAAGCCCAGCTTGAGAAGCCAGTAGGCTTATTGAACTTTATAGGCATAGGGTGAGGGGCTGCTTATAGGTGTATGGCTGACACCCCAGACAGATGAATCACCCCGTCATGGGCGAATCCTCACAGCAGATATATCGAGGAGTCCTTCCGTTAACTTTTTTCTGTCATATGTGCTGGACTCTAGGCGCTCCCAAGGCCATCTGCAGCTGGGAAGCAAGAGGGAGTGGAGGGTGGAATCTCTGCCCTGGCTCCACACTAGGGAGTATTAGCCCACCACCCTTACTGAAGATCCAGCTATTACTGGGATTTGCTTATCTCCTTCTTACCATTACTGGGCCAAAGTTATCTCTGGTGATGGTGCGGTCATGTCAGGTCCGTACCAGACAACATCACTTTACCCCATATTAATCTCTTGAATGTTTCTCATTTATCTATTCAATCCGTTCACTCATCTAACAAAAATGGACACATCTGTGTGCATATATTTGCTTTGATTGGGCAACTGCTTGCTTATGGTGAAGCCACTTCTGCTCCTGGGTAGGCTCACTCGTGGCTATGTGCAGTGCGTGGGTGTGGGTCAGCAGCTTAGACAGCTGACTGCTGTGGTCTCTTCTCCCAGACATCCTAAAAACGACCAAGGCAGGGGCAAGAGTGTCCCGAGGTCTCGGCTCTGAACCATCACAACTGCTGGCATGTTCTCTTGGTGAGGACAGAACCATCTTAGAATAATAAAAGTAGCTGCAAAACATTGTAGCCACACTGCAGATGGTCAGTGCTGAGGGGAAAAGGAAGCAAGGTAGGGAGGTTCTGGGGGCTTGACCATTCATTCATTCATTCATTCATTCATTCATTCATTCATTCATTCATTCATTCATTCATCTGTTTAAGACAGCATCTCACTGTGTGACCTAACAATGGGATACAGTGGATTTGGGGGACCCCAGCACTCCTGGGCCTTATTGGGATGACTGTATGCAATCACATGACCTTAATTATAGATTCACAGAAACCCAGCACTACAGCCTCAGGGCCAGTAAGTGCTGTTAAGTATAAAATATGAGAAATAAGGTGGGGACAGGGATTGTGTTATGGGTAATTTTCATTGCTAACCAGACTGGATTTAGAATCATTTAGGAAACACACCTCTGAGGATCTCTGAGAAGAAGTTTTTAAAAAGCTCTGAGAAGGGAGAACTCACCCTGACTGTGAGTGGCTCTGTCCCACAGGTTAGGGCCCCAGACTGAACAAAAGGAGAAGCTGCTCTGGGCAGCAGCAGCAGCAGCCATCCGATGCCTCCCCATGGAAGTCATGTGACCAGCTGTGTCATTGTCGTGCCAGGGAAATGTTAGTGATTCTCCAAGAAACAGACAGGAGCCAATAATCTGCTGCAACTCCCAGTATAGTCTTTATTCTCTTTGAGCTAGCTCTCAGGGGCTCCCCCAGTGCACTGTCAACATGCAGGACAGTTTTGGTGGCAGGGGAAGCCCCGAATTTCTATCAGGTCAAGACTTTATAGTAAGCAACAACTGGGAGAGGTGGGGGGAGGGTAAGTGTGCAAGCATCTAACTGGAAAGCTACCGTGGCCTTTAACATAATTGGTGCTGGGAGTCACATCATAAATTTAATTTCTGCTCCACTCTGCATTGGTGGTTGTTAGGCAGGGGGTGGTCTTGTAACCTGGGGGTGCAGGTTTGTTGGGGGAGTAACTTGGAGACACTGGTCTTGTTGGGGATTAGCCTAGAGACTGAAGCTAGGCTCGGGTTTTGTTGGTGGGGCAACTTGGAACTAATGCTAGATACCAGCCTGTTAGTTTACCTAAGTTCAAACTTAGGTCAGGTTATCTAAAATGGAGTCTGAACTTAAAAAGACTTGGCCTCTCATCATGTGACCAGCTTGCCTCATGCTCCTGCCTGCCATGATACCGTGGCATGCCATAGTCACTGGGCTCAAACCAACTCTTCCTTTCTTTTTATTTTTCTTGGTTTTTTTTTGGGGGGGGGGGTGGGGGGGTGGCTTTTCAAGACAGGGTTTCTCTATGCAGCCCTGGCTGTCCTAGAACTCACTCTGCAGACCAGGTTGGCCTTGAACTCAGAGAGATCCACCTGACTCTGCCTCCCTAGTGCTGGGATTAAAGGCATGTACCACCACTGCCCCTCCACCCCAACTCTTCCTTTCTTAAAACCAAGCAAAACGAATACAAAGAAAATGTAAGGGCGGAGGCTATAGCTGACTGCTAGAGAGCTTACCAACTTACATGAGGCTCTGACTAGAACCCAGCACTTCACTGGGGTTGGGGGGAGAGAGAGAGAGAGAGAGAGAGAGAGAGAGAGAGAGAGAGAGAGAGAGAGAGAGAGA
>NW_021621048.1:6509408-6537151 GCF_004785775.1 Grammomys surdaster
AGAGAGAGAGAGAGAGAGAGAGAGAGAGAGAGAGAGAGAGAGAGAGATTGATTGAGTGCTAGCTATGGATGTTGGCTCACACCTAAAACCCCAGCACTTGGGAGGCCAACAAGAGGACATCCTGGGCAGCAGAATGAGACTCTGTCCAAATAAATAAATAAACCTAAAACCCAAAATGTCAAATGCACTCTAAGCCTATTGTGAGAGACACTGGCGTGCAGGGGAAAACTTGAGGCCACACCAGCATTTGTCTCGATTAAGTCCCTGAGACACATTCCCAAAGTCATATGGCATGAATAAAATATTTTCCCCCCAAGAAATACCTCTTCCATCTCTTATTTCTTGTCCATTTTGATAAGTCTCTGAAAGTGCAGAGCTTCTAATGAACTCCGTGGAGTTTTCTCAGATTGCCTCCACAGGGGACCAGAACAAGAAACGAGAAATGCAATTATTTGGATTCAAGTGCTTCCTTGAAGAGTTGAGCGTTAAGACAAATGGAACACCATTAACAGTTTCCCACGCTTGCCACTCAGCAAGCTTAAAAGCATGTTTGCCGATGGTGGTTTTAAGTAAGCCACTTCTAAGTTTAAAACCATTCTGGTTTACTACTTTTTTTTTTTTCTGTTGTGAGGAATTGAACCCACTTGCTTGCTAGCCAAGTACTCTGTCACTGGGCTACATGCCCAGCTCCTCAAGTCTATTTTCTGTGGAGCAAAATGCACAGACTTTAAGTGTATAGGACACTGTGTTTGGGCAAATGTCTATACTCACGACTCTGTCACTAAGTGGAGACAGTGTTTCAGTTACGTGGGTTTGCTGCCTTTTGTGTTAGCTGTTGATCGCTCACCTAGCCCCCCCCCCTTCACCTGTATTTCATACCATTCTTTGTCATTTGTGCTGTTTCTAGTTTGAGGCTTGTTCTAGTTGACAGTCCAAACTAACCAGGGCGGGGCTATTATTACTAATATAAAGATGAAGCAACGGCTTTGAGTGTCCCCTTGAGAGCCTTTTTGTGGTGACATGTGTTTGTGGTTTTTGGCAAATGCCCGTGGATAGAATTGCTGGGTCACAGAGTACATGTGTACTAAATGACTTTTTCTTGCATTGTTTCATATGTGTAGATTCCAGCCACGGCACACATTTGGGGGTTAAAGGACGGGTAATGGAGTTGTCTCTTTTATCATTATGTGGGTCCCAGGGATCAAACTCAGGATGTCAGGTCTGGCAGCAAATGTACTTTCCTGCTGTGCTATCTCACCAATCCCTATGTCAAAATTTTCAAAAATTTACTGTCCCTCTGTTTTCAAAGTGACTATTAGACATTCCTTACACATTTTCCAATGTTATAACCAGTCTTTTATACTTGAGCTTGTGTGTGTATGTAGATAGGCGGGGGCATACTAATATTTCATTGTGATTTTAATGATTTATTTTTTTTATTTAGGACTTATTTTTGTGTTTGCCTGCATGTATGTATGTGCACCATGTGCATGCAGTGCCCTTGCTGGCCAGAAGAGGGCCTAAGATTCCTCAGAACTGGATTACACATGGTTGTTATACACCACGTAGCTTCAAGGAACTGAACAGGCTCCTCTGAGAGTAGTACGTGCCTTAGCTATTGAGCCATAGCTTTATAGTTTCAATTTGAGCTTCTGATGAGAAATTTGTGCACCTTTCCATGTTTCCTGTCCTTTTTTTGGGGGGTGGGGGTAGGGGGTAGGTCCCAGTGTGTAGGTCTAAAGAACTCACTACATAAACCAGGTCGGCCCTAAACTCTTAGAGATCCACCTGCCTCTGTTGGGATTAAAGGCTTATGCCATCATGCCCAGTTATACATTCCTTTACTATGGAGTTGTATCCAGGCATGACATTTTATTCAAAGGTCATCCAAGTTCGTATTGTAAGACACATTATAAAGGTCTACTAACTATTTTTTTCCTTTACAAGCCAGTATATCCAGAGCATAAATTTGTGGTTTCAGAGAAAAATGATCTTCCCAATTCTGAGTCGATGAAAACAGTCTACAAGGCGACACAGCGGAGCATTAGTGACTGGTAACTAGTTTTGATTCTTCTCTGTGTATTGGGAAGCTCGCTCACGGTTTCAACAGCCACATGACCAGTCTGTAACCCACAATGTAACTGTTAGTGCTAACTGTGGCAGTTAAGCCAGTGGCCTGATCTACATCCATCCCTAGCTGCTCTCCCCATCTATCCCCACCCCCATCCCTCTATGATTTCCCCTATTGAGGAAACTGAAAAACAGAACAAAACAATGGCATCTCTGGAGCCAGGTATAGTTGTGGATTTCTATAATCCCAACATTTGGGAAGGCAGGAGAATCTGGAGTTCAAAGGTCATCTTTGAGGACAGTGAGTTCCAGGTCATCCTGGGCTCCAAGAAACATAGTCTCAAACAAAAAGCCCATCAAACAATAAAAAAACAAACAAACAAAAAATCAGAAACCCCAAAAAGCACAGGGCTAAGGGCTCAGCAGATAAAAGCACCTGCCACCAAAGTCTGTTGTTGATCTGACTTTCTTCCTAGAAGCTGGGTCAGGCAGAGGTATCTAAAAGCCTGGCACTCCTAGGGCAATAGAGCAGACAGGGATAAGAAGCTAGCCTGGAACAGTCAGCATGGCAGAAGCAAGAAACTCTGCCTTAACAATAAAGCGGAAGGTGAAAACCAGCTTCCAGAAAGATGTCCTTGGACCTGTGCGTGCATTCTGTGGTACAATCATGCCCAGTCTCACTCACATAATAATAATAATTAAAAGACACACACATACACAGGCATGCACACACACGCACACACACATATATAATAGTTTTTTTTAAAAAAAATATATATATATATACACACACACACTGTGTATTTGTGTGTGTGTGTGCACACACATAGGTATATGCACACGAGTACATGTGCCTGTAGAGGCTAGAAGAGTCAGAGTCTCCCTGGAGCTAGAGCTATGGGTGGTTGTAAACCACTTGATGTGTGGGTGCCAGGAATTGAACTCAGGTCGACTAGAAGAGCGACACATGTTCTTAACCAGTGAGATATGACTCCAGCCTCCCCCCCAAAAAAAACTCAGAGATACTCCTGCTTCTGCTTCCCAAGTGCTAGAATTAAAGGTATACACCATCATACCTGGCTAAAAATTAATTTTAACAAAACAAAACCTCCATTTCTGGCTATCCTTTACATCCTCAAACATCAGTGTGACGTGTTCTGGTCAATCAGGTAGACTCAAGATACTAAAGGAGGCTCCCAAAGTCTGAGCAAAGGAAAACAGTCATAGTACCTGCCCCCACCCCCAATTTCCCCAAGACAGAGAACAAAGATCTATTCAGGAAGGGTACCACCTCAGGGCCAGGAAAGAGGACCTGGAGACTAAGGCCTCATGTTGACCATGCCCAGCCAGGAAACTGGGAGCCTGGTTCAGGATGGCACTGCTGACCTGCTGCAGCAACCCTGGACTTCCCATGCCGGACTCCTCATTGTGTGGGACAATAAAGCCACATTTGTGGCGATGAAGTTCGTCTTCTGAGATCTGCTGCCAAGTGTGTGTCAGCTGATTAACTCATGTTTGAATGATGCCACGGAGTCAGCTGCTTCCATCCCGCAGGGCCATCCTCTTTATTCAGCCTGTTTTATCCAGGACACACTGACTTTAAAGGAACTCTTGGGATGATCACACTTTAACATGGGCAGAAGGGCGAATTCTTTCAGTGAGTTTGCTTAGGAACCAAATTGAAAATGGTGATGTTAGGATAACCTGCTTTATTAGTATTTTAGCATTTATGAAAAATGTATCAGATATTTTAGTGTAATTAATTAGTTGTGAGGCAGAGCCTTGTCATGTAGCCTGGCTGGCCTGGAACATGGTATGTACACCATGGTATGGTATGTCATCTTCTCTACTTTATCATAATACAAAGCTGATGCTACACCTGGCATAGAACACACAGAATCTATGGATAATACCTGCTGAAAAATATATATAGCTCTAATTTGAATTTTTTTGTTGTTGTTGTTGTTGTTTTTTGAGACGACAGGGTTTCTCTGTATAGCCATGGCTGTCCTGGAACTCACTCTGTTGAATTTCTGACAATCCTCTTGGCTCAGTCCTGGCCCCTCAGTCCCTAGGGTCATGTTACTAGGAGGTGCCATGGACCTCCAGGAGCTAGGGCCTTCTGGAAGTTACTTAGGGCACCGGGGATCTGGTCTTTTTTTGTCTCCTTTTGATTATTTTCTCTGTGCCACTGCCATCTGGTGCCCTGACCAGAAATCCAAAGCTAAGTGATTGTCCACTCTTAGAACTGTGAGCTAGTAACTTTTTCCTTCCTCTTAAATTTTTTATTAGTGTGTGTGAACAGGCCACAGTGTGTATCTGGAGATCAGATGACAACCTGCCAGAGTCTGTTCTCCTTCCACTCGGTAGGAAGGATGGGGAGGTGGGCAGGGGAAGGCAAACGAACTCAGGTCACCAAGCCTGGCAGCATGTGCCTTTACCGACCGAGCCATCCTGCTGGCCTGCATTTTTCTCCTCTTATGTTAATCATCTTCTCTACTTTATCATAATACAAAGCTGATGCTACACCTGGCATAGAACACACAGAATCTATGGATAATACCTGCTGAAAAATATATATAGCTCTAAAAATACGCCTATGAATGGAATCTGTAGGGGTTGTTATTTTTGTCTTCCTATAGACCCTAAATCTCAAGTTCCTGCAGCCTCAGCTTGACAGACTGAACTGACCTATCCCGAACAAACTTCTGCCAGGTTATTCCGGAGGAACACATTCAGTGTTCATCGAAGGCCTCCAGGAAGCAATGCAGGCCAGTGGAAAGGTGCACGTGTCCTAAAGCCAGTCTGCCTACATACACACATCGGCCCTCCAGCCCTAGTTCTATGGTCTGCAGTAGGGATGGCCGCTTTGGGCTGCTACAGCAAATGCCCACAGGCTGGGTACTTTGACAGCCTGCTTACCTTCTCATCATTCTGGAGATTGGCAAGTCTGAAGTTAGTGTCTGGTGAGTGGGTCTCTGGTGAGGCTCTGCTTCATTGGTCACAAGCTGTTTCTCAGGGACCTCACCCAGCTGTCTGGCATGTGTAGACAGACAAATATTTCCCTCTTCTTAAGACTCTGAACTCTCCCAGTTCTCACCACCCTGCATTAGAGCTCATCGTGCAAACCCATCGATATTGTAACTGTCTGAAACTGTCGGGGCCTTTCGTTTTCATCTGTTTTTAGTTAATCGTATTGTTGTGTGTGGCTGGAATGTATGTGAAGGAGTCATCTCTCTCCTTTCTCTATGTGGGTCCCAGGACCGAACTCAGATTGCCACTGGTAGGCTTGGTAACAGCAACCTTAACCTGCTGAGCCATCTTTCTGAGACAAAGTCTCACTATATGGCCCAAGCAGTTCTGAACCCATGGCAGTCTTCACGCCTCAGCCACCTGCACCCTCACATCAGAACAATTGCCCACCACTCTTGGTGCTTCAGTAAAAATACAGAAAAGCTGAGTACAAACAAGTGAATCTATGTGCAGGCCAGGCTAGAGGTCGACTCTGGCACTCATCGACCTGTTTGGAAATGGTGTCTTCCAAACCAATGGTGAGTTCCAAAGTCAGTACTCCATAACATTTCCTGTGCCCTCTGAAGATAAAATACTTTTTAAACATCCTATTAGTATGGTACAGCCTCACAGGTAGTAGGCATGCAATAAATAACACATTACTATGAGTATAAGAGTAGAAAAGGCAGAGAAAAAGCACTGAGAGTCCAAGATTCACCAAAAGAACCTAAGTCTCAGGCCAATGAGATGCTTAGTGCACAAGCGTGCCTGCGACTCTCCCAGAGGACCTGAGTTTGGTTCCTAGCACCCACACCCTTGGCATCTGACACACCCTTGTGGCCTTGGCAGACACCTGCACACAGGTGCACATATCCACCCAGAGACACACAGGGACACACATCACTCAATCATTTTGCATAACTGTTGACAGCTCTGTGGAACAGAGAAATGGAGCACATTCTCCCCATGGCATCCATCAGGAGCTAAACAGTGTTAAAGTTTGTTGAACTAATTATTAACGTTAATGTAAGTTACTTAAGATCTTACTGTGAACACCCTGATGCTCATTTTCCTGTAGGCAGACTTGGATGGTAGGGCAGTTTGATTCTGTAAAATTGAAAGTAGCTAGATTCTATTACTGCACTGACTGCCTTGAGCAAGTCAACAACTAGCTGGTCTACCTGTATGCCAGTGTGATGGCTATTCCTGGTTGTCAACTTGACTATATCTGGAATGAACTACAATCCACAATTGGATTAGTCCCGATCTTGAGGCTGGAAGACACTTCTGATCTGGGTCTTGGCATGGAGATCTTGAGGCATAGTGGCTATGAAAAGCTTAGGCCCAGGCAAGGTAGTACATACTTTTAATCCCAGGAGACTGAGGCAAAATCTCTGAGTTCAAGGTCAGCCTGGGACAAAGTAAGTCCCAGATCCAGATATGGTATACACATGGGCCACACCTTCTGCTCGAGGCCTACATAAGGACATTGGTTGAAGGAAGATCCGCTCTTCAACTACTTGCGCTTCCCAGCACATCTGTTGGAACCTACTTCTCAGAAGATCAGCTGAAACAATTAGCCTCATGGGACTGAACAATATTAGATTCCTGGACTTCCCATTCACAGCTGACCATTGTTGGGCTAGTCGGACTACAAATGAAGTCTTCACAATACATCCCCTCAATATAGAGAGACGTTCCACAAGTTCTGCAACTCTTGGGAACCCTAATACAACCAGCATCCACTGCTTGCATTCTACAGACATCCTGAGAAATGAGAGAATTGCTGTTGACCTAGCTCAAGTCTCAGCCTCACCTTTTAAAAGCAAATTCCAGATGTTTTTGCATTCGAAGTGTTCAAGTCTGGTGGATGCTCCCTAGCTAGCTATAAGCAGCTTTGTCTAGCTCACTCCTTGAGCTGGTTGGCAGACATGACTCTGTGCTGCCCCTTGGTTACTGCCACTATTTCTATTAATAAAAGGCTCTCACCTGGTCCCTTCTTGCCTACTTCGGTTGCATGAGCCAAGCTGGTGCAAGTAGGGAGACCACATCCCAGGCTGAAGGACAGAAGGCCATTAGTTGCCACTGAAAGGACACTGCAGGTTCTGGTTGCTGAAGGAGCTCCAGAGACCTTCAAGCCTTCAGGGCAAAGGGACAGTTGACACCTGAGAACTACAATGCTGTCAGTCATCAGTGGCTGAGCAATCTTGGTACTTAGACCTACCTGGAAGTGGCAATTCCAGTTACTGCCAAGGGCTAAGGATTCCCAACTTGCTGGGCACACACAGAGCTGGAGACATTTGTACCACTAGGGGTTCTAGGAGAGGCCTGAGTTGTGACATAGAGGGCACCACCTGCTGCTGCTGTCACACACCAGCACTTGAGGCTTCTCGACCACCGTGCAGGCGATCCAGCAGGCGCACCTCAGGCAGCAGAAGGGCAGTATGCGTGCTAAGATCAACTGGATAATGGTACAACACTTGAAAAGTAGAGACAGGACAGAGGTGTAAGGGCAGCTTGGGGTACACAGGACCCTGTCTCAAACAAATAAGGCTGAAACTAAACTTTTTTTTTTTTTTTCTCAGACAAGGCTTCTCTGTGTGGCCCTAGATGTCCTGGAACTCCCTCTATAGACCAGGCTGACCTCAAAATCACAGATCCTCCTGCCTCTGCCTTGTGTGCCACCACACCTGGCCTCCAAACTTTCAGTATAAAACCTTTTCTTAATATAAATCTAAAAATCATGTTACCTATTTGGAAAGTAGTTAAGGCCTAGCTGCGTGTTACACCCACAGTTTACTTTTTCCTCTGCCTTCTGCCTTTAAAACTGAGAAACGTTAGGAGGGCTTTATCCTATAACAGAACACACTTGTACTAAAGCTTTCACTGATGTCAAAGGTCAACAGCCCTTGCCAGCACCAGACTCCTTAGGTTACTTATTACATATTACCCTGTGTTGTTTATACTGTCAACCTGACAGCTTCTAGAATCACCTAGGAGCCACACTTTGGGACTCACCAGAGTGAGGAGTTTCTAGATGGGGCTGAGGTGGAAACACCCACCCTAGCTGTAGCAGTATCATCCCATGTGCTGGGGCTCTGTACTGAATACAAAGCAGAAAGCAACAGCATTCATCTACTGCCTCCTCTGCCTGCCATGACAAACTATCTCCTCAGACTGTGAGCCAAAATAAACCCTTCCTCATGGTGCTTTGTTAAGTATTTAATTACACCAAGGAGAAAAGCAACAGTCAGTGGCCTTCAAACAATCCACTGATGCTGGATTACCACACACAGAAACTGAGGCATAGAGAGGTGACAAACCTAAGTCAGTCCCCTGTTAAGTCCCAGCTACTTCCCTGGGGGACATACTTTGCTGTACAAAACCTAGCCACGAGAGAAAGGATGATATAAAGATGGTATGGTGATACAAGGCTTCGAGAGAGAAGGATCAAGAGTTTGGGGCCAGTGTGAGTTACAGACCATGTAAAAGTGCTAGAGCAACTTCATGCAAACATCAAACACTTTCAGTGTTTTGGCACACCAATAAAATGTTCAGTACAGAGTGGTTTAGAATACAAACATTTCTACTTTAAGTGCTATGTTCTTTATATCCAAATCTGTAACCTTTCCCTGTGGTTTAACAGGGTCTCTCTCTATAAGCCATGGCTGTGATCCTGTTTCAGCCTCCCTGCTATTGTTTCAGAGCAACATTTGGCTCTATAAAGCCTTCTTTAGATATCAGTCACGTGGGCAAAGGTAGTAAGTGCAAGGTACTGTGTTCAATCTTCAGCACAAAGAGACCCTTACCTTTTAAGGAAATTCTTTCATCCCTTTGCCATTCTGGTGCCTCTAAGAGGCTGAGGCAGCACCATACAAATAGCCCTCTGTCAGGAACCAGTCCTGCCTCCAAAACCAAGTGTCAGAAGTGTGAGCTTTTGGGATTGGACGGTGGAGAGACGGGAAGTTGGGCAGCTTATGAGATGGTGGGTACCATGTGACACACAGGAACTCACTTCACCCACCATTGGACAACAGGAAGTTGCTTATGACAACTTAAGTGTAAGAGCCTAACTGCTGTTTATATATATTTTATAGTTTTAAGTATTTACTAATATGTAGTTAAAGACATTATTTAATTATTCCGAGAGAAAACCTTGCTTAATCGTTTTAGAACCTGCAACTAAAGTGCCTCCACATGTTTTTCTCTGATAGGCCAGTATGTACGGAACTCTGGGATGGGTGTGCAGATGAGGGGTGTCATGCCCGTGCAGGGTGGGGAGATCAGAACTAAGCTTTGTTTCTCTCCCTCCTCCTCTCTACCCTCAGATCCTGACGTGTAGCATAAATAGGGCTTTGTCAGAGCTTCCCTGGATGGAACATCAACACATTACCACCCCCCAGGATCCACTTATGAACTGTCAAAGTCACCTAACGAACAAGACTGGGAGACTACTTCCATCTTCACAGCAAAGCCAAAGGCCTGGTTCACATTCTATGACTACCTTTATGAAAAAGTAAAAAAAAAAAAAAAAAAAAAAAATCTGTGAATAGTTAATTACACAATGAGAGACACAAATTATCAAAAACATTTGTATACTTTTAGTACCTAGGAAATTTAGAAAAAATTTACCTGTATTCTTTTAGTGGGTCTGACGGAAGCAAAAATTTCAGAGAAACTAGAATGTAGATGGACGAGACACAGTCCGAGGGCTACAGTGAGACAGACATGGCCTCAAACCCTCTATAATTCTGAATTCATTTTGATTCTAAACATATTTAATGGTCTTCACTGAGCCAGATCCTCATTTATAGCAAATGAAGACACCTTGGCGGCCTCTCTCCCAACAACAGAAGTATCAGGAGCAGAGGGCAGGAGTCAGCTTTTCAATGCACTTTATTTGTTACTGTAACATTCTTTTATTTATTTTTTAACCCTCAAGCATAAACACAGACAAAGTTCTTCTGTGAACACAATGCTCTCTCAGCTCTATGAACTGACAGATAAACAACAGAGATCATTCAATTTCTGGTGTTCTCTCTCTTACAGCTCTTCTAAGCAGTACGTATCACACACACACACACACCAGAGGTAGGAAAGGCCATTTTTAATAAATTATCTTCTTAGTTGTAGAGAAGTTCCCAACATTAAACAACATGATAAAGCAGGCCTTGGATGAGTCTCAAAGGCCGCACACTATCCTTTCTATCTGAAGGACGAATCCCCTGGAGTGTCTAGTCTTTGTCCAGTAACTTGACGGCAAGGTTGTCCAGGGTCACCAACCACACCAGGAGAGCCTCTGCCACCTCTCATTTGCCGATTCTTTGGACCACCCAGTCCTGCTGGCACAGAGGGCAGCGATTGTTCTGCTTCACCCACAGGGACATGCAGCAGTTGTGGAAGGAATGGTTGCATTCTCCCCAGACTACTGCAAGAGAGAGAACAGCTGAGTGGGTGGCTGTGCCTGTGATCTAGCACTGGGTGGGAGGGGCTCAGTCCTAGGCCACTTGTTACAAAGCAAGGTCTGTATCAAAATTAGACAATGAAAGAAATGTACAAACAAATCAGCTGACATGCCACAGTTCAATCTAAACAGCTGAGCTTAGGGGACAGGAAGTCAGGAAGGGACACATAGAGGGGACATCAGGGAAGTGGCAGGGGCGAGCAGGGGGTGGGCAAGATCAACATACATTATATGCTAATATGAAATTATCAAAACAAAAATTGTAAATATTCTAAAATTTTAAATTACTAAGTTCAACAAAAATTATAACAAAATTGAAAACCAAGAAAAGTCATGACTCAAAATCCTGAAAAGAGTTATGATCAAAACATGTTTTTTCTAGTTACAGAAGTATTTACATTTAAGAAATGTGCCACTGGGTTTTTGGGGTGAAGCCACAACTCCTAAACAGCTCTAGCAGCTGTCCTAAGTCAGGAGATTAAAGGACCGGAACGGCTGGAGTCCCAGACCTCATCAGTCAGGGGCAACCTTGGAGATCTTCTGTGCTTTTTATTGAAAAACATCCTCCTGGTTTTTATTTAGCAAAATACAATGTTTTACAGGCTCTTAACATATAGCTGGCTATTATAAACAGATGGTAGGCATGAACATCAGCTGCCGTACACCCAGGGAACTGGTGGTTTTTCTAAGTGAGGAATTATGCTAAACCATCCAGCAGGGTGTAGTCACACCCTACAGTTCCAGAATCTGAAAGGCAGTGGGAGATAATCACTCAAAGGCCAGCCTTGTCTACATAGCAAGTTACAAGTCAAGGCCACACAGTGAGGCCAAAAACCAAAAGCAGTTAATCATACCCAAAGTTGGCCACACCAGCAAGCAGTGTAGCACTTCATTTGACAATTAGATCTGCAGAATGGTTACAGAGAGGCATCTCCTTGACCAGAGTTCTCTACTGAGACAGAGCCTTGCTATATCTATCTATCTATCTATCTATCTATCCATCCATCCATCCATCCATCCATCCATCCATCCATCCATCTATAGCCCAGGCTCCCTAGAACTATGTAGACCATGGTAAGCGCCCCGTCTGAGCCTTGCAGGGTGCTGGTTTACAGACGCAAGCCACCACACTCAGGTCTTGAAATGGTTCTTCTTTCCCTCCCTTCTGTCCTACTTCCTCCTTTTCATTTTGTTTTTGAGACAGGGTCTCGCTGCACAGCCGACTGGCTGAAAGTTGCTATGACAGACTGGGCTAGTGTCCAACTTGCAGTGATGGTCCTGCCTCTGCTGGGGGTACAGGTGTGTGGCACCAGTCTTGGTTCAGTAGTTTTAGGAGATAGTATTTCTTTCTGCTTAGCAAAACATTTATCATGACTATGAATAAAATATATAACCAAGGCTTAATTAAAATAATAAAAGAACTTACAAATTTATTTTATTAAAATCTTTTGAGAACTAAAACAGTTTATTTATTAAAAAGATGTTTTACCATGAAGTCTTCTGTTAGAATTCTTTCCCTTTTAATTTTAATCCGATTTTGTTTTTAAAACTATTTTTATTTATAATTGTGTATATGAAGGGGGAGGGGAGAGTTGCACGCCACAGCTTCTTGTGGAGGTCAGAGACCTTTGGGGAGTCAGGCTCTCTATCTTTAAATGGGTTCCAGAGACCAAATTTAACTCATCAGGTTTGAGAGGCAAGTACCTTTACCTACTGAGCCATCTCACCAACCCTTAACTGTCCTAAACATTTTATTTTTTATGTACTGACAAGGCCATTTCTCACTTTCTTTTCTTTTTCTTTTTTGTTTTTGAAAAAACAGGTCTCACTACATAGCAAAAGCTGGCCTCAACCTCTCTACTTCTGGATTTACAGGCCTGGGTTACCATAGCCAGTTTAATAAAGTCAATTTTAATTACAAATTCAAACATTTCCAGCCAGGCAGTGGTGGTGTACACCTTTAATCCCAGCACTTGGGAGGCAGAGGCAGGTGGATTTCTGAGTTCAAGGCCAGCCTGGTCTACACAGTGAATTCCAGGACAGCTAGGTACAGAGAAACCCTGTCTCGAAAAACAAGAAACCAAAAATAAAAAACCAAACAAAACCAAACATTCTCACAGAGACAGAAGAAAAACCTTTAATCGGAAAGGCAGGAGAAAGAATTACCACATACCAACACAGTCCTCCTGCTTGTTTTCAGCTTGACATCTAAGACAGGCATCTGAAAGTAAACAAAGCGAATGTCATCTGAAGTTCAGGAGGCAACACTGGAAACCCAGACCTTCAAAGTCAAACAAAAGCCCCAAGATCAGAGATGAAGAGAAGTCTTATATTATTAACTTCTCTTCTAAAAATAACTACTTAAAGAGAAATAAAATAAGTGGCATTCTACTAATTCACCTGTTTTACAAGGGCTATTGATCTTACAAGTTCTTATGACAAGATAGCTTGGCAACTGCACCAGAGGAGTCACTGGAGACAAAGATGCCAAAAGTCATTTTAAGCCCACAGCCTGCTCCCGCACATGGACCAACTGTAGGGGTATTTACTTTCAAGAAACCACTGTAAATAAAGCCATAGCCATGCACTGATTATTTGACTACATATATATAAGGACCTCGAAGGATACTACAGGAACTATTAAAGGTTTTGTTTTTGAGATAGGGGCTCACATAGCCCAGCTGTCCACTAACCTGACCTGCCATACTGTGGATGACCGACCACCTTAGAATCCTGCCTCTATCTTCTACCTCAAAGGTTTAGCATCACAGGCACGTGCCCCTGTCCAATAACGAAGTTTCCACATATACTCCCTTAATTTATAAACTATGAGACTATAGAATCTACTTCAAAATTAAAGGATTTTTGTTTTCATAAGAAAATTCCTTTCCTTTGTTTTTAAGACTGGGTTTCATGTTGTGATTCAGGCTGGCCTCAAACTATATAGCCTAGGATGACCTGAATCCCTAATCCTCAGTGCATTCACTCAGCATTGACAACGTACTTGGATAAATTACTAAGGAGTAAGTGCTAAGAATGGGAACCTAAGGAGTTCTAAATTTCTAAATTTAGTAGTTTCTAAAATTCAATCAGTACTATACTTTAGGAGCCAATGAAATTCATTAACTGTATTAGTAGTCCAAATTAGGTAAAAGAAAGCTCCAATCAACAGAAAAGCCTTTTGTTTTTAATTATTTTATGGGTCTAAATGTGGTTCTGTACATGTGCTACAGGGCCCTTGAAGGTCAGAGGTGCTGGGTACCCTGGAGCTGGGTTCAGGCAGTCTGTGAGGCACTCAACATCGGTGGTAGGGTTTGATTCCAGGTCCTCTGCAAGAGCAGTATGTGCTCTTAACCACAGAGCCATCTCTCTGATCCAGAAAGAGAAAGAGGTTGAAGAAGAAAATGTGAGTGTGGTGATTCCTGCCCACTGCCATTAGTGAGCTAAGGAGGCTGAGGCAGTAGGACAGCTGTGAGTTCAGGACTAGCTCCTCCCCCTTTACGTTCTTTATGTACACTGGTATTCTGACTGCATGCATGTCTTCGTGAGGGTGTCAGATCCTCTGAAACTAGAATTACAGAGAGTTGTGAGCTGCCATGTGGATGTTAGGAATTGAACCTGTGTCCTTTGGAAGAACAGCCAGTGTTCTTAACCTGAGCCATTTCTCCAGCCCCAGAACTAGTCCTTAGTCCTGTCCCCTCTCACTGTGTTGCTAACTAGAGTGATTTGTCCAAAAGGAAAAAAATAAAAAAGAATTCTGTAAAAATAGCAACTGTGGAGCTGAAGACTGCTTCCTGCCTCTCCTTACTCTGGCTCAAGCACAGGCGTTTGCTTCTTTCCACACACTGTTACCTTCAACAAACAAAACTCCCACAGCCATCCTGGCCTCTTCTATATAGATGTAAAGCTGCCTGCACAGGCTTTATCCATAGTTACCAACATCTACTCTTCTAGGATTTATGGCCAGGAATGACAAAACAGCCAAGGCTGTCCCTCACAGCGCTCACTAGGAAACGGAGAAGTGAGGCAGGCAAGCCAGCAGGCGTGCTGATCCCTGTGCCCGCCTCTAGTTCTGGTGGTCCAGAACTTTTTGGTATGAACCGCCATCTTTTTAGTAAAGTAGGAAATCAAGGCTCTAGACAGCGGTGTGAAATCTCTGAAGTTATCACAATCAGGCACTCTACTCGGGCTGTATGGGTGACCTCCTTCCTCCCTGTAGGGTATAGGTGGAACCAAGGGAGATTACCCATACTGCAATTGGGTAACAGGCTAACTTTCAAGTAAGAAGGCAAATAAGTAACTTTACAACTATTAAAAGCCAGGGCCAGAGAGATGGCTCAGTGTAAGAGCTCTCAAACAGGATGCAAGCTTAGTCCTCGTGCCTAGCCCAGGGCGCTCACGACTGCCTGTAACTGCAGCTCCAGATGGATCCACAGGCACCTACACACATATGTACATACCTTCCATACATGTACATTAAAGGTCCACCTGCTTCTGCCTCCCAAGTGCTGGGATTAAAAGGTGTGTGCCACCATGCCCAGAATAAAAAAAAATAAATGAAAACAACTTATAAATATATATTTAAAAGCCAATCTCTAGCCAGCTAGACTGCTCAGAAGGTTAAGGCATAGACATGCCTGATTGAGTTCAAGCCTTGGAACCCAATGGCAGAAGGAAAGAATCAATTCCCCAACACTGTCCTTAAGTTTCCACACTTCTGCACACACACTAAATTAATCTTGTTTTTATTTTGAGACAGGGTTTCTCATGTATCCCTGGCTGTTCTGGAACACTTTGTAGATTAGGCTGGCCTGGAACTCAAGACATCCATCCACCTACCTATTGCTCCCAAGTCCTGGGATTAAAGTATGCACCATTAACAACATGGTAATAAATATAATCTCATAAATAATAATAATGATGATGATTTAAAAAAAAAAAAAGGCTGGAGAGATTGCTCATCGGTTAAAAGCACTGGCTGCTTCTCCAGAGGTCCTGAGTTCAATTCCCAGCAACCACATGGTGGCTCACAACCATCTATAATGGGATCTGATGTCCTCTTCTGTCATGCAGGCATGCTTGCAAATAGTATTCATACATATCTTTAAAAATCTGCCTCTCAAAACCAATCTCCAAGTAAAATGTTTTTAAATCTTTTTTTTTTAAATCTTGTCTAGCCTGGATTTTCTATGGACAAGGATGCTCGTGAATTAACATGCTGAGATGCTCCGGTCTGGAGTGCTCTAGTGAGAGATTTGCCACACCTGGGTCAAAGAAATAATTCTGTGAATGATGTTCCTTTCAAAGGAAAAATCCTTTAAAAACTTCCTGTTGGAAAAGAAAAAACAAAACAAACAAACAAACAAACAAAAAACAAAAAAAAACACTTCCCGTTGGAAAGTCTGTTTTTAAAATTAAAGCTATTTAAGATTTATTCATTATTTATTTGTTTTTTAAGATAGTGTGCCCTTGGCTATGTAGACCAGGCTGTCCTCTAAAACACAGATGCTGAGATTAAAGATACCACCAAACCTGGCCAGAATAAAATTAAGCAAAACTTGTGCTGCAAAAGTAACCCCCCTGCCTCAGCCTCCCGAGTGCTGGTATTTCAAACAGGTACCACCACACTCAACCCTAAAGTGGAAATTACAGCTCAAGCAAAGGCAAAGAGGGGAACAGCTGTAGTTTAGTGTTTTAGTCAAATCAGATATTTAGAAACTAATGTCTGAGTCTACAATTAAATGTAAAAAGTAAAGTTTGGGAATCCTGTTGAAAATTCCCTGTGAAACAAGTCCAAAGACAAAGACGGTACATCCGAATCTCAATGCCAAGAAAGGCACACATTTTCAAACTACAGAAATCTATTTCAACTACCCCTGCCCCATCACCTTGTAAAGCATTCTCACAGTAATCTAAAATTATGTTTATGTTACCTGTATCTGTGTTTGCATACCAAATGTGCCTAATTCCCTCAAGTGCCATAATGGGGGTGCTGGAGTTATTGTAACAGGAGTTACAGGGTGGTGAGTTGCCATGTGGTGTGGAAAATGGAACCCAGGTCCTCTGTAAGAGCAGCCTGTGCTCCTAACTGTGGAAACATCTCTCCAGTCCCTGGCTTTGGTTTTGTTCCAGGCTGGTCTCAATGCACTGCTGTCCCCCGGCTCCAGCCTTTAGAGTGTTGTTATTAACTAACACACTGGGAGACAGGCTGGGAATGCAGCTAAGCTGGGAGTCTGCCTAACATGAAGGAAGCCCTGGGTTAAATCCTCAGCATGCCTTAGCCTCGGTGGTTCATTTCAGTAATTCCAGCACTTGGGAGGAGGAAGCATCAGGAGACAGCCTGGCTACTGAGAGAGAACCTTTCTAAAAAAGAAGTACAGAGCCTGGGAGTGGTGGCATACATTTTAAATTCCAGCACTAGGGAGACAAAGGCAAGTGGATCCCAGGCTGGTCTACAGAGTTCCAGAACTAGCCAGGGATACACAAAGAAACCCTGTCTGGAAAAAAAAAAAGGAAGAATGAAAGAATAAAGAGACAGGTTCTTTTTAAGATGGACCGAGCTCTAACTACGTAAAACTCTACTAGATTAAGTTGTTTTGATACGTTTCATTTGGTCTGATATTTTCGTTCAAAATACTTCAACAGACGACTGTTTGCGAAAGAAGGTTCTTCGAAAAGGCACGAAAGAGCAGGGTAGTGTTTCCTCTAAAAAAAAAAAATGGTACTCTATGAGGGAAGGGAGCAAGATGAAGTTTCTGAGTCAAGCAATTCTTGGCCCTTGCTTCATCACAGGAAAAGTTCTATTTGATTCGTCTTGTCAAACTAAAATGTAAAAGCCAGCCAAGTAGCAGCACCGAGTCCATCCGGAGGCAAACAGCTGAGCATCATTTCGGTTATGACAAAATCCGCATAGTGGCGTAGGCTTGCAATTTCCAGAATTTGGGAGGTACAGGCAGGAGGTTCAAAGCCAACCTCGGGTAAATGGGCAAGCTCTAATCCAGTCTGAGGAACGTGAGAGCATCTCAAAAACATTAAAAGTCCCAACCCTCAGATCCACGAGAAGGATCCGCTGAGATTTGTTGGCCGCTGGGCTACTCAGGCAAACCCGGAAGTTCCCCGTGGGTATCCAGGCCACGCCCACCTCCAGCAGGAGTCTGGCTGCCCAGGAGTCCAGTGTCTGGCTGCCCGGCCCAGCACTCGCCGGCGAGGGCAGCCCAGCAGGCCGCACCGCGGTCCTGGCTTCGTGTGCATCGCTTACCCATCACCTGGACCCTGCAGATGGCGCAGGTGTCGCACTCAACGTCCCAGCTCCACATGGCTACCGCGTTCCACTTCTTGAGGGAGAACATCTTGTCCCCTCCTGACTTGGAGCCTACGCTCCCGGAGTGAGAGGAAAGGACGCAGGGTTCCTCGCCCTCCTCCACGTCGGCCATGGCGGCGGCGCAGAACGGCGACGCGGACGTTGAGCGCGGAGGCGTGAGGTATGGTAGCTCAGCAGGGTCACTACAGAAGCCACAGAGCCTCCCGCAGGCACGGGCGCTCAGCTAGAACCAGGCGGCGCTGATTGGCTGGCACGGGTCAGTGACGTCATGAGGGCTGGGCGAGGCCTGCACAGAGAACCCCGGGCGCTTATTGTAGTGCCCGCAGGCCAGTTACTGCTGGGCGGGCAGGGGTCGTCCGTAAGTGAGCATTGTCTGGAGTCCTATTGTATTAGCTCGGGTCCCAGGCTGGCCTCCAATTTACAGATCCACTTGCCTTTGCCTCCTCAGTGCTAAGATTAAAGACGCCCTGCTTTTGGTTGTTGTTTTGAGACAGATTCTCACTATGTAGCCCCTTGGAACTCATTTAAACCAGGCTAGCTTTTGAGTCACAGAGGTCTGCCTGCCTCTGCTTCTGGAGTGCTCAGGTTAAAGGTGTGCATCACTAGGCCTGACTTTTAGAACCTGCAAAGGCTTTTGCTTATATAAAAGATAGATGGATTTGGTTTATTTGCTTGCTTCTAGGCAGTCTCCTTATTTAAACAGATCTGGCCTAGGACTCTTTATGTAACCCAGGCTGCCCTAGAACTCATTATCTTCCTGTTTTGAAAGCCCCAGCAATACTATATACTATGTATTTTCTGAAATTTCCACCATGTGCTCAAAAACAAGAGTGAATAATGGGAAATAGTACCGTATATTGTTAACTCAAAGAATTCCAGAAGCCCTGTTGGAAGGCTCCGGGAGTTAGTTTAAGCTTTTTTACATGTAGGAGTAACGAAAACCAGAAAAATGACATTACAACGGTCATAGGATTGTCATGGGAAGGTGCCTCCTCTCTCCCATCTCTTTGTCTACCTCTACTCCCAAAATAAACTTCACTTTATACTAAACCCATCGTATAACCGGTACCTGGGACGGGGTGCCTCAGCATAGGCACACTAAGGCACCTCCTCCCACCGCATCACGCCACCACTTTACAAAACGTGTCTGTAGCAGAGCAATAGTGAAGGGACCCAGAGATCTGCCCACACTTTATGAGAGAAAAAAGTACCTATGAACAAACCCGAGTGACCTGCTCAATATGCATCTTTTGCCTACGCCAGGCCTCTGCTTTGATGATAGCTGGCTGTATGTGCTAGATGGTGAACCGAGAAGGCAGGCAGGAAGCAGATGAAGATAAAAGGCACCCGTGGGGAGAGCCAGCAGTTTGGGAGAGGGAAGGAGAAAAGTTCAGATGGAGAGTTGAAAGAATGAAGGCTAGGGAAGCTTGTGGGTGGAGCAAGCCTATAGCCGGCCCTACAGAGGACTGCGGACAAGAGGACTGCGGACAAGTGGACAAGCGGGAGAGCGGGGCAAATGTGGAGTATGGGCATCCAGCGCTTAGGAAGGCCTTTCAGTTGACAGAGTATAGGCAAGCAGAAGGGCAAGAGGGCTGTGCATAAGCAAATGTGTGCCGGAGAGAAACAGAGTGAGACAGCCAGGGAAGGCCCAGGCAGTGGGACTGGTTCAAGGTAGCTCGCCACCTGCAGGGGCCCCTGTGATTGGGTTTGTACCCCTCGCACCAGGCTTTGTCTTAGGTTACATGGGCAGAATTACAGGAAAAATTGGATAAAAAAGCGAAATAAGCCGGGCAGTGGTGGCGCACGCCTTTAATCCCAGCACTTGGGAGGCAGAGGCAGGTGGATTTCTGAGTTCGAGGCCAGCCTGGTCTACAGAGTGAGTTCCAGGACAGCCAGGACTACACAGAGAGACCCTGTCTCGAAAAACCAAAAAACAAAAACAAAAAAAAAAAAAAAAAAAGCGAAATAAACGTTCCTGTTTCATGCTCTGCTTACATCAACCGCAGTCCTTCAAGTTTCTCATTCCAACTGGTGAGGGTGGTGGACATCCTCATGCAGGCACTCCTGCTGCTAAAATATCCCACTGGAGAAAGATACACCGGCCCCAGTTAAGCCAATTAAAAGTATGTGAGTCAGTGGGCCGGTGGTGGCGAACACCTTACTCCCAGCACTTGGGAGGCAGAGGCAGGTGGATTCTTGTGAGTTATGAGGTCAGCCATGTCTACAAATCAAGTTTCAGGCAACCAAGGCTACACAGAGAGGCCTTGTCTCAAAAACCAAAACCAACACAAGTCCTTTATTAGTGGATGTCCAAGTTCTGGCCTATGCTTCAGAGTTTCTTGGTGTCGGGGTACAGTGTTTTTAAAGGCAAACTGTAGGAGGAGCTAAGGTGGGAGGAGTAAGGAGAGGAAGAGGAGGAGTTGAGAGAGCAAGAGAAAAAAGGAAGAGGAGGAGCTAGAGAGGGCAGAGATATAGGAAGATGGAGAACCACACAGGTATTGAGAGCACTCATGGGGAACAACTTATAAACTTATAATTAGGTTAGCTAATTGTAACGGCCGTTTCTTTTGTAACGGCCGTCAGGTTCTGTTACTTTGTAAAGGCCGGCCGGTTCTGCTGCTCCGGTCGGTCAGGGTCTAGCAAGAGAGAAAGTGGGGACGGAGGAAGGGGAAAAAAGGGGCGAGAGACGCAAAAGATAGATACAAGCCAGAGTCCGGTGGAGTCTCTTCAAGTCTTCTTTATTTTCCTCTCTTCTTACTATATTCTCACTCCTTCAGTCTCCTCTACTCCTCTACTTCTTCCTACTACTTACTACCTCTACCTCTTCCTCCCTACTCCTCCTCGACTCCTCTACTCCTCTACTCTTCTACTCCCCTATAGAAGGGAAATCCTGGGTATTTATACCCTTTACCACGTGACTTGCCCTCGTGGACAATCTCAACTGAAGCCACTACGTCACGTGCCTTGTAGCCATGGATACCAGGAGCACCTGGCAGCTGGGGGCACTAAACAGTGTAACAAGATGTTTATCAGAGTGCGCTCAGCTATTGCAGGCTGTTGAAACAAGTCTCTTGTCAGGGTATATGGCTCAAGATGGCTGTAAAGATGATAGCCACTTTCGGCTAAGAGTCGGCTCCCAACAGCTAATTGGGATACAACTCTCTTTGTATGGGCATCTTATTATTAATCATTATCAAACATATAAAGCCTTTGATTAATCTATAAGAATTAGAGTCTCATTCTCTTACTGGGCCCGCATGGATGACAGAATGGTCTGGGCAATGTTCTGCCTTGCAGAGACTGCATGGAAGGTTGGCAGAGCCATCTCTCACGCTGGCATCTTGTAGGTGGCAGGGCTGGTGTTTCTGGCGGGCGGGTTCTATCTGCAGCGCACACATGGCCTCAGGCTGAGAAACATGGTGGCTGGGCTAGGCAGAGCCGCTGCAGCTTAGATAGTCGGATGAACCAGAGGCAGTCTTAAATAATTACCACAACAGCAAACCCACAAAGACCACAGCTCACATCAAAGTCAGATAACAGAGTAACCTTGAAACATTCATTTCTGGCAGAACATAGTGATTTTTTCAGACTTAATAAGAAAGTTACTTTTAACTTATGCCTTCTTCAGTTATTTTAGTTTACATAAATTATTTTGGTTTATACATCTGGACAGTGGTCAAGGCCACAGAAGACTCAGATGTGTAGGAAGGGTAGATGCCACCATTGTGGGGTTGTGTCCTGTCCAGCAGGGCATTAAACAGGGGTCCGGGGAGGTCACCTGAAAGAGAAGATGGGGGAAAACAGGTGAATGCAAGAAATGATGATCTGTCTATAGTCTGATCAGATCGTAATTTTTACTTTTTCACACACAGGTTATATACACAAAAAAGGCAGGATGTGGGGAAGGGGATGACGTAGGAGTGTGGGTGTTCAGGGGGAGTACAGATATCTTCCAGAACAGAGTGTCAGCTGGATGAAGGTTCAGGGGACATGTCACTATGACTCTGACTATGATTCACTTGTCCTTATCTAAGTTGGTACTATCCACCAAGGCTACCTATCTACAAGGTCTATGGCTATTTAGCCTGGCAATTTTCCACCAAAGCTGCTTGTTTACAATAGCTTCTAGGCATCTGTTTCAGTGTTTTCCACAGAGACTCAAGACTTGGTGTTAGTATACATGTATGACAGGCCTATTGCTGATTTTAGGCCTATGGCTGATTTTAGGCCTTCAGTGTATAAGCAGGGATGCCCCTGACAGGGTTGGGGGTGGGCAGGGAGAGGACTGAGAAGTGCCTAAGCAAATACAAAGGGAGTCAGGACAAGATGGCATTACTGTGGTCACTTCACTTCCTCAGCCGGAGAGTCTCTATTCCTTTGTTGAGAACACTGAAGAGATGCTTGGTTTTGTTTTAGAGACTTTCCTTTAACACAAACACGTTTGAGCCCTTCAGGAAAGACCTTATTCCCATCACAAGTGAGTGTTTC
The DNA here is from genome assembly GCF_004785775.1 of Grammomys surdaster. NCBI lineage: Eukaryota > Metazoa > Chordata > Mammalia > Rodentia > Muridae > Grammomys > Grammomys surdaster. Next base: position 6,531,764 of record NW_021621048.1, read on the forward strand.
CGCTGTTTATTTCTCTGATCCTCATTCCTTCCTGACATTCATCTTTATGAAAACAATCTTTCCCATGGCTGAAGAGGAAAAGCTCTCCAGGGCTTCTTAAATTTAGTCCTTGGCTGCTTGTGAATTACACAGCCGAGGTTAGTAAGAGAAAGGCAGGCTTTAATTTGTAGAAGTTAGAATTCACAGGAGAAAAGACAAAGGGCAGCCTGGGCTTGGAGTTTGAATAAGGGAAAGGGAGAAGGGACATTTACAAAAAGGAGCAGGGTGTGTTAGTTTGCTTTCTGTTTCTATGATAAAGGCCATGTTCCACAGCAGCTTACAGAGAAAACTGTTTGTTTGGCTTATACATCTCACTGAGGGAAACTGAGGCAGGAAAGAATTCAGGATGGTTCATTGGTGTTTCACCTGCAGGTATGTCTGTGTGAGGGTATCAGAAACCCTGGAACTGGAGTTTCAGATAGGTGTGAGCTGCCATGTGGGTGCTGGGCATTGAACCAGGATCCTCTGGAAGAACAGCTAGTGCCCTTAACCTCTGAGCCATCTCTCCAGCCCCATCATTGAATTTTTTGAATCTCGGATTCCTATGACTCAGGCTCACCTAGACTCTCTTCTGGACTCAGTTTGAGTCAGTTATTTTACCATTGTGATGAACTGGCCTCCACCCAGCTGTGGAGGAGGCCATGTACCTGAACCTTCATCTCTTCTCAAAGCTGCACGTGATGGCCACGTTTGCTTGAAGGGCACCAGTCTGTTTCAGTATCCCACGGTGGCCCCAACCTGGCATTTGGAAGTGACATTGCCTTTCTTGCAAAATTCAGCTTCCTTTCTCGAAGAGTTTCCCTTCGATGTCATCAGAACCCACTTTCACCTTTGACTCCCCCCACTGTCCACTCTATTCAGAGGCAATTTTTCCTTTGAAAGTTCCTAGCATCAACTGTACTTCCCACTCTATTCTCTGAGCCTCATATGCTCCCTGGGTTACAGTGTCCTGGCTTCCTGGCGGTCTCCCTACCCACCACCCTGTCACAGCATGAGTCGCACTCACCGTAGCCTGCTGCAGTCTCCCCCTCACTCCCCTTCCATCTGGCCCCATCCTGCTCAAGATGGCTTACCTTCACTGGAGTCCTGCCACCACAATCACCACCTACCTTCAACGGTCAGCTGGCACTCTTGTTCAGGACCCTGTTAAGACTGGCCACCCTGACATATCCCACCCTTTTAAGAGAAAGGTAATGAAGTCCCTTACAGCTGATTTCCCCCTGTTTGGGGAAAAGTTCTCACAATTGTGTCCTCAGTGACCAACCTCTGCCAGGGCATGTGCACACCTGATAAGAAATCACAGCACTTCCTGTGTGCCTTCTTCTCGTTTCCCCCAGGTCACACAGCAGCCATCTCATTGCTACTGGCCCTTAACAAGCTCATCAGAATGAACGGAACAGTTAGAAGCCTTTTCCCTCCTAGCGACAGCTCATAAGTGATTAAAAACTATTTAAAATAATAGGAGATAAATAATGTAAAAAAGAAACGCAAGTGTTGAGGATAGACTCCAGAAGTTCCTGTATAATTATAATTAAATAGTAATGAATAATTAATACATTAATTTATTAAAACTTTTAATGTGGCAGAACACATACAATTTACCACTAAGATATAGTTCAGAGTTTACGTTAAGAGTGACAGTGGCTCACTAGGCAGCCAGTCTCCATAACACACTAATCTCGAAGAGCTAGAAGTCTGCTTCTGTTGACTACCTGGCACTCTTCATTCTACTTTCTGTCGCTGTGAGAACTCTTAAGTAGCTCAAATAAATGGAATCATGCAGCATTTGTCTTTTGTGACTGGTTGTATTAAATTGACATAATGTCTCCAATGATTGTTCATGCTGTATCACACATCAGCCTCTTAAAAGCCAAATAATAAACCATTGTAGGTTTATAGAACATTTGGTTCACCACACAAGGCTCAGGGAACATCTTGGAGACAGTGTGGAAATGATATGAGACCTGGAGGATTGGGAGGGGCGCAGGGAAATGCTGACGACCGAACATGGCCTCTGCATGCATGAATTCATAACAGCAGTGGCTATGTGCACAGCCTGCACACAATCAAGCAGGTCAATAATTCCCGTGGGGATGGAGGGTGGGGGTGGTGCTCGGGTAACTCTAGCTGAAGTCTGGGCAACTAATCTGGACAGTCTAAAGAGCTGAATTCTGTTGAGGGAAGGGGAGACATTTTGGTGGGGAGTATGACACTAATCGGACTCTGGTTGAAGAAGAAGAGGAGGAAGAGGAGGAAGAAGAAAAGAGCAGGAGGAGGTGGTGGAAAAGGAAGAAGAGGATGGGAGGTGTATGTGCTGGGTTAGTCAAGGAGAATTGGTAGGAGTACTGGAGTATATATGGCCAAGATATGTTACATATCTTGTTATATATGTTTCATATGAATTAAATTGGCAAAAAAGAATCAATTTTAAAAATTGAAATCCCACTCCCAAACCAAAAAGAACTTGGCTTATCCATCCAGGAGCCATCTGAACTGCTATCTTCAATCGTCCATGTAACTCCATGAAGGTGGTCTATCAACATTCCTTTATGTCAGCTCTCAATTCTTTGGGCTCTATATCCAGATGTGAAGTTGCTGGATAATATTTCCTTTATTTTTTCTCTAGGGAATGGACTCAGGGCTTTGATGCATTCCAGGCAAGGATTCTATGGCCGAGCTTTAGTCCGGCCTCTCTTCTTACTTTTTATTTTGAGACAGAAGCTCACCAAGTAGCCCAGGTTGACCTTGAACTTGTGATCATCCCACCCCAACCTCTTCAGTGCACGAGCCACTGACAGAGTGGCTAGGTTGTAAAGACAGGACTCCTGTCAGATTATGGATGGTCTTGCTCAGCCATTATCAGTCAGCCCAGAAAGCAATGTTTGCAGAGACAGCTTGTTTCCCAAGATAATCTGTCTTGCTTGAAGCAGACAATTTTAAAATTGTCCTGGATGGACTCCTTTAAGACTGCAACAATCCCAAGCCCCACACCCCGTCCTTATACAGGGACACAGCCTTGGTTTTTCCCCTGGCAGACCCCTCACTTTCCCTGGGAGAGAGGCTGCTCCTCATTGTGTTTGCTAATAGACACGGTCTTGTTTGTTGAAGGTCAGACTCTGGTCTCTTTCTGCCTTCTGTCTCTATCCTGTCTCAGAAACCTAACAGACATCAGGTCCAGTTGTTTTTTGTTTGTGTTTTTCAAAAGGGGTCATTGAGATGCAATAAACTTAATTAAATGACACAGAGCTGAAAATCAGCAGGTTTTTCATAGAAAATTTTGGTTGCTCTACTGGCTGAGTGGTTAATCTTATCAGCTATAGCAGATTGTGAAGACATAGAAAACTCATTTAACCTCCTTGCCATTCCTAAGCCTTCAGTCATATCTCTTCCATTTCTAATGAACTATCTGGCATTTTGGGGAGCAGTACAGTGATTCTAAGTTTTCTCATTTTGAAAAGATCCTAGTTCCTAGGGTGGTGTGTTTTAGGAAGTTCTGCTAGCTACTTTTATTGTAATTCTGACAAAATGACTCAACAGAAGCAAGTCACAGAAGGAACGTGGGGGTGCACGGGTGACAGGAGCTTGAGGGCAGAGGGTTAGAGGGGTCTCTAGATGAGAGTAGAGAGATGAATGCTGTGCCTAGTTCACTTTCTGCTTTTTATTCAGCCTGGGACCCCAGCCTATTGATGGTGTTGTTCATATTTTAGGTGGATTTCCTGCCTCAGGTAAGCCTCATTGGAAACACCCATGTAGAAACATCCAGAGGTGTGTCTCCCACTGTAAGGCCCCCGGAGTGGGGAGACCCCTACTCAAGCCACAGGAGACTATGACTACCCAGAATCACTGGAGACCGAACTTGCTGCAAACTGCAAAAGGCTTTATTTCCAGATTTCAGGGTATCAGTCGACTGAGGCCGAGACTCCCAAGACGAGTGTCGACCCCAAGGCTCGGGGGCAAGGGGTATTTAAAGGAGAAAACCACAAACTAGGGGGGTACAATCTAGGGGAAGAGGGGGAGTCATAAGAACATCAGCAGACAGTATCATAAAAACAGTGGAAGGTCCCCAGGCCATTCGATCATGTGGGAAACACACCCTGTGTATTTATTTTTTTTAAGAATTTAATCTTGTGGTATATTTACACAATGGAGTATTACTCAGCTATTAAAAACAATGAATTCGAGAGGTTCCTAGGTAAATGGATGGAACTAGAAATTATCATCCTGAGTGAGGTAAGCCAATCACAAAAGAACACACATGGTATTCACTCACTGATTATTGGATATTAGCCCAGAACCTTGAAATGCCCAAGATGCAACTCACAGGCCACATGAAGCCCATAAAGAAGGAAGACCAAGTGGGGGTGATTCGGTCCTTCTTAGAAGCAGCAACAAAATACTCAAGGGAGCAAATATGGAGACAAAGTGAGGGACAAAAACTGAAGGAGGGGCCGTCTCAAGACCACTCCACCTGAGTATCTATCCCATGTGCAATCACCAAAGGTAGATGCTGATGTGGAAGTCAGGAAGTGCATGCTGATAAGAGCCTGATATGGATATTTCCTCAGAGGTCTTCAAGAGTCTGACATACTCAGAGGCAGATGCTCACAACTAGCCATTGAACTGATCATGGGGTTCTCAATAGAGGAGGTAGAGTGAAGACTGAAGGAGAGCTGAAAGGATTTGTGGCACCATGAGGAGAGCAACAATACCAACCAACCACAGCTCCCAGGGTCTAAACCACCAGCCTGGGAGCACTTAGGGAGGGATCCAGCGCTTCAGTTGAATATGTAAGAGTGGAGGGCCCTGCTGGGCATAGGTGGAAGAAGAGAACCTTGACCACATGAAGGCTGGATGCCCCAGGGGGTGGGAATTTTGAGGGTGGGGAGGTGGGAGTGGGGGGGTAGATAGAGGTTACATCCACAGAGAAGGAGGAGGAGGGGTGAGGGGATTGGGGGTTCCTGGGTGGGTGGGGGATGGGGTAAGGGGACAACATAGGAAATGTAAATAAAACATCCAATAAAAATTAAAAAAAAAAGAATTTAATCTTGTTTAATCATCTATCATGTGGCCAGCTAGTCCTTGGTATTTTCTTTATGGTCAACCAGTTCCTAGAACCCAGAGCCCAGAGCCTATGAGCCAGATGACCTGCATTCTTGGCTCTGCCCTTTTGTAGTCAGCTAAGTTCCTGGAGCACGGATGGCCTGGCTTCAGCCTCTGTATATCAGGGGTCTCAAAAAAGGTTTATTCTTTTCACCACATGGTTCTAAATCCCAGCAAACTGACAAGTAAGAGTAACAATGGCGGGGCTGGAGAGATGGCTCAGTGGTTAAGAGCACTGACTGTTCTTCC
>NW_021621048.1:6537551-6575656 GCF_004785775.1 Grammomys surdaster
TTTAAAAAAAAAAAAAAAAAAAAAAAAAAAAAAGGGCTGGAGAGATGGCTCAGCGGTTAAGAGCACTGACTGCTCTTCCAGAGGTCCTGAGTTCAAATCCCAGCAACCACATGGTGGCTCACAACCACCCATAATGAGATTGGATGCCCTCTTCTGGTGTGTCTGAAGACAGCTACAGTGTACTCATATACTTAAAATAAATAAATAAATCTTTAAAAAAAAAAAAAAAAAGAGTAACAATGGCAGAAGTGGTCACAGTCTCTAAACAGTCCTATTGGCCATATTTATAGTCTTGTTTTTATGTCTGTTTAAAATAAATGTTGTGTCTGTTTAAAATAACTTTTTCACATTGTTTCTCATGCACAAGAGAAACCCAAGCAGAAATTTTCTCTCCCTCTCCCCTTTTCTTTTTTGTTTTTCGAGACAGGGTTTCTCTGTGTAGCCCTGGCTGTCCTGGAACTCACTCGGTAGACCAGGCTGGCCTTGAACTCAGAAATCCACCTGCCTCTGCCTCCCAAGTGCTGGGATTAAAGATGTGCGCCACCACCGCCCGGCCCTCTCCCATTTTCTTACTTTACTGAGATGTACTATAATGCTAACTCTGGCCCCCAAGACCTAGAATCTACATGAGACCCAAATTACCCTGCCACCAAATTATCTCTGATGGATGAATACAGACGTCAACAGCCGATTGCTAGGCGGAAGACATAGGTGGGATTTAGGTTTTCTGGGGGGCTTGAAGTGGAAGAAAAACCAGGAAAAGAAGAAAGTGGAGGAGAGAAAGAAGCCACCATGGGCTAGGTAAGTTGTGAAAATGTGACCCCCAAGGGCTGGCCAATTGGAGTTAAGAGCAGCCCAGATGAAACATAGTAAGTAATAACTCGAGGTTAAGAAAGATAAGAAAGGGGCTGGAGAGATGGCTCAGTGGTTAAGAGTACTGACCCCTCTTCCAGAGGTCCTGAGTTCAATTCCCAGCACCCACATGGTGGCTCACAACCATCTATAATGAGATCTGATGCCCTCTTCTGCTGTATTTGAATACAGCTGTAGTGTACTCATATAAATAAAATAAATAAGTCTTTAAAAAAAAAAAAGAAAGATAAGAAAGTAGATTTAATAGCATAGAGGGTAGGTATCTGCCCAGCTCTTGTGCTGTTTAAGGGTTATTGTAAATATAAAGGTTGAGTATTTCTTTTATCTGGGAACTAAATGGTTAAAGGCGGGGTAGAAACCCCAGATTGGGATTAAAAATTTCCACAATACTACATTTTCAAATTTATTTATTTGAGATAGGGTCTCACCATTTAACTCTGGCTGGCCTGGAGATCACTCTACAGATGAGACTAATCTCGAACTCACTGAGATCTTCCTGGCCTCTGCCTCCCAATTGTGGCTGGTATTATGTTGGGCAAACTTATTTATGTAGAAACAAGTTATTTTTAATGTTTTCATGCTTTGTACCTGCACACGGTTGTCTTGCATTGGAGGGCACTTTGAGCCATATGCCTGCTGCCTCATTTTCCAAAAGAAAACCTGAAACAGAAACTGGTAAACAAAAATGGGCTTATTATTGCTGGTTTCTCTGTGCCCATTCTGTACCAGTGCGGTTCTGAAGCCTCCAGGAAGCAGAAGTCAGGAAATGTGAAGAATGTGACTCAAGGGGTCCTCTAAAGGCTTCCTGTGATGCATCCTCCTCCCCTGGCACCCAGCATGGGCTTCCTTGGCCAATTTTAATTCTGTTTTTCTTCTTGCAGGGGGTGGGGGGTGTGAGTTGTGGTTGAGAATAGGGTCTGGGCACACAGCCCTTGCTGGCCCACAGCTCACAAAAGAGGAGGCTGGCTTTGGACTTGCAGGAATCTTCCTGCTTCTGATTCTCCAGAGTTGGGATTACAGGAGTGTGCTAGCATGTCCAGCTTGGCTTTTGTTTTGTCTTGTATTGGGAGTTTTAAAACCAGAACATTCCATGTCATACATCTTACTTCTGCTGCGAAGACCAAAGAGGCTCTCCTTTATTCCCCCTCCTCCCCTCCCTCCCTCTTTCTTTCTCCCTTTCTCCTTCCTTCCTTCCTTCCTTCCTTCCTTCCTTCCTTCCTTCCTTCCCTCCCTCCCCCCCCCTCTTTCTTTCTTGACAGGGTCTCCTATAGCCCCAGGATGTTCCTGAACTCCCTGTATAGCTGGGGTTGGCTTTAAAGTTCCTCCACCTCCCAACTGTGGGATTGCAGATCTGGGTTCGATATTAATTCTTTAAGGTCTATCATTTTAGATCCTGTTTCAACAGCCCTTAGCCCTATGACACCATCACAACCAACCACTTTTTTCATTTTCCCAAGCATCAATCTTGCAGATGTCTATTCCTTCTCTGCTTTTTGTCAACAGCCTTCAATCAAGTTGGTGCCCAGCCTAAGGGGCCTCTGCCACCCTGACATGCATAGGCTCATCACAGCTGGTTGTTCCTGAGAAAAATGGGCACGGTAACTTTCCCACATGGTAGGCTGTTATGCATAAGGGGTCTCCAGCAGTGATGGCTTCTTGGGATATCAGTTCCTGTTACCAGCTAAACTTTGGCCTCCTCCTGGTCACTTAGTTGCAGCAGAGACAAAATAAAATTCACAGTTTAGAGACCGATTTGTGTGATAGAATAGACTGCTAAGTGGCCTTGATGAATTTTAGGACCTGAAAGCGGGTGACGACAATGAGAAACATTTGTGTACAACAAGCTGCGTCTTTCTGTCTTTCTGGCTGTGTTTTTCTCACCATGGAAATAGGTGTCATCCATTTGGCAAAAGGACATCTGTATTCAGTTTTTTACCTGTGAAATAACAAACAGGAAGTCAAGTGGATCCCACTTTTAATTGGAGAACTTAGGAGGCAGAGGCAAGCAATTTCTATGAGTTTGAGGTCAGCCTATTCTGCATAGTGAGTTCTAATCCAGCTAGTGCTATATAGTGAGTGAGACCCTGTCTAAAAAACAAACAAACAATGAATAAATAAATAAATATTTACAAAGCAAATAAAACTGAACTGTTTCTGTATCTTTTCTTTCTGTGGAGAGTCTTATGGGTAACTTGCTAAATTTTCATGGCTAGAAGTAACAGTCTACTGGACAGGTGGCAATAGTATAAAAAAAATGTCTTGGATTATTACTTTTAGGGGTTGTATCTTAGACTTTTGTAGTAGCCAACAACATTCTTTATCCACTGAAAACATTGTACCATAAAAAGGACAAAGACCTTTGCGAGATGATCAAGGTAGCGCTTCTGAACATGTCTGGTTTTAATTACTCATTTATTTATCACTGCATATACATATTCAAGTGGGTCTGGGTGTCCACATGTGTGCATATATGTGTAGGCCAGAGGTCAACTCAGTTGTAATTCCCCAGGAGCTACCTACCTTGATGAGCTTTTTAAGTTCTTGGAGATTTTATCCAGTACATCTTGATCATATCCATTCCTTCCCGCAACTCCTTTCAGATCCATTCTCCTTCCCTACCCACTTATGGAACCCTGTCTCTGCTGCCTACGTACTCTTGGGTGTGGGGCCATCCACTGGAACACGGTCCACTTACCTTAAAGTAACATGGCCACACCCTTAAAGAAAATTGGCTTTCCATCCCCCAGCGGCTGTCATTAGCCAATAGCTCTTCAGCTGGAACTTCCTGTCCACCTCCTCTCTTTATGCTAGGATTTTTGTCTGGCTTGAACTTGCACAGTCTTGGGCGCTGCCACAGCTATTGTAAGTTAATAGGTGTAGCTTCACTTCTGTGCCTAGAAGACAGTTTCCTTGTAGTCACCCCTCGCCTCTGGCTCTTGCAGCCTTTTTGCCCCGCTTCCTACAGTAATCCCTGAGCCTTTGGAAGAGACGGTGTGATACGGAGGTCCCAGTTAGAGTGGAGCATCCCACATCTCTCTTTCTCTGAACCTTGGCCAGTGGTGGTGTCTCTGAGCTAATCCCCATCTACTGCATTAAGGTGCTTTTCAGATGAGGGCTGAGGGATAACTAATCGTTGAGTATAACAAGTTATTGGAAGTTATCTTAGTACTACACTCATGTAGCATAATGATAGTAGTAGGTCCCACCCTAGGGCTTATGACCCACCTATTCACAGGTTCTTGGCCCTAGTAACAGTGCCAGATATGGGTTTCATCTTGTTGGGTGGGCTCTGAATCCAATTGGAATGTCATGGGTTAGTCACTCCTAGGATACTTGTGTCACAATTGCACACAACTGGTATGTCTTGCCATTATTGTAGCTGGGAAGGTTCACAGCTGAGTGAGAACAAGGACTGCTCTGTTGTCCAGTAGGGATGATGCCTCTAGGCCAATACCAGCTTGGTTTCTCCACATTCTAATGATTCAAATATGTGATATCGTCAGCAATAGGGTCTTACAATCAAGCTCTGGAGGGCAACCAAGAGCACTGTCAATACTCTAACTCTGAGGGTCTATGGGAGTTCCCTGGCCAACAACTCCAAAAGAAGTAACCTCTTTGGGCACCGGACTTTTTAGCTGTTGCCTGTAGGGTCTAGTAGTGGCATTTGTTGTTGGTCCATTATAGAGTTAGTGTGTTTAAACTCTTTATATATGTGTATGAGTGTATTTTAGGAAACTTCTAGTAGGTTTTTAAATATGACTTTTCCAAAAGGCCTATGGTGTTAGTTATCCCTCAGATTTTCTCTTCTACCCTATCTGCCCATCCCCAAGCCCTCCCTCATTTTGAGATGGAGTACCTCACTGGGATCAGGCCAGGCTCACTGGCCAGGGAACCCCAGGAAGCTGCTGTCTTTACCTCCCCCGCTCTGGGACGATAAGTGACATCACTTTCTGTATGTAGTCCTGGCTGTCTTAGACCTTTCTCTGTAGACCAGGCTGGCCTCAAATTCACAGAGATCCTTCTGCCTCTGTCTCCTGAGTGCTAGGACTAAAGGTATAGTTGTCACTCCTACCCCACTCTGTCTGATTTTGAAACAATGATCCTTTTCATCTCAGTTATTTGGTCTTTTGAGGCTCAATCTGGGGCTTCACAAGTAGGGTTGTGTAGTTTTGTTACTTGAAGAAAGTGCCCCTAGCACTTAACACTGTGGGAGAAAGGTCAGAATTGAGACTGTTGAGTGTCCTGGAAGTATAGGGGAATAGTCTGTTCTCTGGTAACTTAGAAAAAAGCAATTAAGAAAGAATGAAAGAGGTCAGAGTGAAACACACAGCTGTAACCCCAGCACAAGGGACCCAGGGGCAGGTGGATTTCTGTGAGCTGGGGGAACAAAAGAAAGAAAAGAAGAGAGAGAGGGAGGCAGCAGGGCAATGTTATTCATTTTAATGTGTTTAATTGGTGTTTTTTATTTTAATTATGTTTAATTAGTGGTTTTTTTTTATTTTGGTTTTTTGAGACAGGGTTTCTCTGTGTAGCCCTGGCTGTCCTGGAACTCACTCTGTAGACCAGGCTGGCCTCGAACTCAGAAATCCGCCTGCCTCTGCCTCCCAAGTGCTGGGATTAAAGGAGTGCGCCACCACCGCCTGGCTAATTAGTGTTTTTTATTGGGGTGCTTCTATTACTGCAGAGGACTCAGAAGCCTCTCATCAATGCACTTAGAACCTGTCATGAGACATTATGCATACGTTACCCTAAATTTCTTTATGAGGAATGACGACCTTTTCTAGATCGGGGCCCATGAAACAAAACACATACGTAGTGTCTCTTTAAAATGACCAGAGGTCAGAAAACACATAGCCATAAGTTGTAAGAGATTTGTAAATGATTTCCAACTAGCTTTGGGCAGGATACAGCACAAAATAGTAATACTTTATCGCAATTCAAAACCAAAGTTGTGAGCAACACTTTCCTATTGTGCCAGCTAATGTTGGTTTAGGCCCAATAAATGTGATTACCTAGAGGACATCAAATGTAGACAAGCAGCTGCATCTGTGACATTCATTCAGTCACAGGCTTGATCACTGACCCCTGCCGGCATGCCCTGCTTTTGGTTTTCTGACCTGACTGCTGGTGCAAGGTTGGCTTATTGGATTTCTACTCTCGGTGTTTAGAATCTCTGTAACTCCTTGCCCTCCCTCTCTCTTTACAACTGTGAACTATTTTTGTTTTAGTTTTTGTGACAGTCTTACATTGTATACCAGATTGGCCTGAACTCACAAGATAGCCCAGGCTAGTCTTGAACTTGTGACTATTCTCTTGCCTCAGCTTCTCAAGTGTTATTAGGATGATGGTAGGAGCCACTGTGTTCTGGGTCAGAAATAGTTGTATTTAAAAAATAAATAAAGACAAAAACAAAACAACAACAACAACAAAAGGAATGGTAGCTCATGCCTGTAATCTCAGCATTCAAGGAGACGAAGATCACCAGAAGTTCAAGCCAGTCTGGGACACAGTAAGACCCAGCCTCAAAATAAATAAATAAATAGGTAACACACATACAAACCCATATAGGGGAGGACATTTACTCACTGCATGGTATTAACAGTGCTGCTATTTCAGTGTACAGCAGTCTAGGTTTTTAAATGCATGTGTGCACTTTTTAATTTTTGTATCAAAAGTCGTCCTCTGCCTATTACTTATAACCAGCTCGTTTCGTAACTGTGCCATTAAATATTTGCACCATTAAAAAAGAAAGTTCGATTTTATGCAGTGGAGAATGAGCATATGTATCATCATCTCCCGAGAGACAGCACAGGAACCTAAGAGCAGAGACGAGGCTCCTGGCAGACCCACAGCAGGCCTGCAGGAACACGACTTTAGCAAGGAAGAGGAGTTGATGCCAGAGGCAGTTTTCACTAATCTTTTAGAGAAGATGTCTTTGTCTTACTGCTTGCTTCTTTTTGGTTGTTTTTGTTTCTCCAAAATTTTATTTTAATTTAAATTACAGGGCCAGCCAGACATTCTGATAAGAAATTCACTTTTCCCCTGGAGAAAGGAAACACTTTCATGTCATTAACGATTGTATACATCTCCCACTTTTTTTAAGGGTTAAAAAAAATCACATTAAGTAACTGCCTTAAGTAAAATTAACCTTTTATAACACTAAAGAAGCCACACCCAGGATAATCTTCTGGTAACAGGAACCTAGGAAATGATCACACTTTAAATGCAACTTTCCAATCTTGACTGTTTTCACATTGTTCTGTTTAAAAACAATCCAGAGAGCCTTCTCAGCATTCAGCCTCCAATGCGTTAGTAACACAGCTCTTTGACACAGTGCACCTCATCTTCCACAGTGAGACTCTAGCACTACTTTGTGTTTGCCCAAGTGGAAGCTGTTTTGTCGTCTCAAGTTCTAAGAGCTAGCTTGACAAGGAGACACTCCTTCCACTTGGTGTAATGGCTGCTCTCTCCAAATCCTGACTCACAGCGCAGGGTGGCAAGGACTGGGTCACTTAGCTCAGCTGAGTCTGCCTCCTACCCAGTTGCTGCTTGCCGCTTGATATAGCCTTCGTCCATTTAACTGTGGGATGGGGAGGGTGGCCTAGACCCTAAATTCTGGGGTCGAAGGCGCCATCAATTTCCACTGAGGCCCACGCTTCATCTCGCGCCCCCTGCTGGCTGCTACTTAACTGCGCAGACGTTGAAGAACTTACCCTTTTTTTCTTTTTATGAGTCCTATTAGATTTCTTGCTAAGTTTCCAAATAGATCTGAAGGTGTCTGAAGAGATCCGAGGAGTGACTGTAACTTTTAAGGGTGGTAGTTTACCTGAGCAGAGAGAACAAACAAGGATGAGGAGAATGGCTAGCAGTGTCTAGGGCTCCTCTCAGGTTTAGGAGCTCGGATGGCCTGAGTTGGTTCATGAAGAGCTCTCTGCTAAAGCTGGGCATGGTGGTACTCATCTGCAATTCTTGGACTCTAGAAGCTGAGGCAGGAGGACCAGCCTCGGTTACATAAAAACATATACAGCCAGCTCAAGGTCACCCAGGGCTACAGAGATCCTGTCTCCCTCCCAACACCCCCCCCCCCCAAAATCAAAACCTCAATCAGAGGAAGAGTAGAAAGAAGATGAGGGAGAGAGGAAGGCATAAGTGCACCAAACTTGCTCGTTACCATGTAAGTAAGTTAGTCTGTCTGATTTCATGAAAGAAGAATTAGAAATTGTTGGCTTGCAAATAAATGGTATAAACAGAGAAAACCCTGGAAGAACATTATTTTTTATAATCAGGGATATTTCCATTGTCTTTTAAGGTTTAAAATGACGCCTTTAGGGCTAAGGGCCAAGTGAGTCACCCTGTGGAATCTAAGCAGCTAACCTTTTTTTGAAGAGTCTTCACTGTGTTCAAACTAACAACCTAATTAAAGCACTCCATCAGAAACAGCTCATAATGAGTCCAGCTCATGGGTAAATGCATTAAGGCTACTCACAATGCACACTTAGACTGAGCTTCAAAAATGCTGATTTCCTGAGCCGTAGATCGCTTTTTAATGCTGTTTAAGTGAGCGCTTGCATTTTCAGGTGGGCCATGCCATAATTAGCCTCTCATTTATGTAAATTCAGCCATTTACTAAGCGGATGAGACATTTTCCATTCCAGGGAGGTACTGAGTGAAAATCACTTCCCGTCAAGTCACCAGAGGCTGTCCATCCTTACGTTCCCTGCACTAATGCTTGCCTGCAGCCCAGTAATGGGTTTTTACTGCCAGGTAGAAGGAAGGGGTGGCTTCGGCACCAGGAAAATCAAAGCGCTTATCACACTTAAGGTTAGGTTTAACAGAATAATTCTGCTGAAGCTTATCCCAGCTCTAATGGATCAAGAAGTGGTTGTTCTGTTCCTCTAAAAGACAAGGATAATTGAAAAGAAAAATCTCAGAGTCATTTAACCGGTCATTAAAGATGCATGGCTTTAGTTAGAAGTGCAGACCACACTCGCCCTGTGATCCTCTTTTACAACACGGTCAGCAAAGGGAAAATGACCTCTGACCTTTTTACTGTAGAAATGAGGGAGACAGGATGCTGCTACTGGTGAACTCTCCTCCACACAACCCGACCCAGAACAGAGTCCTCCTCCCTCTCAACACTGAATTTCATTTTAAAATCTGTCCATGTCTTATATCGAGCTGCATTGAAAATGACATTTTCTTACTCTTCCCTGTAAAAGCAGCAAGGACAGCTGTCACCAGTTCTGGCCATGCATATTAAAAGAGAGGCTAGGGGTGGTCACCTGGGGGTTAATTGACCACACTTCTCTCCTTTTCAAAGAGTTACATGGCCATAGGACACTTAGCACTGCCTGCCAGCTAGAGCCAGACCTCTCTTCAGTGATAAGTACACTGTGATCCTTGTTCATGCTGCCCCCCCACCCCCCATATCCCTAGATAGCCAAGGATGGCTCCAGTCTCAGCTCTCCAGTGCCAGGCTCCAAACTGTTGCCTTATGATGGTTGCTACTTCCGTTTCACAGTTGATTTCTGTACTTTAGGTTGGGCTTAGAGGAGGCTAGAGAACAGGAGAAAATTTTCTTGGAGAATAAGAAAGAAAAGAGAAAAACCAAAAGCAACAGAGAAAAATTCATTTTAAAAAACCCCAGCCAGGCCTAGAGGCGCGCTGCAAGCCCCAGCTACTTCAGAGGCAGTAAGTAGATTACCTAGACACTGCCTAGAAAAATCGTTACCCAAATGATCAAAGGGGACACACAGCATTGCAAACGTTCTTGCATGTTGACACAATGGTGGCTAGCCTTCGACAATTGGACAGATTAGATTTGTTATTTAAAAACAAACAGAAACACTGGGACACTTGTGACTAGTTCAGGGCCTAGGGAAGAGTGGTTGACACTTCACCTGTCTTCCTGGCTCTCAGTGCTTCCAGGATGTCTACCGCAGCCGTTTCTCCCAGGTTGTTGTTTCCAAGGTCCATCTCCCTTAAGTGAGTCGAGTATTTGACCAGGCTGCGTAGAGAAAGGGATGAAATGAAATGGCTTCGAGCCATGCATGGCTCATGCTCCCGCGAAGGCAACTCCAATTTCAGAGAATGACCTCGATTTTGGGGACTCCATCACCCCCCCCTTTCCCAAGTTGGTGAACAACCTCACTTGAGATTGGAGATGGCTTGGGCTCGACTTGTCTTGGATGAACCTCTCTGCTTTGGAATATTCTGCTTCTCTTAGGAAAGCTAATTTAAGTGTTTACTGCCCTGAATCTTTTCATTTTACATGTAAGACTTCATAGTCATTTATACTTTATATACCAGGAAGAAGTCAAAACATCTGGAGAGATTGACAAAGGCTTGATAACTTTCAGTCTGTCAAATAAATGACAACTCTCACCTGGTGATTTTTTTTATTTTAATTTTAATTTTTTTTGATAGAGTCTCTCTATGTAGCCCAGGCTGTCCCAGAACTTGCTCTGTAGACCAGGCTGGCCTCAAACTCAAAGAGATCCTCCTGCCTCTGCCTCTTAAGTACTGGGATTAAAGGTATGCCACAGTGTCAGGCTTACCTGGCAACATTATAAATAGACAAATATTTTCACATAAAATTAAGAAAGGCAAGCCTGAGAGTAAAGACTTTGAATTTACTTGGATTTAGCTTTGTGAAAATAAAACCACTATTCTTCTCCTACCAGTTACTCTGGGCTCGATTCTCCTTAGTTATCTGAGATCAGCAGAGACCAGGAATGTTCAGGGTGTGGTGGCTGTTGCATTTTCCTGATTTCTTGGTAGGTCATGGGAGATCCTGGTGGTGTTCTGTTGGCTGGTTTTTGGTGTCCTCTGTAGAGGTGGCACCGAGGCAAAGATCTGGACTCTTTCCCTTCCCTTGGGTTATCTCTGCCCTTTCCTTGACCATGTGATCATGAGCATGCCATGTGGCCTTGTGGGCCTCACTTTCTATATCTATAAAATGGGCCTGAGAAGGGCTGTGCCTCCTGTCTTGGAGGTTGCAATGAAGACAGAACGGGCTATTTCCTGAGGGTACGCTTGGTGCTCAGTGCCACTGAAGGAAAGTTAGTTGATGATCTGATATAAATTGTCATGTGATCATCAAGACCCATCCTGAATTGTTATCACGTATGAGGGCTTGAACTTTGACTCTGCTGCTCAGTGTACACACTTTCCGCTGACTCGGCGGCTGGAACTGAAGTCAGGCCTCTGCAAGGCTCTTCCAAACAAAGATCTTGCTCTCAAGGAAGTCATCTGTCTAGGGCTCGAGCACCTTCAGCTTCCAGATCTGTCCATGTTCTCCAGACTAGACGGGTCAGAACAGGAAGCTGGGGCTGGAGAGGTGGCTTGGTGGTTAAGAGCATTGTTGCTCTTGCAGAGGACCTGGGTACAGTTCCCAGCTTCCGCTTGGTGGCTCACAGTCATCTGTAACCCCAGTTCCAGGGAACCCCACCCTTCTTCTGACCGCCAAGGATATCAGGAGGTACATGGTGTATGGAGAGCTTTTGGGGCTGCTTGGCAGGAATCTGACATTGGCCAAGGACAAGGAAGTGAGCTTCAGGCAGGAATTTGACACTGGGCCATAACAAAGAAGTAGGCTTCAGACATGAATTTGACTTTGGGCTAGGACAGGGAAGTAGGCTCAGATATCTTGGTCATCCTGATAAGCACCTTAGAAACGTGATCATGAGACTGAATAGG
Source organism: Grammomys surdaster (assembly GCF_004785775.1). Lineage (NCBI taxonomy): Eukaryota > Metazoa > Chordata > Mammalia > Rodentia > Muridae > Grammomys > Grammomys surdaster. The sequence continues at coordinate 6,549,123 of NW_021621048.1, forward strand.
GGACTTTGTCTATTTGCCTTGCTTGTTCCTTGACTATTTGTGTTTATTATACTGCTTGACCTTAATACTTGCATGTAATTAAAATGTTATAAAAGCAGATTGGGAAAAAAAATAAACCCACCTCAGCCTCAGAACTGTCTGGGATCATGCTGCAATGTTCTCTAATTGTCTGTTTTCTTTTTAATCCTCACTCCTGCACTGGAGAACCTGTTGACTGACTGAGCTGGCCTGTTCAATGGTGCACAGATATACATACAGGTTATATCCTGACTTTTGGGGTGCAAGGGGTAAGGGTGTGTGAGTATTGTAATTCTTTACTCCTAAATTGCCTCACTTGCCACCCATTTTAAAAAAATGTTTTAAAACATCTGTTGTATGTATATATCTGCATATAGAGCCTGAATGTCAGAAGAGGAAATCAAATTCCATTACAGATGGTTGTGAACCTCCACGTGGTTTCTGGGAAGTGAACTCAGCCCCTCTGGGACACCAAACCATCTCTCCACCCCAGCTGCCACGCTTTTAATATGAGGCTCCTTGGGAGGTTTCTGCGGGGGCCCAAATGCCCCTGTCAGATCTGAGAAGCCACATAGAATTGCTAGGAGGCTGTGACCTGCCCATGGTGTAACTCAGCACTTCAGTTTCAGACAGTGAGTGACTTCAAGACTCTCAGTGCTCCCTACCACGTTAAAGTTTCAGTGAGTTCCAGCAGTTGCTCTCCCTCCTTCCCTGTCCCGTCTATGCTGTTATCTGCCAACCGCAGTGTCACTATCCAAGGGCCGGCTTCCACCGGGCTTTTAACTTGTTTCCTGATTCCTGCAAGGGAAAAAAAATCAGAATATTGGTATTACTTTTAGATGACAAGCTAAACCGATATTTTAATAAAGTTTGCACGTGGTGGGCTTGTGAATAGGTTTATTTTGCAGCAGAGTCAGTGAAATAGAATATATTTGATTTTTGGGAGTCTTGGTGATTTAATGGTTGGTTCCCTTTCAGCTCCACCCCCTCCCCTTTTATTCTTTACAACTGGAGACTCCAAATTGCATGATAGACAGTTCCATCTCAGTCAGATAGCTGCCATTAACCTAACTGAAGAGGAAAGCTGATATCTCTAGAAATTTCTTGGTGAATGAATTATCTACTGACCCTGGGGAGCCAATAGTTTTTATTGAAAAGGGGTTTTGCTCTTTGTAAAGGTCTGAGAAGTTGTCTTATATTTTGAGCTTTGGCTTCTACCAAACATCACAAGGAGAAAGGACCACCTACCACAGTGACTAACGACTGTGTCACTGAGGTCTGGAGTCTTGAATCTGGTTTCACCCTCATCAATAATGGTGAGATTTTTCAAAGTTCATTGTTAGGGCCACAGAGTGGCATTGCCCACACATTTAGTTCACCCGGGTTCAATTTTAGGCATTTGGGAAAGTAGAAAACACAAAGGAGCCAGAGGTACAGAAAACATCTGCCAGCTGTCAGGCTCATCCACTCAGCCAGGTGGGATAGGGAATCGGAATCCCAGGTCTCCAAGTCACCCAATGCTCCCTGAGGCTTCCTCTTGTTCACCATTATGGGAGCCACTTCAGACGGGGCTGGCCTGAAGGGGAAGTGGCTTGCATTAAAGCCAGAGAAAAGGCAATGTGGAACTTGAGAGAACATGTCTACACATTGTGATGTAAAGGCAATTGAAGGGATCTTATTAAAAAATCTTTTATTTGATTTTAGTTTGTATGCAACTGGGTATGTTGCTTACATGCTTGACTGTGCACCACTTGTGCCTACAGAGGCCAGAAGAGGGTGTCAGATCCATTGAAACAGGAGATACAAATGGTTGTGAGACTTCGTGTGGATACTGGGAATCAAACCCAGGTCCTCTAGAAGAGCAGCCATCTCTCCAGCCCCAATTTAAGGGATTTTAAAGGATGATTTAAATAATTGGCTCCCCATGCTGGCTTGAGAGCTTAACCTCCAGGCTAGACAGGTTTCCCTCATATTTGAACTCATTTGACATTCAGCAGATATTTCTGAGTTTCTCTCATGTACCAAGCTCTGGCATATGGGCTGGGATGGCTACAGGAAGGAATAAGCCTTCTGTCTTAGTTAGGGTTTTACTGCTGTGAAGAGACACCATGACCAAGGCAACTCTTATAAGAACATATATTTACTTGGGGCTGGCTAACAGGTTCAGAGGTGCAGTTCATTATCATCAAGACAGGAACATGCCAATGTCCAAGCAGGCATGGTGCAGGAGGAACTGAGAGTTTTACATCTTCACCAGTAGAGTACTAGCAGAATACTGGCTTCTAGGCAGCCAGGAGTAGAGTCTTAAAGCCCATACTCAGAGTGACACACGTACTCCAGCAAGGCCACACCTCCAAATAATGCCATTCCCTGGGCCAAGCATATCCAAACTGGCACACCGTCCTAACACAGAGATGGATAATATCTGGTATGTATGTGGAAGTGCTGGCAACCAAGCCTGAGCATGCAGTCCTTGGAGGAAAACAGGCTTTTAGGTAAGAGTGATAAATTTGGGGATTTAGGGCGGTTGTTGTTATTGATGGTGGTGGTGGTGGTAATGGTGGTGGTGATGGTGATGGTGGGGTATGCCACAAGAGGTAAAGGCACCTGCCACCAAGCCTGATACCCAGAATCCACATGATAGAAGGAGAGACCTAACTCCCACACCTTGTCCTTTGACCTTCACATGGGTGTAGGTCACGTGTGTGCATGAACACAATAAAGAAATTAATGTAAACAATTATTAAAATTTAAACATTGGCTGTTTCTGGTTTGCTAGCTGCGAAAAAATAAGTTAGAAAGTATGCTTTTCGCCGGGCGGTGGTGGCGCACGCCTTTAATCCCAGCACTTGGGAGGCAGAGGCAGGCAGATTTCTGAGTTCGAGGCCAGCCTGGTCTACAGAGTGAGTTCCAGGACAGCCAGGGCTACACAGAGAAACCCTATCTCGAAAAAACAAACAAACAAACAAAAAGTATGCTTTTCAAAACAGGAATTGAGGGCTAGAGAGATGGCTCAGAGGTTAAGAGCACCAGCTGCTCTTCCAGCGGTCCTGAGTTCAATTCCCAGCACCCACATGGTGGCTTATAACCATCTAAAATGAGATCTGCTGCCTTCTTCTGGCCTGAAGGTATGTAGGCAGAACGGTAAACATAATAAATAAATAAATAAATAAATAAATAAATCTAAAATAAACAAACAAGATTTGAGGGTTCAAGAGATGGCCAGTGGTTAGGAGCACTTGTTTTTGCTGTTTTTGCTGAGGTTCAATTCCCAGCACATGGAGGCTTCCAACTATCAGTAACTCCAGTTTCAGGAGACTGAATCCTGTCTTCTAACATCCTCAGGGATGTATGTGGTATAGATGCATATAGACAAAACACATAAAAATAAACAAATTTGTGCAGGGTGGTGGTGGCATGTGCCTTTAATCCCTTGAGGTAGAGGTAGGTAGATCTCTGTAAATTTGAGGCTGACCTGGTCCTACAAAGCTAGTTTCAGGACATCCAAGGCCACACAAAGAAACCCTGTCTTGAAAAACCAAAAACCAACTAACCAACCAACCAACCAACCAACCAACCCACCCAAACAAAAGAACAAAACCGGATTTGAAGGGCTGGAGTGACGGCTCAATGGGTAGAGCTTTTGCTGTGCAAGCAAGAGGACCCGAGTTTGGGTCTCGCCACCCCTGTAAAAGCTGGGCGTGGTCCATGTGGCTGTGGCCTCAAAGCTGTGAGCAGCGGAGCCCAGGAGGACTTCTGGAGCTTGCCAGCTGCCGGCCTAGCTCCAGGTTCATCGAGAAACCCTGTTGCAAGGGAAATAGGCAGAGAGCAGTAGAACAGGGCATCCAGTGTTCTACTCTGACCCCTGAGACTCACCAGTGCTCGCACCCAGCATGTGCACACGTGTGCATACACTCAAGGTTGAATTGGTCTCACTGGCTATGAATCAAATGTGCTGGACTGCTAGACAAAATAGATTTTACTCGAGATTATAGATGAAAGCTGGTCCACCTTTTATTATTTATTTGAAATAAATAACATCTAAATTTTGTCATGGCACCCAGAGCATGGCCATGATGGCAGGTGACAGCTGTCAAGATTAACAGTATCGATATACTAGAACATATACAAAGTGTATGTGGTGCATGGCCGATACATGATTGGTCATGAATGGATGGGTGAATGAATGCCTCCCAGACAATCACGTCACTGAAACACTTGCCATTCACTGTTCGAGTGCACTCTCTCGATCCCACTCATGAACATGAAGGGAGCACGAACGGGATATGATTTTTCATTTATAAAAAATTTTCACAAACCTAATGCCTTTGAAAGTTGAGTCTAGCCGGGCAGTGGTGGTGCACGCCTTTAATCACAGCACTTGGGAGGCAGAGACAAGCGGATTTCTGAGTTCGAGGCCAGCCTGGTCTACAGAGTGAGTTCCAGGACTGCTGGAACTACACAGAGAAACCCTGTCTCAAAAAACAAAAAACAAACAAACAAAAAGAAAAAAAAAAAAAAGAAAGTTGAGTCTCTGCCCTGACGATGTGGATCCGATCAGAAGCGCTCTTTTTCACTCACTTTCCACGCACCAGAAAGTATCAGTGGGTAAAATCTGGGCCAATAGGACCAAGACGAGGGCATATGACCGAATTCCTATACAGATGCTCAGCCTCACAAGGAGAGCCATTGTCAGCCCCTCGGCACCCTGACACATCAGCTTGGTGTCCACGTGCGCCCATGGAGAGGGGAGCCCTCTGGGGCAGTGACTGACTTGCATCCCCGTGGGAGAACGATCTCAACTGCTCCAAAGCAGCTTCCAGGAAGAGAACGGAAGCATCATCTCTGCCCACAACAAATGGAGCAGACTGGAATGTAGACCTCTCATGAGCTTCGGGGACTCTCAATGAAAGCGGAAGACAGCTGCAGCTCAGGTCAGCGCTCCTGCTCTGGGGCTTTAACCAAAGCAACACCGAGCTCTTCTCTCTGGGTTGGAAAACAAATTCCTTGGAATATGGGTGAGGACACACTTGACCCCTGGTTATACTTGACCTGCAGCAGCTGTTCTCACGCTAAGCTGTTTTTACTCAAACTTGTTTTTACTACTTTAAAACTACCATGCTCTGTGGGAAAAAAGAAAAACCTTCCAATTCCCTTGGCTCTGCTCGGGGATGGAGGGTTCTAGGCCCCTGGGTAGTAGTGTATAGAATTCTAGCTTTTTTCTTTTTTCTGTGTATTGGGCTCAGAGATTACACTCTGTCTCTATGTGAATGCAGACAGTTAGCATTTACCAACACATACCTGTCTACTTTCTCTTGTTTAATAAAAAGAAAAAAAAAGACAAAAAGGGGGGGATATAGATGGTGAGCAAGGGTGGGTTTGAGGTGTCTGGGGGTAGGTGGGCATCTGACAACACGGCTTCTCCTTTGACATGTTTAATTGTGATGTTTAACAGATATCCTTGCAGTTTAAGGTGACACTTTTAAAATAAAATTCTCTCCTGATGATGACTTGAGCCCTGCCACTCAGTGGGAGAATCAGCAGATCCTGGAGGGTTTTCTTTGGAGTTGATATTCTCTGTTGTAACTTTCTTTTTCTTTTCTTTTTTTGGTTTAAGAAAAGATGCTCATTTTAAATGTTGAAGTATACAAGTCGCTTTGTTACAATAAAATCAATGTACACACACACACATTCACACACACACATTCACACACACACATTCACACACACACACATTCACACACACATTCACACACACACACATTCACACACACACATTCACACACACACACACACACACAACTAAGCAAGGTGTGAGGTGAAGAGATGGGTCAGCAGTTTAGAGCACGAGCTCTTTCTCCAGAGGACTGGGTTCGATTTTCAGCACTCAGACTGAAGGTCACAAATGTCTATAATTCCAATTCCAGGGGATCCAATATTCTTTTCTGGCTTCTGTGGGCAGCAGGCATGCAAGTGGTGGCACAGACAAAATACTATACACACAAAAAATAAAACAAATAATCGTGTTCATTATCAATAACTGACTGAATGCTCTTCTCTGACATAGCCATACTTGAGAGGTGGTGTGGTCCAGGGAAGTGCACAGAATCCCCGGTTTCTAACCCCTCATCACAACGCCCCGTGGCTCCTTAGTATCCCCAAACTTTGTTGTAAAAGAGAGACCATGATTCTGAGTCTCCCTGTACCATTGTTGGGGTTGGCTGGGAGCCCTTTCAATGAGGACCATAGTACACAGTGACGCTTCAGACACTCACAGCCATCATGATGCTGTGTCACTGTCTGAATGTGAAATGCTCAGAGGCTTGTGTGTTTGAACACATGGCTCCCATCTGGAGCTGTTGTCTGGGAGGTTATGGGAACTTTGGGGTGAAGAGCCTAGCTGTCAGTCAGATGTCACTAGAAGGCAGCCTTGAGAGCTATTCCCACCTCTGGTTCTGGCCTGTGGTCTCTGCTTTCTGGCCTGGCTGCTGTGTGTGGAGCTCTGTCACACACTCCTGCTGCTGTGTACTTTCCACCGTGATGGCCTGTGACCTCTCTGAAACTGTGAGCCAAAATTCACCTTTCCTCTGTCACTGCTTCCACCAGGTGCTTTGTCATAGCAACGACACTGCCCAGCTGGATGTCCACCAGCTTTGATGATTAGGTCCATGGCCTCTTCGGTCACATCTGCAGCAGCCCCCCTGTCCCCCATGCCACTCCCCCTGGTGTTGACCACATAGCTTGCTCATCCTCTGAACTGTTTCTCATGGGGGCTGCTGCTTACGAAGGTCTCTTTGTAGCTGCTCATTCCCTCCTGGAGCACTCTCTGTGGGCCAGACCCCACAGGTCGAGTGTAAATGTTCACAGAACCAGCGTCCTCCCAGACAGCTTCATCCTCTCCCTCCCCGCCTGGTCTCTGCTGAGTCTAGCAGGACAGGTGGCATCACACATTCTGGAGTGCTTATTTGTAGACTGTTGGGAGCTATTCCTTTTGGTGGATTTTTTTTCGAACTTGTTTAAATATAACCTCTTCCCATTTACAACGAACACACGCTATTTCCCGTGTACCACCTGGTTTTATGAAAATGAACAGAAGCCGGGCGGTGGTGGCGCACGCCTTTAATCCCAGCACTTGGGAGGCAGAGGCAGGCGGATTTCTGAGTTTGAGGCCAGCCTGGTCTACAGAGTGAGTTCCAGGACAGCCAGGGCTACACAGAGAAACCCTGTCTCAAAAAAAACAAAACAAAACAAACAAACAAAAAAAACCAGGAAAGAAAGAAAGAAAGAAAGAAAGAAAGAAAGAAAGAAAGAAAGAAAGAAAACAGAAAATTCATCTGCTTGATGATGGGACTCCAGAAGGCAAAATGTGGTGAATATTGGCTGAGTCACACCCAGGGGTGTGACCCCCCTCTCGTAGAGAGGTCTCCACTCCATGTTCACCTGTCACCCCAGGATGAAGCCACGAGTGCAATGATTTCAGGATTGTAACTGGTAACTTCCTGTTTTTGAACTCATACAGCTTTTGAAGATTACATCTTGACTCTTGAACTGGGCCCCTGCATTCCTTAATGCCACTGGTAACTGGTGTGGCTATGATAGAAACTGTAACGCCTTATTCCTTATTTGGAAAGCTGAACCTGACACTCGGGCGCTTGATGCTGCTCTGGTCTTACTCAGGACCGTGGAAGGACCACTTTAGGATTGGGTGTTATCCCTGTTCTAAGCCACATACTGACCTTTCTCATCCTAAATCCTCCAGGATTAAAACAGCCCCGGAGACTGCTACACTGTGTGCCTTCAGCTGGGTAAAGAATAGGCCCAGATGACAAGACACTCCTTGGTCTCCACTGGGTCTTTTGGGGGTATGGGAGGGGGGGGTCTTGAGGTAATAAAGCAGGACCAGCAGAACAGCTCAGGAGAACCATGTTATCAGCAGGTGGCTATTCCTGGTGGCCATTGGTGCCCACTGCCTTCACCATCTTCTGCTGCTGCTTGTGGCAAAGTTGAGTGTCACCTGCTTGAAGGCTGACCAATCTCTAAACTCTTGTCCTCTTGTAATACACAGGGCCTCGTTCTTAGAACTGGATCCACTGACGCTGGCCGAGCCTGAGCAGCGCAGGAGGATGGGCCTGGCCCTGTTGCTCTGAGGTTCCCAGGCCACAGAAGAGCCTTTGAGTAGCCCAACTCTGCTCTCCCATCTTTACTGAGCAAAACAAGCCAAAGGAAGCAGTCAGTGCTTTCAAGTCTAAAGAAGTGGTTCTCAGTGACTTCTCTGGACCTCAGCTTTACTGGGGACCTAGGCAGAAATGAAAATGGCGGCAGCATTTTCTCAGAGCCCCGCGGGATGGCGCCCAAGCTCTCAGGGAGCCTTTGATGACTTGCAGGAGGACCGAGGACTGGCACTGATTTAATGATTGTGTGTGTTCAGCAGTGCGACATTGCAGAGTGGCTGGGACAGGCCTGTCTACAACTGCAGGCAGCCACACGGAATTCTGTGCTCCTCCATCTAGCTGTAGATGGCTGTCCAAAGTCAGTCTGTTACGTTTGTGTGGTTATTTACAGCAACTGTAAATGTTCTTAGGACTCCAAGTGAAAGAAGTGTAGGGGGAGGGGCTAGGCTTCTAAGAGGAGTTTGGCCTCAGAAGGTTTTGGGGGATGGCTTTCCAAGCAGTGGCCCAAAACCCTTCTGTCCACAAAGGGGTGTGCAGAAAAATATTTTGGCTGTTTCCAATTAGGACCAGATGGAAACCATTTGGCCTCCTTACCCAGGAGGGTGGCCCAAGTAAGCTCATCTCAGCCCCTTCCCTTGAAATAGGTAGAGTCCTACCAAAGGCCAGATTCTCTCCCCCAACTCCCTGTAACGGAGAAAGCAATTGTTCAATGTGGAACGATCACTATGTAGCCCTGGCTAGCATACCACTGTGTGTGTAAACCAGGCTGGCTTTGTGCTCACATAGCTCCTCTGCCTCTGCCATCATCCCCTGCCTTCAGGAAGTTGTTTTAAAGTTTGTTTTGTTATCTCTGAAACTAAACACGCACACACACATACACATATATATGTATATATTATATGTATACTATATGTATATGTTATATACATATATATATATATTAGTTAGATGAAAACTGTTTCCATTGAGTTCAGGCTTGAGAGAACTAATGGCTAGTTGTCTGTTGAGTCAAATCCAAGCCTTTGGCCTGGCTTATCCTTTAATGTGATCCATTCTTCCAGGAGGGCCAGCCTCCTGCCTCCTCATGTCTTTGCCAAGCTTGTGGGCTCCTGGATGGCATTGGTTGTTCCTACTTAAGTCTTTCCTCATCCAAGTCCTTTCTTCTTTCAGCCCGGGTCAGGTTGCTCACTGGCAGCCTTGTCTCCAGTCCCACCTCCGGAGCAGAACGCCCTTCTGATGTTCCAGAGAACACACCAAAGGCTGCTGCTGTAGACGTGGAAACACTGACTGCCGTCTATATTAGCACTACCCAATGGGAAACTGCACCCACAGCAGACACCACACCAAGGCCTGCTCTGCCTTCTTGATTTATATTCTCCTCTCGTCCCCCTTCTCCCTCTCCTCTTCTTCCCCTTCTTCCCCTAGGGTCCCATGTAGGTTTGCCTCCAATTTTGCTTTGTAGCTACGGATAACCTTGAATTCCTTATCTTCCTCCTGCTGTCTCCCATGGCTGAGGAACATGCACCTTGCTTCACATTTTCATGAGGCTTTTGGCCCACAAGAGGTTGTAATTTTCTAATGTAGGTTTTTTTTTTTTCAGAGAAAATTCAAGGGCATTAAAAAAAAAAAGACCACACAAGAACAGATTAAAATTGAAGAAGAAAGAGCCCATGGGGATTAGGTTCCACTCAAACTGCTGGTTGTCTTCCCCACAAATGCAAAATACAAATTACAGAATGCTTAAAACACAGCAGCACAGACTCAGATTGTCCCAAAGGCCGTGTTCATGACATATCCAGCAGAACCTCTGCACTGCGCGCTTAGAACTTTAGTCAGTTAGTGTTTGGAGAGGAGCCTGTGAGGCCGGGCCCGCCCTTTGCTGAGTGGGATGCTGAGAGCCAGGCAGGGTAAGACTGCCAGGAGCCGGATCTGGGGCTGTAGCAACACTGTAGCTCTTGGAAGGCTGCTGTGGTAACAAAGCCTGCTTGCCGTTCACTATCTCCGTCTCCCTCCACCTCCTCCCCTTCTGCCTCCCTGTCTTTCTGCCCCGCCTCATCTCTCTCTTGAGTTGAGATTTCATTTTTTTATTTTTATTTTTTTATTTTGAGTTGAGATTTCTTAAAGCCCCTTCATGGTCACCCTGCTTCTAACTCTGAATAACCTGAATTCTGAGGCCTCCCTGGCAGCTCCTGGAAGAATTGTTCCAAACCTTGCTTTTCTGGAATCTCGAGAGTGCCCATGATGCACTTCTCTGGCAGACGCAGTGGATGGAACTGTTGATGGGTGGTTTGCATAAGCCCAGGAGACATCGATTTTAAGCCTTTGTTTGGGATAATTATGCACTAGAGACACACAGGGAGTGAGTTGAGGGTGAAGGGGGGAAGGAATCGCTGACACTACAACCAAAATACCTCCTTTTCCACGTTTCCTCTGTGAGGTGCTTTTTGCTGTTAATGCTTCGGAAGATTTCACAGTCTGACTGAGAGCTGAGCTTGCTCCCCGGCACGCTGGTTAAAAGAAAAGGCACAGGGTCAGAGCCAAGCGGATGGGTTTTGGCATACTTTGGTACTGGTGATTGGTCGCCTTCATTTTATGAACACTTTGGGCAAGGGTATTTCTTTTGAGAGGAAGTTAGCTGAATACCGTCAGAATCTCTTCGGTTCTATGGTTTGTATTTCTCTGCTGTAAGACTTAACTTGCCACCAAGCAGGGCCAAGCAGGGCTTCCAGAGTTGTCCTGCAGTGGCTGTTGGCTCCCTTAGGCCACAGCTGCTTATAACCACGGCTCCATGTTTGTGGGATTACTAAGAACAAGGTGGAGGAATACACTTTGTTGGCACAGGGTAAAAACTGTGTAGGGTGCCAGGCAGTGGTGGTGCACGTCTTTAATCCTAGCACTTGAGAGGCAGAGGCAGGTGGATTTCTGAGTTTGAAGCCAGCCTTGTCTATAGAGTGAGTTCTAGGACAGCCAGGGTTATATAGAGAAACCCTGTCTCAAAAAGCCAACAAACAAACAAACAACCCAACCAACTAATTAAAACAAAACAAAACAAAAAACCCCAAAACCAAACAACAACAACAACAAACTGTAGATATGGTATCAATCTGGGGGCTAAAGATATGGCTCAGTCTGTAGCGTGCTTGCCCTGCATGTATGAGGCCTCTGTTAAATCCCCAACATCATCCACACACAGAACCACTCTAGAGCCATGTCAGGTCCTTCTTCTCTACTCCCTGTACCCAGCATGCAATTGGAATGACACAATGCAGAATCCAACCCTCCTGCTCCGTTCCCACTCTAACCCCAGTCCCACTTGGGAACTGTGAGTCACCATCCTCTGCACCTGTGCTGTTATGCCCATTCCCTCATCTCCATGCATTTCCCTGAGAAGACTGCTCAAGGAGAAATCCAAACTTAGGTGGTAGGCTGCCAAGTGTGTCTCCTTGTTTTTGTTTTGATCCTTGTTCCTGTTTTTATTCCTGTTCCTGTTTGTGTTCCTGTTTTGTGGGGAGTATAAAAGAGAACTATGCAGTTGAAAATATAGCATTTGGTCTTTACCAGATGACTCCTTGTCTTTCTTGCTCTCGCCCTCAGCCCTCCGCTGATCCAAAGAACTCAGTCAGCTATGCTGGCGTAGCTGACAGGGAACATGGCTCTTCCTTAGGAGAGCAGCTCCCTAGAATGTCTCCGCCCTTAGTTTGCATGCCACCTAGTCTTTGTCCCACTCTTCCCTGTGCGTTCTGAACTCCAGGTCCCTTCACCTTCTGTTGCTGTGGTGTACACAGGGCCTGCTGCTCCTGGTTGAGAGGCCCTTTCTCCAGGGAGTGAGGCAGAGAAGGATGGAGGAAGAGACCTGAACGCCCCCCTCTAGCCACTACATGGTCAGACACAGCGTGCATAACCACACACTCACATACTGGGAACACACACTATACACTTACCCCTACACTCAAAGGTGGCCAGCAAGCCCTCCGCTCTCTATTTAAAATCCTATCCCATCTTCCTTCTCAGACTCCACACTCATATACCGCACTCCTTTTCTTGTTTCACATCAATTGCTACTTAAAAAAACATTGTCTGTCTGTCTGTCTGTCTGTCTGTCTTCATCTCTCTGTCCCTCCTCTGCCTCTCTATCTCTGTCTGTTTCTCTCTCTGTAGGAATGGATGTGCAGATTCACTCAGCTCTCTCTCTCTCTCTCTCTCTCTCTCTCTCTCTCTCTCTCTGTGTGTGTGTGTGTGTGTGTGTGTGTGTGTGTGTAGGAATGGATGTGCAGATTCACCCAGCTTTGTGCATATGTCTATCTAGGCTATCTGCCCTAGTTCTTGAAATAGGATGTCTTGCAGTTTCAGCTAGACTGGCTGGGCAGAAAGCCCTGGGCCCTAAACTGCCTCAGCCCCACAGCCATGGAGTTCTTATAACCATGGGTTCTAGTGTATCGTGCCCGGCTTCTACATGAGTGTTAAGGATCCAAACTCAGATTCTCATACTTACTTACAGAGCAACTGCTTTACTCACTGAGCCATGTCCCCAGCCCCCAGTTATTTCTTTCTATCAAAATATAGGATATATATTTTTATTTCATCTTTTAGAAATTGACACTGTCTATATGCATGCATAACTGTAGGCAAGCATATAGTGTTTCCAGACTCCCTATTCAAGGGAAGAGTGCTTTGGTTTTGTTGTTTATTTGTTTGTTTGTTTATATATTACTTATTATTTAGGTAGGTAGGTAGTGCATGTATGTGTGTAGTTATGCACGTGTTAAAGTCAGAGGAAACTTTTGGGAGTTGGTTCTCTCCTCCCACCGTGTGGGTCCTGGGGATTGACCTGGGTCATTAGACAATAGATGCTGTCCTCCCCCTGCCAGGAGCTCGTCATCTCATGCACTAATGCAGCCCAAGCATCCAGAGTCCTGAGGACATATTGGGGCTTGCATGTGCACACATGTGAACACATGAAGAGAGCAAGGTGCATGGTTAAGATTGTGTTTACATGTCGTAACAGCTAAGAGAACAAGCTTGTTGGTGTTGAGCCTTCTAATGATAAGTAACAGGGTGCCTCTGTGTCCAAGCCTGGCAGGACTTGGTTAGCCTGTGTCCGGCCCTGGGTTCCAGCCTCAACATTTGCATGTGTACACACACAAACACACATGCATCCCCCCATGCATAACCACCTTCACACCCACAAACACACATGCACACACATGCACACCCACAGATACCCACACACAGACACGTACACACACACATACACACAAACGCACATACACATTCATGATTGCCTGCGTGAATACTGAAAGCTTATTATACTGTCAGGTACATTTTAAAGTTAATATTTTAATTTTCGTTAGAACTTTAAGATTTTCCAAAAGGTAGAGATTTCTTGCATGTGGTAAATATGCCAGGAAAAAAAATGTCATCTGTCATACCACTCCCGTCAGTGGATCAAGTCCAGACTCCAAGCACTCTGCTGCTCAGGATCGTACATAGAACCCACTGCAAACACAAGCTGTCACCAAGCTCCTGTCACCAAGCTCTGTGTCGAGCTTTATTCCTCCTATCCCACCTCAGTACTGGGATTAGAACCTAAGGCCTCACAGATGCTAGGCAAGCTCTAGCACATACACGCACATGCGCATGCGCGCGCGCGCACACACACAGTTTCACATTGCACAGGCTAGACTCAGTCTGCCTATGTAGCTCTGGGTGACCCAGAACCCTTGACCCTCCTGTCTTCTCTCCTGAGTGCTGAGATGACAGGCTTGCTCCACCCACCTGGCTTATGTGGGGCTGAGGATTGAACCCAGGACTTCGTGCATGCTGAGTGAGCATGCGCCCTGCTTGCTGAGCTACATCCCCCAGCCCTGGCTGACATTGATCTTCTACTCTCTAGAACTGTGAGAAATGTTTTTTTTTTTTTTGTTGTTCAACTAGCAAGTCTATGGTATTTTTGTAATGGCCGCCTGAGAAAACTAAGACAGAAGAACAGGGAGGGGCTAAAGGAACAGGGAGGGGCTAAAATGTCCAGGTTGAGCAGGATAAGGAGCAAGGTTTAAGAGATGGAGAGTGACGGCCTCGGGGCAGGAGGGAAGCCTAGAAAAGCTCTCCAGTGTGTGGGCTTTGTTGCTATTGCTGAGATCCTGAACACAAGGGCTGAGCTGCGCTCACCATCCTGAGCTTCCTGGGGATGGCACTGCACTATCTGCCACCAGCGCCAACACCGGATATTATTATTATTACATATCTAGGAAAACAGAATTTTTATCTGATTTGTAAAAATTGCTTTTTGTTGCTGGTGTGTGCGTATGTGTGTAATTTTTGTTGTTTTGTTTTGTTTTTTTAAAGACAAGATCTCACTATGTTGCCCTGGCTGTCTTGGAACTCATTATGTAAATCAGGTAGGCTTTGAACTTACAGATCTCTGCCTGCCTCTCCCTCCTAAGTACTAGGATTAAAAGGATGTGCCACCATGCATGGCTATATTTCTTTTTTAAAAAGATTTATTTATTTATTGTATGCTTGCCACAAGAGGGCACAAGATCTCATTATCAATGGTTGTGAGCTACCATGTGGTTGCTGGGAATTGAGCTCAGGATCTCTGGAAGAGCAGCCAGTGCTCTTAACCTCTGAGCCATCTCTCTAGTCCACATGGTCATTTTTTAAATTTGAATTTTAAAAAATGTGTTGTGTGTCCGTGTGTGTGTGCACATGTGCGTGTGTGTATGTGTGTGTTCTGTAGGTTAAAGGACATCCTGCTGCCAGTCTCCTTCCATGTGGGCTCTGGGCTTTGAACTCAAGTCCCCAGGCTCTACAGCGGGCTCCATCACTGCTGAGCCATCTCTTTGGCCCCTGAAAGCTTTTAATATTAACTTGTAATTTTCCTCTACTAGAAACTACCTGAGACAACTAGAATTGAGATCCTCATGTCTCCTCATTACCTCTTAGGCATTCTTTTCTCTCTCCACCTCTCACTCCTGTCCCTGCCTGCCACACTCCAAACCCTCAAAACATTGATTTTACATTTACAATATTAAAAAACAACAACTCCCCACAGCAGCACGGGATTCATAATTAGCACAGTGGCTCTTCACAGGAATGTTAAGCACTTCAGGGGAGGCACAGCATGGACCAGCTGTGTCGTCCAGGTCCTTCGGCGCACCAAAAGCCTTGGCTGAATTACCAAGCTCCACAAGTAACCTGTGTAAGCCTGATCCCATGAACATCACCTAAGTCACCTAAGTAGGCGACAGCCTCTGTCAGTTACAGGGCCTGTGCATTCTGCTCCCCAATGTTGTCTTCACTTAGCCCCTCTGTCCCACTTTCTTCCCCAGCAAATAGAGCAACTGGGTTTCCCACTGTGCTCTAAGATTTCCCTCTCCTAGGAAACAGGCAACCTGCCATAACCATGAGGATGATTGATGCTCTTCAAGAACTTGCCACTCAGTCCTTACTGAACACCAAAGGTAATTATTGTAATGATCATTTTGCAGCTGAAGAACCTGAATTATTCAGTCACACACAGGTGTACCCCGTCTGTGTTATTAGCCATTCAATACAGACAGCCAATTATTAAAAGTAGTCAGCTTTAAAATGTCCCATAAATATGCATTCTTAGGATTCACTTGAATAAGTAAAAACCCATAAGTGGAGACGGTTTGTCTGTCCTGCATCTGTCTGCCTGCCATCTGGGTGAGGACATGCTTTTTCTTTGAACCACATAATCTTGGCATGTACTCCTCCTTCCCACAAGGTACGTATGTGATGAGTCCTGTCAATCACAGCTCATCATGACTGGGCTATAGAGCCTGGACCAAGAGGTAGATCTGGGGACCACAGATGACCAGAGTTGCAAACTCAAGGGTTCTTGCTCTCATGACTTCAGACATCTACCCATGCAGGGCCCAGGAATGTGTGTCATGCACAAAGTATTCTTTAATCCCATTTGAACTACTTTGACCACCCTGATGAGTCTGATTAGTCTGGGATGTTAGTTTCCAGTCAGTGCTGCGATAGATGACCATACACTGAGTGGCTAACAGAATACAAGTTTAAAATCTGGCTGAGATGGCTCAACACTCACAAGTAGAGGCAGGAAGATTAGCAAACATTTAAGGCCAATCTGAACTAAATGGTGAGTTCCAGGCTAGCCAGGGACTATATATAGCATGACACTGTCTCACAAAACTGAAGCGAACACAGGCAGCAGTGTGTGTGGGGGGGAGTAGGAGAGAGGAGGGAGGATAGATAACGGGAAGAGAGACAAACTTGCTACCTTATTGTTGCCTTACTGCTTTGGAAGCTGGAGGTCTGAAATGGATCCTATAGCTGACTATCAAGACATCTTGAGGTTAGAGACCTTTGCAGGTTCTGGGAAAATGTTTGTTTTGTTTTTGTTTTTTGTTTTGTTTGCTTGTTTTTTGTTTGTTTGTTTTTGCTTTTCCCAGAGACTAGAGGTGTCTACATGCCAGCTCAGATTGCTTTTGTCTCTGTTGCCAACGTCAAATCCTCTCCCACCCTCTGCCTGCCCTTTCGAAAGGTCCTTGTGGTAATACATGACTCACCAGGCTAGTCCGGGAGAATATCTCCATCTTAGGCTCCTGATCTGACATCTGTCATATGAGCATATTCACAGGCTCTGAAGGTCAGGACAGAGACACTTTTGGGGCCCATTATTCTGCCTCCCACACACTCTGGAAGTAGGTCTCCATTGAGTACTAAGAAGGCCAGCTAGGTACAAAGTACAGTCCTTCTTCTGGAACCAACAGGGGCTGTCTGGAAGTGGTGCCCAGTGTTCACCTTGGGAAAGTGGAGGGGAGTTTCCAACATGTGGCGATGCCGAGGTAGGCTGGTCCTTCCTCTGCGTCTCTGCATATTCTGCTATAGGTCTGAGGAGAGCCAGTGCTCCAGAACACTGCAAGTGATTTCCATCCAGGCACAGATCACTGGGGAAGAGGGCAGAAAACACTGTTCATTGTCAGGCCCACTACAACTATGAATCTAAGATCTTTATCTGACATGACATAACTAGTCATAAATGATATAACGTAACACAGTCAATAGATAAGTATAGCAAACACACACTAGACCATGTCACAAAATGCTGTTGTGCCAGCAGCACAAACTCTTGACAGACAGCCTTGGTTCTCAAAGTTCACCAAAGGCTTTTTCTCTGAGGGTAAGAAAGAAGAATCAGAGCAGAGGAAATAGGCTAGCAAGTAAAGTGCTCACCAAGAAAGCTTGAGGACCTATAGAACCCATAGTAAAACACTGGGCACCAGGCTGTGGAGATGGCTGAGTGGATAAAACACTTGCTATAAAATCAAGAGGAACTGAGTTCAAATCCCCAGTGCCTATGTAAAAGCCAGGGGTGCCCACAAGTACTTGTGACCCCAGCATTGGGGGGCTGAAACAGGTGGGTCACTGGAACTTGACTAGCTAGTGTAGTTGAAATGGCAAGTTTCTTGTTCACTGAGAGACATGGTCTCACAAAAAAAAAAGTGATAGATGAATGTATTTGATGTAGCATTCTGACTTCCAAATATGCATGGGTCATATACATGCATGTGTATATTTATACAGCCTATAAACAAAATTTTTAAAAAGAGA
Organism: Grammomys surdaster; assembly: GCF_004785775.1. Taxonomy (NCBI): domain Eukaryota; kingdom Metazoa; phylum Chordata; class Mammalia; order Rodentia; family Muridae; genus Grammomys; species Grammomys surdaster. The sequence continues at coordinate 6,566,918 of NW_021621048.1, forward strand.
TACATTTCTGATAAAATGTAGAAGACAATAACAGCACAGGATGGCAGTGTGCTTTAAATCTCGGTGTTAGAAGGGGAGAGACAGGGGGATTTCTGGAGCTTTCGGGCATTTGGCCTAAATTTGGTGAACTTCAAGCCAGTGAGAGGCCCTGATTCAAGAACAAGGTAAGAGCACTTGAGGATCGACATCTGATGGAGTTGATCTCTGACCTCCACATGCATGCATGTGTACCTGTATAAACATAACACTCACCAAAAAAAAGGAGAGAAAGAAAAGAGGAAGGAAGGGAAGAAGGGAAGGAAAAAGAAAGGGAGGAAGGGAGGGGAGGAAAAATCAGAAATAGCCACCAGGATGCATTGTGCAATGAATCAAACAGAGACACGGTGAGCGGGGTAATGGGGACAGCTCACCAAATGGCACTGTGGCTGATGACAGAGCCCAGCCTTGGCCCACTCTGGGGCCCCAGCCCACAGTAGCGCATACTGAGGCCCTGGAGCCTTTGGTTGCTCTCCAGGCCTGAGAAGATACTCTCAAGTTCTTCATTTCCAAACCTGAAAAGACATGAGAGAACAAAGCACATAGCTTTTAAACTGTGTCATAGGCTGAGGGGACCCTGCAGGCAGTCATGGCAGGTGAGCGAACTGTGAAGACTGGCATTATCAACCTGGATCAAAACTTCAGGACGTCTGATGCCAGGACGTTTTTTCCTAGCACATTTAAATACAGTATAATTTGGAAAAAATGATTTTCTGGTGTAAGACAATTCCCAGTGCACAAGAGAGCACAATTACATTGTAACTCAACTCAGAGTACATGTTATTTCTTCCAAGAAGATGAGTTCTGGAGACAGATTACTTGTGCTAGGCTTAAGGGTCTAGGGATAGCAGGGGCTATTAGCCACCTCTGGTCTGGTTTTGAGCTTGGGGAAGTCTTTGGCTATAAGGATCATGTAAAGGTCATTAGACTATTAAGTCCTGGTTGTGGGAGATTGGGGAGCCCTGTTGTAAGGGTCATTTAAATCACTAGCCTCTTCGGTCCTGGTCATTGGAGCTTTATATGGCCTGACACAACAGTGAACAGTTACCACAGATCACAGGGCTGTTAATTACCTCCAATTCCCAGCTTTCTGGTTAGAAGAAGAGGTTTTACATCTTTCTATTGGAAAGACAATCCTGTGTGCTTAACATTCCTGGTCTCTCTGGAGTACAAGTATCTTTGTGCTGTGCTCGCAACAAGGGTCGCTAAGTCTTCACCAGGCCACCTACAACTGTTTCCACTGATCCCAGTTTGAGTTTCTAGGGCCAGGTGTAACTGATGGATAACGCAGGGTTGACTCTGAAGAGAAGGGAATCTTGTAGGGAGGAAAGGAGTTCTGAAGTCAAATTCCAGAGCAAAGAGAGCAAAGGATGGTTTGAAACATCCTTTCAATGGAGAACAGGCTCAGAACGCGGAGGTAGAACGGAGATGGGCAGGATGATGACGTAACTGACAGTGGTGGGTGGAGTCTAGGAAGCCTCAGTTGCCGCAGGACTCTGTGAGAAAGTCCAGATTCTCAACCCCACCCCCCCCACCCCGTTGTAACTGGGCTCCGTCAATGCATAATATTTAGTTTGCAAAGTGACTCACAAGCAGAGTCCACTGCCCTTGGATAGGACTGCTGACGCGTACCTGTCAGAGAACCGAAATTTAGGGAGCTAAGTTAGTGTCTGGAAAGAATTTGAAACATTGGAGTTTGAACTTTGAGTTGTTAGAAATAGGTTGACAGATATTGTTTTGAGTCAGAGTCTTGCTATTGAGTCAGGCTGGATTTGAACTGTGGGAACTCTTCCTGTTTCAGCCTTCCACATGCCAGGATGACAGGCATGTACCATCACACTGATGATCAGACATGATGAAGATATAACTTCAATTTTTAAAATTAAATCATTAACGGTAATTGTTGGCCTAGGGCTGGGGCTGGACACGAGAGTTGTGCTGGCTAAGGTGTTTGCTTGTTTGTTTGTGTGGTAGTTGGTGTGCTCCTTTGCTTTTTGGTTTTTGTCAGTGTGACACAAATTCAAGTCATCCTGATTGAGAAAATTCCTTGATCAGGTTGGCCTATAGGCAAGTCTGTGAGGGTATTTTCCTGATTAAGGCTGGGTTTGGGAGGGTCCAGCCGACTGTGAGTGGTACTATCTCTATGTTGTATAAAAAAGTAAGCTGAGCGAGGAGGCAAAGGCAGGTGGATTTCTGAGTCTGAGGTCTTTTGTTCTACTTATCAAGTTCCAGGTCAGCTGAGGCTAAACAGGAAGACCTTGTCTCAAACAAAATAACAACAACAACAAAAGCAGCAGAGGCAGCAACCTCAAGCTGAGCAAGCCATGAGATCAAGCCAGCTCCAAGGCACGGCGGGCCCTCCCACATCAATCATTGGTCAAGAAAGTGCACCAGATGGGCTGGAGAGATGGCTCGGTGGTTAAGATCACTGATTGTTCTTCCAGAGGGCCTGAGTTCAATTCCCAGAAACTACATAGTGGCTCACAACCATCTGTAATGGGGATCCGATGCCCTCTTCTGGTGTGTCTGAAAACAGCGATAATATACTCACATACATAAAATAAATAAATAAATCTTAAAAAAAAAGTTTAAAAGAAAGAAAGAACACCACAAACTTGTCTACAGGCCAGTTCTAAGGAGGCATTTTCTCAGTTCAGAGTCGTTCTTCCTGAAGGACTTCTAGTTTGTGTCAAGTTGACAAAGCACTCACTTACACAATACTGTTACTGGTATCCTCCTTGGCATAAATTCACTGTACTGGCTGGTTTCATGTCAACTTGATACAAGTTAGAGTCATCAGAGAGAAGGGGCCTCAGTTGAGAAAATTCCTCCATAGATTCGGCTATAGGAGCTGGGTGATGGGGTAGCACGCACCTTTAATCCAGCCCTCAGGAGGCAGAGGCAGGTGGATCTCTGAGTTTGAGGCCAGCCTGGTCTACAGAGGAAGTTCCAGGACAGCCAGGGCTACACAGAGAAACCTCGTCTGTAAAAAAAAGACAGGCATGTAGGGCATTTTCTTAATTAGTGATTGATAGGGGTTGGGGGGGGGGAATGAGCTTGTTGTGGGTAGTGCCATCCCTGGGCTGGTGGGGTCCTGGGTTCTATAAGAAAACAGGCTTAGCAACCAATGTGAAGCAATCTAGTAAGCAATGCTTCTCTGTAGCATCTGCATCAGCTCCTGCCTCCAGATTCTTTACCTGCTTGAGTTCCTGTCCTGATTTCCTTTGGTGATGTGGAAATATAAGCCAGCCTGTGATACCAACATTCTCTACGGACTAAGGCAAATGTTGATTTTTGTAGGCCTAATGTTTTGTACGCAATGTAAAGTCCATCCTGTGTTATTCTTGTTTTTTTTTTTTTTTTTTTTTTTGGTTTGGTTTTTCGAGACAGGGTTTCTCTGTGTAGCCCTGGCTGTCCTGGAACTCACTCTGTAGACCAGGGTAGCCTCGGACTCTTGAACTCAGAAATCCGCCGGCCTCTGACTCCCAAGTGCTGGGATTAAAGGCCTGCGCCACCACCCCACCACCGCCACCACCGCCAGGCTTATCCTGTGTTATTCAAATACAGATTTCTCTGCCCTCATCTCTATTGTCAGCCTAGACAGGGCATTGTAATCTCCTGTCTCAGGTTTGTGTAAACAGTTCTTACCATTTATTCCTTGCCTTGTCAATAAATGCTGATCACCCAATGGCTAGGCAGAAGAGAGAATGGGGGTGGGGCATCCGCCATCAGAGGAAAGAGAGGAGAGGCAGAGATTCAGATCAGCAGCAGGATGGAGAAACTGGAACCATGAAGAAGGGGTCTGAAGAGCCGGATCAATAATAATATGCAAGTGTCCTGAGATGGGGCTGGGAGGCAGCCAGATTAGCACAGGAGGCAAAGGTAGATCATTTAACTGCTCAGCTATTGAGGTGCAGTTTTGAATAAATCTTATTTCTTCGGTGTGGTTATTTGAGGAATAGCATAAGATAAAGAAAAACAGCTACCAGATTAACACATCATTTCATTTATATTAAGAATAACTCATTTGCCGGGTGGTGGTGGCGCACGCCTTTAATCCCAGCACTTGGGAGGCAGAGACAAGTGGATTTCTGAGTTCAAGGCCAGCCTGGTCTACCGAGTGAGTTCCAGGACAGCCAGGGCTACACAGAGAAACCCTGTCTCGAAAAGACCAAAAAAAAAAAAAAAAAAAAAGAATAACTCATTTACATTTTTTAAAAAAATTAGTTTTTTTTTTTTTTAATAAACTACTGCCCAGCTCCTACAGATGAATTTTATGGAGAAGTTTTCTCAGTTGATGCTCCTTCTCACTGATGACTCTAACTTGTATCAAGTTGACATAAAACCAGCCAGTACAGTGAATTTATGCAGGGCACAGTGTTGCAGCACTAGAAAATTTACTTGGGCACAGGAGAAAGGCTAGAGGCACAAAGAACCTGGGTGCGGTCTTCCCCCCCTCTTCTGGCTGTCACCATCTAGGGCCCAGCCTGCAGAGCTCCTCATTCAGCCTTACTTGCAGTAGTCGAGGACCAGGAAGTGCAAACTGCTGAACTGCAGAGCTTTCCCAAGTCGCCCCAGAGACCACAGATCCATCTTGCAATCAATGATTTCCAATGTAGTCACTGGGCAAGTGATGTGCCCCTTCTGCTCCAGAAACAAAGCCTAGAAGATTGAGAAACCCTCTCAGCAGGGCTACCAGTGTGCTCTGAGTTCTCACATATTCCTAAGTCAAGCCTATCGGTGACCTAAACATTTTTGCTGCCAAGATGATTTTCTACCAGGAAACATGCATGAAAATAAAGTTTTCCTTTTTTAAAACAATGATTCATTGAAGAATCATGAGAGCCATGAAGCCCTGTGATGAGATGTATGTATTGCAGGTGCTGTGTGCAGGTGCTGTGTACAGGTGCTGTGTGCAGGTGCTGTGTGCAGGTATTGTGTGCAGGTGCTGTGTGCAGGTGCTGTGTGCAGGTGCTGTGTGCAGGTATTGTGTGCAGGTGCTGTGTGCAGGTGCTGTGTGCAGGTGCTGTGTGCAGGTGCTGTGTGCAGGTGCTGTGTGCAGGTGTTGTGTGCAGGTGCTGTGTGCAGGTGTTGTGTGCAGGTGTTGTGTGCAGGTGTTGCAGGCTGAATAGTGCTCCCCAACTCATACGTTGGCATAACCCCAGGCATCTCAGGAGGCTTGGGCTACAGATCAGGAGGGTGGATTACAGCTAGGCAGTGGTGGCACACGCTTTTAATCCCAGCACTTGGGAGGCAGAGGCAGGCGGATTTCTGAGTTTGAGGCCACCCTGGCCTACACAGTGAGTTCCAGGACAGCCAGGGCTACACAGAGAAACCCTGTCTCGAAAACCAAACAAACAAACAAAAAAAAAAAAAAAAAAAAAAAAGGAGGCTGGATTATGGAGTGAGGTGCATGTTTTGTGATGAGATCTTGGGATGAGCCCCAACTTGATATAATTGGTGTCCTTACAAGCCAAGGACCATGTGAAGACACAGGAAGAAATTATCAACCTTGTGGACATCTTGAGTTTAGGCTTCAGCCTCCAGGAGAATCAGTTGCTTCAGCTACACAGGCCATGATGCCAACAGCCTCTGCAGACTATGGCACATGCTGATTTTTTAAAACACATAGATTATTTTGTGGGGAGGGATGTTTGCCTGCTGTGTCGTGGAGGTCAGAGGATAACATTGTGGAGTTGATTCTCTTCATTTTTTACATAGGTTCTGGGAATGAAAGTTCGGCTTGTATAGCAAGCGCCTTTACTGAGCCATCTTGCTGGCCCTGGATTTGTCAAAAAATTTATTTTAATTAGTATGTGTTGGAGTTGGTTCTCTACCACCCTTTCATATTCTCCTCTCTCTCTCTCTCTCTGACTCTCTCTGTCTCTCTCTGTCTCTCTCTGTCTCTCTCTTTCTCTCTGTCTCTGTATAACAGTCCTGGTATTCATTCTGTAGACCAGGCTAGCCTTGGACTCACAGAGATGTGACTTCCTCTGCCTCTTAAAGACATGTCCCATGCCCAGCCCTGGTTCTTCTGTATGTAGGTTTTAGGGAGTGAAACCCTTGACTCAGGCAATCAAGCTTAAGCAACAAATGTTTTACCTTATCTGCACTGGTGTTTTGCCCGCATATATGTCTGTGTGAGGGTGTCGGATATTGGAGTTACAGAAAGTTGTGAGCTGCCATGTGGTTGCTGGGAATTGAAACCAGGTCCTCTGTGCTCTCAACTGTTGAGCTAACTATCCAGCTCCCAAGATATATTTTTTTTCAGACTTAATTTCACTTTTTTCTTGTAAAAAACTCTTATGTGATAGCCACAGCTGGAGCCTGTGGTCCACTGAACAGAGATTCTGGTGGTTTTTTCACAAGGTGGTTAGTGAATTCCTGATAAGGAGACTTGGTGAACACAGTCTCTTTTCAGAGGTTGGGGATCAGGGAGGGAGGGAGGGAGGGAAAGAGAATAAACTTTAGAATCAGGAGAAATTGCACTATAGTCTTCCAAAGTAGCTGTTGTGTATGGACTCCTCCCACAGTGTGGGAGACTCAGTTGCTTCACATCCTTGTCGATGCTTAGTAACGAGTCCCCCCCCCCCCCAAGGGTTTCTCTGTGTAGCCCTGGCTAACCTGGAACTCACTCTGTAGACCAGGCAGGCCTCAAACTCAGAAATCTGCCTGCTTCTGTCTCCCAAGTGCTGGGATTAAAGGCATGTGCCACCACTGCCCGGCTGTAATGCGCTTCTATTTCACCAACCTGTGGTGTGCATTGGTAGCTATGATTTTACTCTGCATTCCCTCTGGCTTCATGCTGTTAATACTACCTCTTTCTGTTCACTGGTTTTCTCCTCGCTTCCTCCTCAGTGCAGGGAAATAAACAGTATTTTTTCTAAAGGCTCTGTTCTAGTTTATCTCCTCTCTCTCTCTCCCTCTTTCTTCTTTACTTCCTTTCTTTTTCTGTGTGTTTTGTTTTGTTGAGTCAGGTTCTCACTATGTAGCCCTAGGTGGCTTGGAACTTGCTATGTAGACCAGTCTGACCTGGAACTCACAGAAATCCACCTGCCTCTGTGTCTCAAGTACTAGAGCTAAAGGCATGGAACTTAGTTTCTTCTCCATGATTCTAAGTTTCTCAACTACCTTCTTTTAAATTAAATAGATCAGGGGCTGGAGAGATGGCTCAGAGGTTAAAAGCACTGACTGCTTTTCTAGAGGTCCTGAGTTCAATTCCCAGCAACTACATGGTGGCTCACAACCATCTGTAATGGAATCTGATGCCCTCCTCTGGTGTATCTGAGGACAGTGATGGTGTGCTTACATATATAAAATGACATAAAGCAATTAAATAGTTCAGGGAATTCCCTCCATCTCTATTCTCCCTTGGATCATGTGTAAATGCACATATACATGTGTAAATGTACATGTATGTTTAACTTACCTGGTTCTCAATGAAAGAGTTGGTCTGAATTATCTGATTGTCTTTTTCAGAAGTGAAGTTTTTAAGAGAAGTTCAATTTTTAAAAACGGTCAATCCATAATTGGATATGTAATAAGATAACAGAATTATTGAACATGGGTGGCTCTTGACAACATAATATGAAAGTATGATTTACAAAATTATACTTATGTAGACAGCATGCATGCACATGTCTAAAAGCGCTAGTTATGCATGGTGGATACACATCTTCCTTAGCTGCCACCTTTGGGCAGTGGGTAGGAAAAGAGGTGATCGAAGCTATGACTATTACATCGGTCAGCATGTGCACATTTTATTCATTTAAAAGAGTATATTGCAGGGATAGAGAGATAGCAGAGTGGTTAAAAGCAGTTGTTGCTCTTGCAGACGACTGGGGTTCAGTTCCCAGTACCCACATGGCGGCTCACAATCACTTGTAACTCCAGTTCCAGTTGGTCCAGCAAGGATGCATGTGACATACATACATGCCTGCAGGTGAACCAGCCCTACACATAGAGTTAAGTAAGTAAATTAAAAAACTAATTTAAGGGCTGGAGAGATGGCTCAGTGGTTAAGAGCACTGACTGCTCTTCCAGAGGTCCTGAGTTCAATTCCCAGCAACCACATGGTAGCTCACAACCATCTGTAATGGAGTCTGATGCCTTTTTCTGGTGTGTCTGAAGAGAGCAATGGTGAATAAATAAATTTAAAATATATATAGTTTAAAAAACTTTTTTATAAAGGGTAATAGAGAGGTGCTTGTGGATATTGGTTTCATCATTTCCCACATTTTAAAATATGTTTGAGGCATTTCATTAAAATAGTGTTATTTTTAAGAAAAAAATCTTTTTTATTTTTTTTGTTTTTCAAGACAGGGTTTCTCTGTGTAGCCCTGGCTGTCCTGGAACTCACTGTGTAGGCCAGGGTGGCCTCAAACTCAGAAATCCGCCTGCCTCTGCCTCCCAAGTGCTGGGATTAAAGGCATGCGCCACCACCGCCCGGCCAAGAAAAAAAAAATCTTGCAGCATATTATTATGTCAGCAACAAAATAAACTACATCTGGAATATGGGGTGCTGTTTGTTCATTCTTAATTTTAAGGTTCGAAGAAACTTAAAACCGGTGGCGCATGCATTTAATCCCAGCACTTGGGAGGCAGAGGCAGGCGGATTTCTGAGTTCGAGGCCAGCCTGGTCTACAGAGTGAGTTCCAGGACAGCCAGGGCTACACAGAGAAACCCTGTCTCGAACCCCCCCCA
>NW_021621048.1:6575756-6581386 GCF_004785775.1 Grammomys surdaster
GAAAGAAAGAAAGAAAGAAAGAAAGAAAGAAAGAAAGAAACTTAAAACCATACTCACGAGTCTGGCGATCTCTGGGTTCGTCAGCTGAAGTCCCCATAGACAGATCTCCTTGGCCAGTGTGTAGCCCTCATCTCGAATGGTCATGAGCAAAGGTTCCAAGGAAACAGGCAGAGTGCTTGCCGTGGAGTTACCAGTTCTCACAAGCATAAACTGGAGTTAGGAAAACGCTAGGTGACCATCATAAAGAGATATCCACACATCCAAATGTGCGAAAGGGGCACTGGCAAAGATGGCTGTGTGAATGTTTGAGGCAGTCACTATCTGTGTATCAGGGTGGTGGTCCAACTGATGGCCTTCCTGCCATGGACAGGTATGGCACTGTAGGTCAGAGATACTACAGGTTACTACCCTCTATTGGGTCACAGAATCAATTTAGTTGTGTATAACCAGCTTTTGTCTTTCTTCAAGGAAATAAAAAGGCAGGAAAAACATCAAATTGTATCTTACATAGCAAGGATACTGACAGTTTCATAAGGTTTTTGTAAAAAGACTTATCTATTTTAATTTTATGTGTTGTGTGTGTGTGCACTCCATGTGTGCAATGCTCTCCGAGGCTGGGAGAGGACATCAGCTCTCCTGGAACTGGAGTTATAGACGACTGTGAGCCCCCATGTGGGTACTGGGAACCAATCTTGGTACTCTGTTCAAGCAGCAAGTATTCCTAACCACTGACCTACCAGCCCCTCACAAGGCTATTCGTGATATTCATAATTAAATCAGGGAACCCTCATCTAAGCGTGCTAGCTACCAACTTACGCAGCCTCTTAGTTGTGTGTCTACCCACAGATTCATCTTGGATGGGGATGGTAGTTGAATTTCTGATGATGGTTGTAATAAAACATTTGGTGGAGGCTGACTGTAAGAGCTACAGTGAAAACAAACATTTAGTGGGCTTAAAAGATGACTCAGTGGTTAAGAGGATGCTGGGTTAGCGAACAATGGCCTGTAACTCCAGCTCCCCGAGATCCAACACCTTCTTGTGGCCTCCGTAGGTACCTGCATTCTATACACACCTTCCCCCATACATATAATTAAAAAAAATAACATCTTTTAAAATATAATCAATAATTACTTCACACCCCCTGCCCTGCCCCCAAAGGATGGTTGTGGGGCCAGAGAGATGGCCCAGTAGTTTAAAGTGCTTGTTTCTCTCGCAGGGGACCAGGGTTTAGTTCTAGCTCCCTGGGTAACTCCTGTTCCAGGGCATCTGATGCCCTCTTCTGACCTGTACTGGCACCTGCACATGTGTGGTGCACGTACAGACAACCAGGCGCTCATGCATGTGCACGCACGCGCACACACATGTATATGTACTTTTTTTTTTTTTAAAAGGATGGTTGTGGGAAGCTCCTTTCTGAAACAAGGAGATGTGTATTTGGTAGAAACTAGAAAAAAGAAGGAACTAGAAAACCTGGAGGCAGAGGAGGTGGGCAGAGCAGAATAGGTGGAAAGCGAGGCTAGAGGGAAAGAAGGGTGCAGCTTGGGGAGGCTGCAGTCAGAGGAAAGAGGAGGGCTTGCTTACAGGGGAACCTGAGAAGGTGGTGTTATGTGAGGTTCCGTGGACTCAATTCCTGACCCTCCCCCCCCAAAAAAAAACAGATTCTGGCAGGCTCAGGAGGGGGTGCGTGGGTGCAGGGAGCACAGAAGAATGAATGGAGGCCCGTGGTGCCCCTAGAGCCAAGCTGTGAATGTCACTCAATCAGACAATAAAGAGCTGGTGAAGTAGTCAGCTTTCCTGTTTCAAGTAAGGACCCAGTCCTCACCACTCACCTTCCTGAGGATCTGCTCTCTGTCAATGCTGCTCTTAAGGTCCCTTTGGATGGTGGGACACATGGAAGTCCGAGACTGTATGCAGTGCTTCTGGTAGGTCTTCAGGAACTTCTGAAGAATGGGAACCACCGAAGGGGCAGCCCCTTTGGGTTTTTGTTTTCTTTCCTTCGCTCTTGGCATTGTTTTGCAGTGTTCGATTCCACTTTGTTTCTAAAAACAGTAACTTGAGCTGAAATCCAGCACAGAATGTGCCTCACTCTCGAAATCCCAGGAAACGCTGCTGTGTGTCCTTTTCTAAGAATTGCAAAGGCAGGCTGGTGAGATGGCTCAGCGGTTAAGAGCACTGACTGCTCTTTCAGAGGTCCTGAGTTTAATTCCCAGCAAGCACGTGGTGGCTCACAACCATCTGTAATGGGACCTGGTCTGTAATGGGACCTGATGCCCTCTTCTGGTGTGTTTGAAAACAGCTACAGTGTACTCATATGCACTCATATACATAAAATAAATAATTCTTAAAAAAAATAAAGGCTTCACTTTAGCCTAAATGGCCCTGGTGAGTTGAGTTAAAGCCATTATAGAGATGTTTAATTTCCAATTTTGGACCCAATTCATGGGCCCAAATTTGTTGTTCGTCTTTAAAAATGACGGCACCACTCATGGATTCAGTTATGAGGAGGAGAAATAATATTAATTCAAGGTACTAGTCAGTGACTATAAATGGTGATAAACTTGTTTTAAAGTAGTATAGTTCTCTTTATTGATTAGTTTTTGTGTCATGCTGACCGTGGTTAAGAATGTGGACTTTGATCTGGGAATATAGTTTAGTCGTCAACTGTTTGCCTAGCATTAGGCCCTGGATGCAATACTGAAAAAAACAAAACAAAATAAAAGTAGGCATTTATAATGTACATTATATCGGTAAATTGTCATGTGCCGCTTAAGCTCACTGTGAAGGTGCTTCTGCAAGTCCTTCAGATCTAAGCATATTTATGTCAAGTGGCCTCCAAGACCCCTGTCTGGGGGTGAGCCAGACTCCTAACTTTGTGAACAGGAGGGAAGAGAACAGCCCAAGAGTTAAAATATATGACTCTGAGGACAGTTAGAAAGACACTATCACTAATGGCCATTACTATTGTTTAGCTCAGATATAAAAATAAAATAAAAATCCTGCAGTGGGAAAGGGAAGTGGGGTTCAGCCACCGAAGCTCAGCCACGGGGGATGGGGGGTGGTGGGGGGAGAAAGAAAGCTCAGTCAGGAACTCCAGCTGCTGCCTCAACATCCCCAGGGGGTTCCTTTTCTCCTTTTTCTTTTCTCTTTTTTTCTTTTTTTGAGACAGTTTCTCTGTCCTAGAACTCACTCTGTAGAGCATGCTGGTCTCAAACTCACAGAGTTCTGCCTGCCTCTGCCTCAGCTCCCACTCTGTTCTTTAAACTAGGCCAACATCTAGTTATATGACAGGAAAGCAGCAGGCATGCGGTAATGTCTAAGGAGGAATGTCCTCTGATGCAAACGAGACCACAGGGACAGCAAAGTGCAGACAAACTCTGTTTTTTTGTTTTTGTTTTTGTTTTTCTGGTTTTCGATACAGGATTTCTCTGTGTAGCCCTGGCTGTCCTGGAACTCACTCTGTAGACCAGGCTGGCCTCGAACTCAGAAATCTGCCTGCCTCTGCCTCCCAAGTGTAGGGATTAAAGGCATGTGCCACCACTGCCCGGCAGACTGATAAAGGGTCCCAAAGACTTTTTGTTCAAGCCTTGCTAGCTAAATACTATATAAACAGCAATGGAGGATAAACAAGAAAACAACTGTTCATTTCTGAAGTAAACCCAGAGTCCCAAGTCTCTGGCTAGCATCACTCTCCTTTTCAGCTCCCTGTGTTGCCCCTGGTTATTTTAGCCAAGGGCATGTGAGTTTCAGAATGCCACACTGAGTACTGTGGAGGTCAGAGGTCAGTTTACAGCTGTTAGTTCTCTGTTTTAGCCATGTGGTTTTAGGAATTAAAAACAGGTTTCTCGGCTTGGTGGCAAGTGCCTTCTACTGAACCCAACAAGTAGGTTTTTGTTCTTAATTATTTTATTTGGTGGCCTGGAGAGGCAGCTCAGCCGTTAAGAGTATTTTAAATACTGCTCTTTTAAAGGTCCTAAGTTCAAGTCCCAGCAACCACAACCGTCTGTAAGGGGATCCAATGCCCTCTTCTGGTGTGTCTGAAGAGAACAACAGTGAGTGTATTACTCACACAATAAAATAAATAAATAATTCCTTAATTATTTTCTTTGAGTGACTGGCAAGATTGCCCACTGGTATAATAACGACATGAGTGTTAATGGCGGTACCAACTACCTTCTACTTAAATCTAATGCTTAATCCCTGAGGTAGAACTTTCCAGGGCCAAGAATACATGGCAAGATAGGTTATAGACCCCAGGGGTGAATACCTGACACTCTGCTACACTGACATAGCCTTAAAATGACTTCTAATGGCTTCCTATTATACTCATAGATTTATATATTTAAAAGACACCACCCTCTTCACTCCACACCTTCCTCTCTATCTCCCCACCTCTCTTTCTCTCCCCTATCTCCCTCCACCCCCGTGTGTGTGTATGTGTGTGTGTGTGTGTATGTGTGTGTGTGTGTGTCTGTCTGTCTGTCTGTCTGTAGGCCAGAGGTCAATACCAGTTATCTTCCTCTAGTACTCTCTACTGTTTTCTGAGACAAGGTCTGCAACTGGACCTGGAATTCATTGATATAGCAAGAGTAACTGTCCAGCAAGCCCCAGAATCCTTAGTCTCAACTTCTCCTAAGTAGGGGTTACAGGCACGCACTACCATGTCTTGCTTTTTTGTGGGTGCTGGGGTTCCCCCATGCTCCCTTGGGTAGAGCTGCCCTGACTCCCACCACTTCCCATTTCCAAGGTGATCCTCATCGGAGGGAGAACAATAGTTAGTTCTCCCCTAGGACCTGTAACTTATTTAGCCGTAAATTCTTGGCCACATTAACAGTGTCAGGAACACTCTATCTCATTGAGAGCATGTTAAGTCCAATCAGAAAGTAGCTGATAACTCCTGTAACATCTGGGTTACCTTTGGATTGTTCAATCTTTCAGAGAAGCTTCTTCTTGAAGTAGAAGACAAGTAACACAGAGACTGTCATCTGGTCAAAGTGTGGAGAACACGAGACAATGGAATGTTCGTCCCTAAATGGGTTATAGATATCACAGCCTTTCTCCCAAAGTCGAGGGACCTCCCCCAAAGACCCTGGGGGAGAAAGATCCTGAGAGCCAGAGGTACTGGATGGAGACCTTGTTTTCCAGACATGGCAGAGGAGGTGCACATATGAATTCACGGTGACTGTGACAATGGCATAAGAGTTTTGTAACCTCAACCCAGACAAAATCACAGTGTGGAAGTGGGGAGGGGCATTAGACAGTCCATCACTAGCTGAGGAGTGTACACTAGCATTTCACAGCCGCTGGGAGACAGAGAGAGAGTCACCTTGAGGTCTGCCACACTCCAAGGCAAGGCTCAGTCCTGAGGGAGGCTGGGTAACAGAGACTGGGCTCATTGGGGAAAGAAAAAAGAAAACTCAGAATTGGGTTGGGGGGAGATGAAGGTGGGGAGGAGTGGGGGGGTGAGGTGAGGGTGGAGAGGTGTGGGAGAGGTGTGTATGATGAAAAAACATTGCATGAAATTCTTAAAGAATTAAAACAATATTATTTAAAATGATTAATGAGAGAGAAAGGTGAAGGGATGGGGGAGGGAGAGGGAAAGGGAGAGGAAGGGAGGGAGGGAGAGGGAGAG
>NW_021621048.1:6581786-6589523 GCF_004785775.1 Grammomys surdaster
GGAGAGGGAGAGGGAGAGGGAAGGAGAGGGAGAGGGAGAGGGAAGGAGAGGGAGAGGGAGAGGGAAGGAGAGGGAGAGGGATGGAAGGAGGGAGAGGGAGAGCAAGAAGGAGAGGGAGAGGGAAGGAGAGGGAGGGAGGGAGAGGAAGGGAGGGAGGGGGAGGGGAGGGAGAGGGAGAAGGAGGGAGGGGGAGAAGGAGGGAGGGGGGAAAGGGAAGGGGGAGGGAGAGAGGGAGAGGGAGAGAGGGGGAGAGGGAGGGAGAGAGAGAGAGAGAGGGTCCGATGGTAACCCAGTGCATTCTCTGCATCTATGATTCTGGTGGTTTCTCCAGCCCATGTTGGTTGTTAGGCTGTCATGTCAAATGGTGCTGAGACATCTCGCTGGTCCAAGACACTCAGTATTTTGCAACAGCACTTTTTGAGGTCCTTTCTGCAGGCATTTGGGGCTGGGTGCTCTAAAGTACCTCTCCATTAGTCACGAGTGAACACTCACTGAGGTCTCAGGTGTGAACCTTACCTGTGCAGCTAGGCTCTATCATCTCATCCGGAGGCCACTCTCCCTTCGCTGCACCTCACTCCGGAAACAGGACCTGAGGACACAGTCAGAGGAGGTGGGGGGTCAGAGCTCCAGGGAGCACAGAGAATCCCAGTTAGCCCAGAGACAGGGATTCGCAGAGCAGGTCCTGTGGCGAATGGAGTGGAGAGGGCAGTGTCCTCGCCGGGACCTTTGAAATCCCGGCTACCCCACAGGTGCAGGTGCTGAGCACTGTCCAAGTGTCGCTGTCCTGCTTCCCGAGTCAGCTGTTGCCATAGAGACGGAAACTTGCGCTTGCGACAGAGGCTGAATTGAGGCAGTAAGAATCCCGCTGTAGGCAATGGCTTTGGAGTTAAGACCTTCCAGGTTGTAGGAAATGGGGAAAGGCCTCAAGGGAGAGACGATCCCACCCGGAGGTGTGGAGCAGGCCAACTTATCTGGCAAAGACAACTACGAGTATGATTGGGGGTCCAAACCTTGAGGGGATAATACTCTCTTCCATTCTGGCAGGCCAGCCTGGATGGAGCCTGAGAACCTCTCAGTCTGAGGTCAGGGACAGAGACGAGACCCCGAAGAGGACTCTGTGAAGCTGTTGGATTTAAAGAGGGAGGAAGGAGCACTGGAGCCAGGAAATGTGAGTGGCTTCCAGGAGCTGGAAGAGTGGAAATGGATTCTCCTCAGAGCTCCACAAAGAAACGCAGCCTCATGGAACCTACTCTGATTTTAGCTCAGTGAGACCCCGTGGGACTTCTTACCTCTATAACTGTCATATAATGACATCTCCTCCCTGTCTCCCTCTTTCCCTCCCTCCCTCTTTTCTCTGTCACTCTCTCTCCCTCCCCCACTTCTTCCTCCCCCACGTCTCTCTCCCTTTCCTTCTCTCTCTGCCTCCCTGCTTCTCATATGTGCCCACAAGTGTACATACTCCTGTATGGTGCAGATGGAGATCAGAGTTCCACTTCGGGTGTCCGCAGTCACTCTCCATGTTGTTTTTCCTTTATTCATGTGAGACAAAGTCTCTCACTCAACCTGGAGCTCACCAGCTTGGCTAGAGCAGCATGCCCTCCGGGGATCCTCCTGTATCCACTTCCCCAGTGCTGGGATTGCAGACCTAGGGCTTGGTATTGGGCTTTTTATATGGGAGCCGGGTATCTGAACTCAGGGCCTTATATTTGCACCTTATGTCGAGGTGAGCTTGCAGAGAAGCAGAGTGCCTTTGGGCAGTCCATGCTTCTGTAAGCGAACTTTCACTCACATTGGTGGTGATTCCACCAATTCCATTGGGTCACCAAACTGGACCTTGGTGGTGTTACCTTGGTCTGCTTCTGGTTCCCTATCTGGGCTGAGTTTGTTTGTGTCTCCCCCAAGAATCATGTCACATGACATTCCACACACTCCAGGAAGTAACTGAAAGTGTAAGAGTTTAGAAGGCTTGCCGGGACACCAATATCTTGGCTAATGGGACAGCAGCAATAAGACATTTATTACTTAGACGTTTGGTAGTGAGAAATGCTAACGTTGGTTTGATGTCTCCATGATACAACCGCAGGATTTTTTTTCTTGCCCCATTCTACCATCGTTAACTGGGGAGGGGGATGGGCAGGGGAAACATTGTTTCCTCCTTTGATGGGGATAGGAGGGGCCTCCAATGTAGTGCTCTCTAGCAGCAAGGAAAGTCAAGCCCCAAGGCCAGAGAAACTGTAGGGGAAACAAAAACAGTAGCTGAACATAATCCCCCTTATTCTTCTAGTGTGTGGTGTGTGTGTGTGTGTGCGCACGCGCGCGCTCGCAGGGACCAGACGCATCAGAGTCCCCTTCACCTGGATCTGGAGTTATATGTAGTTTGTTGTGAGCTGGCTAAAGTGGGTGCTGAGAACTCATGTCCTCTGCAAAAGTGTTCTTTACTGTTGACCCACTGTTCCAGCCCCAGAGCCTGGAGCACAGCAAGAAAGCTGGAAGAGCAGCAGCTGGTGGCCTGCAGGGGTCACCAGAGCAATCAGAAGAGTCAGTTTTGACAGCTTTTCCTGACTGTTCCCATTTCTAACCTTATTTGCATACCCATATCTAGCCATTCAGTGTCCAGCTGACACCCTGTAATTCAGACGTTCTGGGGCTGCAGGATAGAAAAGGGGATGAAAGCCTGATGCAGGAGGAAGAGGAAGAAGACAGGGGACACAGACTCTCCCTGCACCCGAACTCACTGCAGCCAGCCCCTAAGCATCAATGTTGCAGCTGTAGACAGGAATTGTTACTACATATGCTTCTCACATTCTAGATCTGCCAGAGACAGGAGACCTGCCAGCCCATTGGTCCTGTTGGTGACCTGCTTTCTGCAGACTTGCTCTGCAAGTGACCTCTCTTTGTTGACACCCCAAGCCCTCTGAGAGCTTCCAGATTTGACACTTCTCAGAACAGGAATGGCGGCTCTTGGCTAGCATCCCACTGCTAGCCAACGGTTCAAATTAGATACATTTAAGTTGTCAATTCCCACGTGACAGTCTGTTTAAAGCTAATTAATCCCAAATGAGTAACAAGGCACCTCTGTCTGAGCAGTCTTCACTCTTCCCATCCGATTCTTGGAAGGATGCTGGACAAGAACATGCCGGAGACAGTAGACGGCCTCTTGCTGACTGCTCTGTGCACAGTGGTACTATCAGCTGCTGTAGGCTAGGGTCTCTTGTCTCAACAATGGTCAGTCAGAGAAGAAGACTTTTGCAAGAAATGCTACCCTTAAATCTCAGGAACACAAGTCTTCTAACTCACTGTGTTATGTAGAGAAGCACGTACACCCCTGAGGTGCCATTCCCAAGGGATGTGATTTTCACAGTGGGGTAGACATCGAGGCTCGTAGGGTGTATGGCTTCCTGAATAACACTGGGGTATTGTTGAAGAGGGGAGGGACAGTGAAGAGTCTGGAGTAAACAGCCAGCTGTGCCTGCTCCAGGGAGCCATATTTTTCATGCAAAGATGTTTAATAGAGTGTTACTCATACATATTAAAAATGGAAACTATGCAGGTCAGAAATGACAGTACATTTATTTGAAGGAGAGAACCATTGGAATTAAAATGAGTAGAATTGGTTTCCTACCAGGTCTGTCTGACTCCAGGCCCACATTCGTACTGACTAAAGCTTACCAGAGTTTAACAAAACCAACAACAATTGAGAGTAACAGAAAGCCTCCCCTGCCCAAACTTCAGAAAATACTCATAGCACCATGGCATCTCCTAAGAGCTAGGACCAATGGAGAGAGTCCTGTCCTGCCCGCATCCCAGCTGTCCTCTCTCACCCTTGTTCCCCCTGGGGATGGAAACCAGGGCCTCGTGCATGCTGAGCACGCGCTGTACCCTGAGCTACACCCTAGCCCTCAGCTGTCCCTTTTGAGGGATCAGTAGACGCTTCTGAGATCCCTTGCTTGACTCTTGCTGATAGGGTGAAGCAGCTGAAAGTTTTAACACTAATGCTCTCCCTGAGTTCTGCCAGCTTTACAGGATCAACTGTGATAGTGTAGTTAGTCCCAGCCAGCCAGCATAAACCACCCAAATCCTTCAGCCAGGGGTGGGTGTCTAAAGGGAGCATGAAGGAGAAGCAGATCTTAGAGAGGTTGGGTTGAAGTACTCTGACGTTCCAGCAGTAACGGACAATAGTTTTGAAGTTAAGGATTTTTTTATTTTGTTTTGCTTCAGGCCATCGTCTGACGCTGTCCACCGTGATGTCATCATCCTATTGTATGGAGACTGATGGGCTGTGCAGGTTGCAAACCGTGCTGCCTGGTTATGCTTCTCAGGTCACCTAACTTGTAGGAAAGTCTGTCCCACCCTCTCCCCCGATCTTCTGTTACATGGTATGTAGAGTCAAAGTAAAGCTCAATTCCTAGTTAGTCTTTCTGTTCGTTAAGAAGCCCTCAAAGCCATGCTCCTGTTTACCCAGCACAACCACAGCACTTTCTGCTGGAAAAGCCTCACCGGGCTCCTCGCCTTGCTCTGTAGGAGGGGTGCACAGGGACTCATCCTGCCCTGGCTGGGAGCTCTTGGGCTCCCTTCGGATGGGTTACTCTGTACTGCTCATGTTTGCCGGGTTGTTTTTTGCTTCTTCACAGCCTCATTTATCACAGGGCCGATTCCAGCTTACAAGTATTGCTGGAGCGGCTTGAGAAAACAAACCAAATCGTTTTGCTTTCAGCTTCCGGCAAAAAGCTAAAATGTAGTCATTGGGGAAGAAGCTCAGGGGTAGACCACTTACTTAGCATGCGCAAGGCTCTGGGGTCCATCCCTAGCACTGCAAAATAATAATAATAATAATAATAATAATAATAATAATAATGTCATAAATAAAAGTATGCTAAGAACATCAGAGAGGACTGAGTCTAGTTACAGTGCTTTATAGCACTCCCATTCTGTAGCTTTCTTTAGTCCTGATGGTCCAGAATGATGATCCCTCACAGACAAAGACTCTTGGCCCTTTTCACTTTCACATTCATTTGATATTTTTGCTTGTTTGTTTGTTTGATGGTACTGAACTATGGCCACAACCAACTCTTTACATGAATCTCAAATCAGCTGTTCAAAGCCCACAGAAAATTCTGGTGAAAGTTTGATCACACGGCCAGGGAGATGGCTTAGTGAGTACAAGTGCTAGCCTGTCAGACTGAGTTCCATCCCAGAACTCAAGGGAAAAGTCAGATCTTTATGCATCTCTGATTTAGTACTCCTACAGTGAGAGGGGAGGCAGAGACCAGAGCTGTAGCAGCTCACAACAGCCTGGGAACAAGGCCTGGAGTCCATCTGAGGCGCTTCTTCATTGCTAAGTTTTCTGGTCTGCTGGGAGTTGGAGGTGGAACAAATCTCAGATCCAGCAAATGCTGTAGCTGGGGCTGGGGGTTGGGGGTTGGCATCCTCAGGGTCTGCAGGCCTGGGGAGGGGTGACAAGGAGCCAGGACACTGAATGAAGGGGCAGCGGAGGATCTAGAAATGGGAGGGAGTTCAAGAAACAAGGCTGCTAGTGGGTCAGTAGGTGGTTTCAGGCTGGCTTTCAGTACAAGATGGCTGGCTATTATTACAGTCAGTACAGTAGCATTGGCGATCTATTTTGTATAAGCAAAGAGGCAGATAGTAAATGCTTTATGATATCTGTTGAAACCATTGCAATCTGACATTTAGTGCAAAAGCAGAAGGCTTAGATGATATGTAAGTGAAGGAACACCAGTGTGTTCTCAGAAGACAATATTCATGAATGCAGAATTTCAAATCCCATAGAATGTTATTTTTCTTCTGATTTTCAACAATTAAAAATATAGAAGCAGTTCTTGAGTACAGTGGCTCAATCCTGTAACCCCAGCCCTTGCAAGGTAGAAGCAGGAAGATTGCTGCAGATTTGAAGCCAGCCTTGTCTTCATATTTCTAAGCCAATCAAGGCTACATAGCAAAATTCTGTCTCAGGAAGAAAAAGAAAAATCATCAGAGGTAGGCACAATGGTCCCTCTGTAACCCAGGAGGCCGAAGCAAGAGCTTCTTAAGTTTGAGGCCAGCTTGGCCTGCATAGCAAGACCCTGCCTCAAGAAGAACAAAACCAAAAACAAAAACCCAAACAAACAAACAATGGGTCTGTCGGCACATCTTTAATCCCAGCACTACAGAGGCAAAGACAGGTGGATGGTTGTGATACTGGGGGCAGCCTGGTCTATGTAGAGAGTTCCAGGCCAATCAAGATGACCTATTGAGACCTTGTTTAAAAAAGAAAAAACAAAAAGCAAAAAATCTTGGGGGATGTGCTGGCAAGATGGCTTGGAAAGGTGTTGAGTTCAATTGAGTCCAGTTCCTGGGCCTTCTATGCAGGAAGGAGAGAACTTCTGCAAGTTGTCCTCTGACCTCCACACCTGCCCTGTGGCACAAAAGTCCCTATGCTTATACCCATGAATAAATAGCTGTAATGAAGAGAACTTTTTAAAGTATAGCCTGACTACTATCAAATACAAAGAAAGTGAGAGGGAAGGGGAGGGGCAGGGGGAGGGGGAGGGAGAGGGAGAGGGAGAGAGAGAGAGAGAGAGAGAGAGAGAGAGAGAGAGAGAGAGAGAGAGCGCACAAATGTGGTTGAAAGGACTTGGAGAAGCCTTTGTTATCAGGAGTATAAACCACTACAGAAAACAGTGTGACCATCCCTAAAATAATAACAAATAGAATGACGATATGGGCCAGTAATTCCATTTCTGGGCATATAGCTCCAAGATTTTGAAAACAGGATTTGTTTCCCCATGATCCTGGTGATATTTACAAGAGCTAAGAAGAAAAGACAACCCAAATGTCAATGACAGGTGAGTTACTGAACAAATATGACAGACATCCAGCTTTAAACAGAAGGAAATTCTGTCACACACATAACATGGAGGACGTGGAGGGATAATGCAAAGTGAAAGAAGCCATTCCTAAGAGATGAGAACCATAGTCTAGAAAAAAGTCATTGTGGGCTGAAGAGATGGCTCAGAGGTTTAGAGACTGACTGCTCTTCCAGAGGTCCTGAGTTCAGTTCCCAGCAACCACATGATGGCTCACAACCACCTGAAATGGGATCTGGTGCCCTCTTCTGGGTGTGCAGACAGAACATTGTATACATAATAAGTAAATAAATCTTAAAAAAAACTCCGCCCATTTGCAGGGTTTGGTGGCTCAAACTGAGGACCTGACACCCATGTAGAAAGCCCAGCATGATCACGCCTGCCTGGAAACCCAGTGCTGTAGGAAGATGGCAACAGGAGCAGCCTTCAGACCTATCCCAGGTTCACTGAGAGAACCTGACAGGAATACGACAAAAATGATAAAGACAGGCACCTGGCAGCCTCTGGCACTGGCTCAGGGACACCCATAGCTGCACATACACCACTATGTACACACAAAGTTCATATACCAGACATATTTACACACATAAAATAAATAAAGTAATTTTGAAAACTGTGGAGAATGGTACAGAAAATAGTGACTATTTGATTCCACTTACATAATTTACATAGAGTTGTCACACCCCTATAGACAGAAAGTAGATTGGTGGCTACCAGGGCAGAAGGAGCTCAATAGGGATTGTTTAATAGGAATAGAATTTCAGCGCCCTTTTAAAGAAGTGTTAGTTGCGTGTGTGTGTGTGTGTGTGTGTGTGTGTGTGTGTGTGTGAGAGAGAGAGAGAGAGAGAGAGAGAGAGAGAGAGAGAGAGAGAGA
>NW_021621048.1:6589533-6592353 GCF_004785775.1 Grammomys surdaster
GAGAGAGAGAGAGAGAGAGAGAGAGAGAGAGAGAGAGAGAGAGAGATATGGGGGTACACACACAAGAGAGAGGGGGGCATATGTGTGTATACCATAGTCTGTGTGCCACTGTGAGTGTAGCACAGTGTCTTAGTTACTTTTCTGTTGCTGTGGACAGACAGCATGACCAAGACAGACAGGCATGGTACTGGGACAGCAGCTGAAAACTTACATCTTACCTACAAGCTGGAGGCACACACACACACACACACACACACACACACACACACACAGACACAGAGAGAGAGAGAGAGACAGAGAGAGACAGAGAGAGACAGAGAGAGGGGGAGGCTTTTGAAACCTCAAAGCCCACCCCTGTGATACATCTCTGCCAAGAAGGCCATCCTTCCTAATCCTTCCCAAAACATTTCCATTAACAAGGGACCAAGTATTCAAATATACAAGCCCATGCAGGCTGTTCTCACAGCACCATACCAGGCTTGCATGTGGAGACCAGAGGACAGTGTTGTGGAGTTGATTTTCTTCTTCCACATCCACCGTTCATTCTTAGACTCAAACCCAGGTCATCAGGTTCTCGTGACAAATGATTTATCCCTGAACCATCTCCACAGCCTGAGTTTCTGTTTTGCAAGATGAGAACATTCCAGAAAATGTTTATATGACTATGTGAATAACAATCTGTACTTAACACTACTGAATTGTACATTTAAAAGTTGTCAAAGTGATGAATGTTGTTTTTCTGTGTATCTTACCATTTATAAACGTTTACTATTTTTTTTTAAATCAATTTACCATTTTACCAATTATGAAAACTGTGAACCGGGGCTGCTGAGATGGCACTCATGTGTGGCTTCACAACCAATTCCAGGGATTCTGACATCCTCCTCTGGCCTCTGCAGATACCACCCACATACAGGTAGAACACATACATACATGCAGGCTAAACACCCATGCACATAAAATGGAAATAAAGGAAATTGAAGAACTAAAGTATCCATCAGAGTACTGAGTATACAAAAACATGGTTGGCCCTTGCCCTGCAGTTGGCCAATCATCCTGTCATGGAACAATCGAATCAGCCTCAGTCCTCACTAGTATACAGATGGTCAGAAATCCCATATGGTGAGACAACAAACCCACACAGCCCCAGAGAAGAGGTTAGAAGATGATGTTTGTTTCAGAGCAAATGAAAAGGCAGACGTAAACTTGGATATACCATGTTCCTATTTTTCAGCGGGAGAGCTTCTGTGCAGATGGCCCCTGCTCTTCCTTCCAAGGATGAAGAAGTTTGGGCTCCGCCCTCCTGCCCCAGTCTTTGGAGTGAAACTTCTCAGGGCCTCTTTGCTCCAACTGCTGCTTTCTCTGCTACTTTTTTGGGAAGGACTTTCAGCTAACTGGTGCTTTTTTGGCTCCTTGACAAATTACATTGTTTTCTATAAAAAGCTCACTCATAAACTGTAGAAAAGGGAGCGAAGGGCTATAAAATGTCAGATGTGCATCACGTGGGCCCTTAAAGAACTATCTGCGAGCGGAAAACCATCAAGTGAGGCCCTGGGAAATAGTCTTCAAATAGTTTGAAGAAGAAAAAAATAAATAGGACCTCAGCTGGTCTAGCCTTGAGCACGTGTCACCGAGAACGGAAAGCGTCCTTAGGAATCGAGATGTTGGGAGGCAGTGGAGCTGAAATCCTGAAAGGGATTGGCCATTGGACTGGGGAGCCTGAGAACTGACTCTACCCCCTTTGTCATCCCTGCTGGTCTCATATCTACCTCGAGGACCAGTGTGAGCACTGAAATATCATCCCAGAGTGGTTATAATCACTTTAAGGCAAGGATGTTTTTGGTTAATCATAGATACTTTTATTATTATAAAAATTTTCAGAAATAAATAAGCATAAACAAAATTCACCTGTAAACCCACCAGCTAGAAATGGTCCCAGTTTGACATCTTAGAGGACAGCTCTAACATCCTGTTATAAATTCTGGTCACCTGTCACACAGTATCTTCCTGACACTAATGTCACCCTCTGTAAAATGGGTCCAATAATCTTATTTAGAAGTCATGCGAGAGTTAAAAATAAGGCACTGTGGCCGGGTGGTGGTGGTGCACGCTTTTAATCCCAACACTTGGGAGGCAGAGGCAGGCAGATTTCTGAGTTCGAGGCCAGCCTGGTCTACAGAGTGAGTTCCAGGACAGCCAGGACTACACAGAGAAACCCTGTCTCGAAAAACAAAAACAACAACAACAACAACAAAAAAGGCACTGTTTGTAAAACTCAGCCTGGTGGACCATACTCAGGTTGCTGATTGCTCACCCGTACTGTCACGAAGGAGAGGAGGTCTTCATTCTCCACCTGTCCTTCTCAAACACAGGCCCACTTCACCCAGAACGCATACACTCCCCCGCTCCCTCCTTCCCTCCTCTCTCCTTCCTTCCTCTCTCCTTCCTGCCCTCCCTCTCCATTTCTCTGTCCCTTAATAGCATACCACAAACTTTTATATGAGTCCATGATTTATCCCAAGTCTGGAAGAAAAGGGACACTAATAGAAGTGTGACTGTTTTTTCAAATATGCAGATCATAACGCCACACACACACATGCACACATACACACACATGCACACACATGCATACACACATGCACACATACACACACGCACACACACACTTACACACATGTACACACACACATACACACATGCACACACACACATGCACACATACACACATGCACACATACACACATGCATACACACATGCACACATACACACATGCACACACATACACACATGCACACATACATACACATGCATACACACAT
>NW_021621048.1:6592363-6603131 GCF_004785775.1 Grammomys surdaster
ACACACATGCATACACACATGCACACACACATACACACATGCACACACGTTCCTGACATATAGTAAACTGAGTAAATCTGAATGTATAATCTGATATGTATCGACATATGAACCACTCATTAAATCAAAAGGGAGGAAAAACATCTTAGCTGGGGATGATGGCAAACATCTGTAAACCTAGTTCTTTGGAAGCTGAGGGAGAGGGATTAGTGTGTCTGAGGCCAGTCTGGGGCTATACAATGAGTCTGAGGGTAACCTGAGTTACATAGCAAGACCTTGTCTCAAACCAAAACACAACAAGAATCCCAAAAAGAATAGAAAAAGTTCCTTAATTTTTCCTGGGTTTTATGGCTGAAGACTCCTGAAACAAAAAGGTTCAGAGCGCAAAAGCACACATGTATTACAAGCTGTGAAAGCAACATGGGAGACTGAGGAAAAAGGACCCGAAGAATGAGTTGAACACATACACGTGCACTTGATGAAGTGTGAACACTGGCTAACTGATGTATAAAAGTCTGACCCACTGCTAAGGGCTGGGCACATGCATCCTGGTCTGTTCGTTCGTGTTCTTTTCATTAAAAGAAATGTGTGTGTGTGTGTGTGTGTGTATGTGTGTATACCCACAGAGGCCAGAAGAGGTTATCAGATATCCTGAGTCAAGGTTACTGGTGGCTGTAGTAAGTGTACCCCACATGGGTGCTGGGTACTGAACTCTAGGCCTATGGCTGAGAAGCAAGCCCTCTTAACCATGAAGCCATGGCTCCTAGATTCTCATCTGTGACCTTCTGCCTGAAGGTCTAGGGAAGGGACTCCCACTTGAGGGTCTCATCACCTGGTTCAGGGAGTAAGTAGACTGTGAGGACAACTTTTCTGTTTCTGCCATTTGCTCAAATCTCTTCAACTTCAAGTATTTAATCTGTCAAAGTACTGTAGCTGTAGGATTTGAAGTTGGACAAGCACTGAGTCACATCTGCAGGCCTCCCTAAGCTCGTCTCCGGACTGTTTCACTTTCTGTAATGTCTCATAGCCCAAGGAAGCCAGCCCTTCTCGATTGCATTAAACACTTATGGAGATCAATAGCAATTTTCAGACAAGAAGTTTCTGGCAGCTATTTTGTGACACCTGCAGTTAAGAATCCATAAAAGACTGGCAGTCTGAATCCACAGCCACCTCTGGCTTCTTTCAGTTCCTCTGTAACAGAGAAAGAACCGGAAAGAGGCACAGAAAGGGTACTGTGATTTGAGGCTGCTGGTCAGGCACCCTCTGTCAAAACTGGCTTCTTTTCCCACTTGCTGACCTTCTACTTTGTTGAGACGCAAGATGGTTGTAGTCTTGATACTGAGACATAAGGATTTATGCACTGGGGTCTCAATTAGAAGGGAATGTCTACATTATTTACCAGTTAATGCTCATTCCTCTTCAGGGGCAGGGCTTTAGCCCCAGGGTTCTATAATCTTGTACAAAATATTTCCACCATTACGAAGCTCATTCAAAAATAAATAAATATCCGCAGCCCCACAGATGTTTCCTTATTTGCCGAAGGTAAAAGAAGATAAACACACTTACTGTGATTCACAATATTTGTATAAAAGGCACCACGCTAGAGCTGTCCTAAGTACGCTCAACAATAATATTTGGGGAACTTTAATTTCTTATCTTGGACAGCTTCTCGCCACATGGATGCAGCTTCAGCTTTCTCTCCCAGTGTGGACACCTCCAAAATCAGAAGAACCTGTGTTTCCAGGAATTGCCTTCCCCAGTGAGACAATGAGGAGAAGTCTGGGTTCCCTCCTCAATGGGTACTAAATAGAGGCTGGTCGATCAAGGTCTGCTACCCATGGTCACCATTCCAGACCAGCTCAGCATGGCTCACATGGGCTGTCCAATTTGAAGAGCCTCTGAACCCCTGGAGGGCACATTATAGAGCCTCTTGCTGGGCTGTCTGTTGACACAGGGTGCCCGGGTTGGCTTGAAGGCCTGCTTCTCTAGTAAGTGGTACTGCTGGGGCCTTGCTTTGGGAACAACCAGTTTAATACATTTTTCTTTCTAGTGCTTCTAAAATTTTTAATTCATGGCTGGGAAACTGGCTTGCAAAGGCTGGAGAAGGGACCCGTTGGCACTTTAAGTAGGTCATTCTAGGCCAACGGTGCATGCTTTTTTTAATCATGATACTCTGAAGGCAGAGACAGAAGGATATTTGTGAGTTTGAGGCCAGCCTATACTACAGATTGAGTTCAAGGCTAGCCACGCCTATTTAGTGAGACCCTGTCTCAATAATAAAATATAATAAAATAGACAAAAAAAAGAGGCCACCCTGGCTAGTTCCTAGGTGTTGGCAGTGCCATACTCAGGGGATCAGGAATCTGCCTGGCATCATACTACTGGGGAGAGACCCAGATGTGGGAGATACTTACTCTTCTGTGCTGGCTGCACTTTCTAAGATTTGGGAATTTAAGCCTGGTGGCTAAGACTGAACTAGAGAAAGGAGGAGCCAGAGGACTACTCTGTTCAGGTGGTGTGGGAAGGAATTCACAGGCTGGTGGATTCTCGGAGCTTGGGGGAAGGCCCTATTAGTGAATGAAGTGTAGGCAGCAAGTAGATCCTGGCTGAGGGCCTGGGGACACTTGCACACTGTCAGCAAGCACGTTAATGAGGGAGCTAAGCAGTGTAGGGAAACCAGAGAACTGCTTCCCAGTTTTCAGCCTAAGGCCAAGGGTGACAACCCCATTGTGGCACAGTGCCCCATTCTGGAACTCACAGGCAAGGTTCACCTTAGTGATCTAGGTCTAGAGCTGTCATTTAATGTATCTGTCACCTGGGGCTGTGGCCCATGCCCAGGTTACTGATGACTGGTGTGGGTGATTCTCCACACTTCCTATGGGGCCCACTCACACCTCAGAGGAACATTTCAGGGCCATGTAGTGTGAAATAGTGGTGTTGAGCTGGGCTGTAGGTCAGACTTCCTGCAAAGGCTGACCCAAACTGCTTTTCTGTGGGGAATGGACAATGGAGTTGAAGTATCTCCCGCTGAGGACAGAGGCACTCACTGGGTGCCACGCCATTCTGAAGCTTTTACACCTGGGCTTCTGCAGAGCGGTTTGCCCAGAATCGAACTTGCCTTTTCTCTAATGCTTTCAGCATCTTTGTTGAGAATCATAGAGTTAGCCGGGCAGTGGTGGCACACGCCTTTAATCCCAGCACTCGGAAGGCAGAGTCATGTGGATTTCTGAGTTTGAGGCCAGCCTGGTCTATAGAGTGAGTTCCAGGGCAGCCAGGGATACACAGAGAAACCCTGTCTCGAGAAAAAGAATCATAGGGTTATAGTTACTTTTGGACCCTTTGTCCCATTGGTGTACATTTGTGCTTCGGCCAGGCTCCGTGCTGGTTTGGAGCTCCAGGCTCTGTCCTGCAGCTCAGTTGTAGAATGTGAAATGGGGCAGTTTCTACAACACTGCTTCTCCTAGCTTCACACTGCTTTGGCTATTTGGGAACTTCTGTTTACACTTTGGGCTTTTTTTTTTTCTATTTCTGGAAAGAATCTCACTAATATTTTAATAGGGATTATACTGAGTATGTAAATTACTTTCAGTAATATGTTCATTTCACAATAGCAATTCTGATCCATGACTATTGGGAGGTTATTTTTGTTTTTTAATTTTCTAATGTTCTCATCTGACTTCATCCTTTTCTTATTTTCCCTTCAGTCCATCTTACTGCTCTGGCCGGTTTCAAGCACCATTTCTGAAGTAAGAGAAGAGAGTGAGGTGTTCACCTCACCCGGTTTCTCTACTTCGTGCACGGTTAGCTATCAGTCTGTAGTATACAGCTTCTGCTACAGTCCTTCTTTACCATTTGAGAACTTTACCATCAACATATGTGAAATTTTGTTAAAAGCTCTTCTGCTTTAACCGGTGTTTTATTTGTGCCGTTATTACATTTGCTAGTGTATATGTGTTGAGCCGTCCTTAAGTTCTGAAATGAGATCAACTCAATCATGATGTGCGATCTTTCACACACACAGACACAGACACAGACACACACACACACACACAGAGATTAAATGTAGCTATAGTTGGCTTTGAACTAAGTAGCTGAAAATTATCTGAACCTCCTAAGTGCTAGATTATAGGCATGTGTCACCAAGCTTGGCTGCTTGCACTTGTCGTTGAGGGCTTTCACATTGGTTTGTCAGTTACTTTCCTCTCTTAACTATAAAACCACACTGTTGACTATTTAGCTCACACTTCTTTTCTCAGCCCATTCTCATGGAAGACTCTGATCTGCCTCTCTGGAGCCACGGACTCCATAACACATCCATCCAAAACGAAGGCTCCTTACCTTTACAGGCAGTGTGGTTCAAGGTAAGAGTTGAGAAGTATGTGTTCGATTTATTAGACAATGTTGTTTCTGCTCCCAAGAATTCTTCCTTGTTGAGTAAAATTTACACAACTAAGACTGAACTCCCTCTCAAAAAAAAAAAAAAGAAAAAAAAAAGAAAAAAGGTTCAACAAATATGAAACAATAACATTCTTAAACCAAAGGCACAAACCACACTTAATAGAGCTTTAAACAAGTTCCACCTTCTCAGTGTCAGTGTGACATCCAGGCCTCAGGACACAGATGCTATTCCTAAAGTCACATGAGGCAACATTTTAAGGCCTGAGCTTTTTAGTCACTGTTAGCTCAAAGCTGCCCCCTCAAAATGGCAGTGGTGAGGCCAATGTCCTAAAAAGGATTTTGGCTGGGTAATTGGAGGCTTAAAGGTGAGTTTCTGCTAACCAGGGGGAACCTCTCTTAATATTGACCCCAAAGGTCAACTACCTTGGGCAAGGGATCTGGTTCCCTGTCAACATGAACAGTCTGTATCAGCTCAAAGACCTCCATCCTGCTGACTGAAAACCTCTTGCTTTTCCACCATTTTGCTGCTTTCTGCCCCTGCCTCCTCCCTGCCTTGGCAGTTTGATTCCCAATGAACCTTTCTTTCTACCCAAAGAGTGGTCCAGTTGAATGGTTTCACTACACCTTACATTTGGTACTCAAATCCCGGAACTAAAACAGTCACCAAAGATGGAACTTCAGGTGAAGATGCATATGAAAATTCAGATCAAAGGATACTAGTCAGTTTAAGAATATCAAATCATCCAAAAGACTGTGAAAAGCTCACAGAGCAGTGTAGCAACAGGCACTTACGTGGAGTGCAAAGAAACTATACTTGGCTTTAGGCATTTTTCATTCTGGAATCATGTAAATTAGAGAGGGAAATTAAAACTACAATTCCTGTCCTTTAAAGAACAGCATGTTTAAATTAATTAGGACACAGAGCTGGATATGGTGGGGCATGCTTTCAATACAGCACTGGGATTGTAGGAGGAGGATCAGGAGTTCAAGGCCAACCTTGGCTACATGAGAATTAAAAAAAAAAAACGAAAACGAAAACCAACCAACCAATCAGTTTCTGCCCTTCTAATAAACTGTCAGAAAGAATACTGGCATTTATTACAAGTTTTAGTTCTACACATGGGTAGCATGAAAGAGGTTCAGAGTTATCAGTGGCTTTCATGTTTGTTTGTTTTGTTTTTAAAGAGCAGAAAGACCTTTAAAAAGTCAACAGGCCCAGCTCTGCTTGCCCAGACACAAGTGGAGTTCACTCTTCCATGCCTCCCTCTGGGAAAGACCGGAGCTGCACCGAGGAACGCTGCAGGTCAGAGAGAGAATGAACCAATCAACAACAACCAAGAGTGCGGCCTGCTCAAGTGCAGGCCAAGCCCGCTTCCTAGCTGCTGCTGGAGCTTCCTTTAGTGTCTCATCCACAGACAGCCAAGGTGCAGACATTTTAAGTATAAGTAAGGTCTCACAAAAGACAGATAGGCTTCTTGTACTTTATTTGAGTTATTTTCAAATGACAGTTACAAAAGCTTTTAATTTTTATAATACTCTTCTTAAGAAAATAAAATTTAAATAAAAATACATTCTCAACAATACAACACGGTTACACAGATTCACTATATTACGTTCTGATAACTTACATTTTCAAACTAAACACTGTAAAAACCAGTATTTACTAGCAACATATTAATTCCCAAGTTAAAAATGAAAGCAGATAACAACAACCAAGATCAGTCATGTAACTCTAGAATGAGTTTTGCATTTGTCACATAGGTGAGGACACTAGAGAGCTCTGCTGAGTCCGTCTTTACAGGCTACTCGATAGTAGTTAAAGCAATTTAGAAGGTGCGCTCACTTAAAAGAAATCTGTTTTTAAAAACCTAGCTTGAATGAATTTTTCCAGTAAAGGAATGCAATCAGGCCTTGGAAAGACAAACAAACCCCAGCCATCAGTCACATGGTGTTTTCTGTTGGTAAAATAAGAGCCCAGTTTTGATGCTTAGCTATTACCCGTGATATTACAAACATAGTTCTTTGGTAAACAAAATAGTTTGATTTGATAAGTTATATTCCTGGGAGTAAAAAAAACCTTTGCTGTTGCCCAGTGTCTTATCAGATGATGATCTAAAACAGAGCTAAACAAAGTACACAAAGGTCAGTACAATCTCAACAGATGGGTACAGCTCCACCGGAGTCACAGCTAGCGAGTGTCTGTGCTAAGTCTCCCCCATCATCTTCTGAGATATCTAGGTTGTTTTCAAATGCTCTTTGTAAAAGGCAGAGAAAGGAGATCATGGAGTTAAGACTCAAAGTACTCAAGAACATAACACAGGAGAAGACCCCTAGAAGGGCTGATTGTCTTAGGGTCCTGTGAATATAGTTTCTGACTGGAAAAGCCTTAATCTAAAGAAAATTAGTTTTGCATTTCTCTTTTACACTGTGTCAAGGTGGCTAATTAATTCCAGTCAAGCTGGCTGTTTAAAGGGTCATGTGAATAAGAGATCTAGAATATTGAGCTCTCAGAGTTATACATGTATACAGCTTTGGCCCCTTTGACCTTATGATCATTAAAAATATTTGTAATTGAGAGTTTGATATTAGAAATGTTAGGCGAGTTGGATATGGTGGTGCACACATTTAATCCCAGCACTCAGAGGCAGAGGCAGAGGCAGAGGCAGAGGCAGAGGCAGAGGCAGAGGCAGAGGCAGAGGCAGAGGCAGAGGCAGAGGCAGAGGCAGAGGCAGAGGCAGAGTTAGAGGCAGAGGAATTTCTATGAGTTCTAGGCCAGCCAGGGCTATATAGTGAGACTGTCTCAAAACAAGAAAAATCATTAGGAAATCATCCTTCTTTTTGGGGGTGGGGTGGGGGAGAAAAACCCCAAACGAAACAACCAACAGATGACTCAAAACCACTCAAGAGTCTTGAACTCTTTACGCCCCTGGCTCTCGTCCTTTTCAGGTAGACATTTTGGAGAATCTAAGTAGGCATTTTAATACGAGGTTCATGATAAATTTATTAAATGGCTAATCTTTAAAAAAATCCCTCTGTAACAGTAGAGTTAATTAGATCTGTACGTCTGTCAGATTTAAAGCACTCTTTTACACTTTAGAATAGACCAGGAGTCACAGCCTAGCACAGTGCAGGCCAGTACTGACTTAAAAGTCATTTTTAAAAAATACATTTTTCGGCCGGGCAGTGGTGGCGGATGCCTTTAATCCCAGCACTTGGGAGGCAGAGGCAGGCAGATTTCTGAGTTCAAGGCCAGCCTGGTCTACAGAGTGAGTTCAGGACAGCCCTGGCTACACAGAGAAACCTTGTCTCCAAAAAAAAATTCTTTTTTCAGTCATGATTTTTAATGGGACAATTCTCTGTGTTAAAGACAATTTTCTGTCTTTGAAAGAAATACCTAACGAAGTAAAAATAGTTACCCAGCAACAACACAATTGGTAAATATATTCTGAAATACAGCTTAAGCTCAACGAAATAGGTCACAGCTAGTTAGACTTACACCGATGAGTCACAGTTTTCAACAGGAACATATGTAAATACCCCAAGGTTCAAAGTACCACACTCAGAAAATGTTTTTAATTAAAAAAAGACAAGTAAGTACCATAGTTTTTAATACTGATGAAGCCACATATGCCACTCCTCCTCAGGGAGCACTGGCTTCAACTGCTTATTTACAGTTAGGGTTTTTAGGACCAAAGTAGAGTAAGGAAAAACAGGTATTCCAACAGGTGCTGCCCCTAATTCCCTTTGGCTAGCAGGCAATAAGGAAACAGCAATACAATATCAACATTTTCAGGAAAGCACTGTTCAATATTTAAACACTGATCATTCAACTGATCAAAAGATAGATACTTTGGAGTATCCAAACTACAATCTGGAATGTGCCAGATTATTAAAGTGCGCCAAGTGACCATTCTCGAGTTAGAGCAGGACCTAACACTATGGGGGGTATCCTTATACACCCTTACTATGACATGGAACAGAAGGCAACGTCAAGCCACCTCCTGACTACTTACTGATTACTTCTCTTCTGGTTGGGAAGAGATGCCCTCAGGACAAACTGAATTCTCTAATTAAGAGAGTACTGAGGCTGGAGAGATGGCTCAGCGATTAAGAGCACTGACTGCTCTTCCAGAGGTCCTGAGTTCAATTCCCAGCACCCACATGGTGGCTCACAACCATCTGTAATGGGGTCTGATGTACTCTTCAGGTGTGTCTGAAGACAGCTATAGTGTACTCATATAAATAAAAATAAATCTTTTTTTTTCTTCTTTAAAAAGAGAGTACCTGGTAGCTGAACAATGGAGAACACTTTAGTGGTCCACTGTCTCACGCACTATCGCTCATGACAATGTAAACATGGTGCACACAGAAGCACACATTCCCTGACAGCTGAGCACTCTCACACCTGTGACCAGGCCAGACACCCACCAACTTTCAAAGGTGTTCAGACATCTTTGTGTCTGTCTCTAACCTGTAATGGCTAACACAACAGAGAAAAAGGTTTTGTTTTTCTTTTTCTTTCTTTTTTAAAGATTGAAGGTCCAGATGAACTTGATGAGAAGTCCTGACCTGACAAGGAACTGGAATTCTGTAGTATACTCGGTGTTGGCAGCACAGAGCAGGCACTAATGGCAGTGAATGACACAGGAGTGCTGCACATAGAGACGGCTTCTTCCTGCTGAGTGCTCCCTTATTACAAAGCTTCCTGGGGAGCTTCCTTAGAAAGACCCTTTCTATCAAAAGGAAGTTGTAGAGACATGGATTTGGATGCACGGATATGAAGGAAATCTTGGGTTTCAAATCAGGATCCCCAAACAGTTAACTTCAGTCATTAAATATTAAATACACTGTGACAACAGGTGTCATCAAAGCCAATGTCCGCTTTTACATACTATGAACAAAACAGGCTGAACTGAAGAACTCGATGAAAAAGAGTATTTTCCAGTTCTCCATCAGTTGGTTAAACTATGATATTTTTCCAACAATTGGATTTTCCCTACAAAACAGTAAAAGAAAAATACTCTTTAAAAGAAATACACAAATTAACAATGTGATATACACAGAACCCACCAAGCACTTTTAATTTTCCTTGGCTGTTAACGCTGAGTCTTGTTTTATGAATTCAACAAGTCTTACTGATGACTTACCATATTTCAAGTAGTATTCTAGAAGCTAACAGTACAGTGCTGAACAAAACAGACAAGGAATACATAGAGCTCACATGATGACATAGGAAAAGAAAATAAGCAAAATATTTAGTGTAAGAAGGTTTGTTTGTTCACTGTTGCCCCTGCCCTGCCCTCTCCCCAGTGCTGAGAATTGTATGCTAGGCAATCACACTAACACCAAGGTATTTTCTCAGCTCAAGACCTCCCCTATCCCAATAAAGGAGGAAAATATATGTGTGAAGTACACTGCAAGGGACAGTGGGTAAGGGTGCCACCAGCAATGAATTGTTTTGTTTTTAAAGATTTATTTATTTTATGTGAGTACACTGTAGCTGTCTTCAGACACACCAGAAGAGGGCATCGGATCCCATTATAGATGGTTGTGAGCCACCATGTAGTTGTTGGGAACTGAACTCAGGATCTCTGGAAGAGCAGTCAGTGCTCTTAATCGCTGAGCCATTTCTCCAGCCCCGAGTTGGTAGTTTTTAATAGAAAAATTAAAGTTGGTTAGGGTACAGTATGTGTGGATTATATTTAAGGATGGTCAAGCCTTGGCTTGGAATTTTGAAGGACTTCAGGAAAACTAGATTAACTTTTGTTGAATGAGACTCAATTATACTAATGAAGAAAATACAGATTTAGGTTGTTTACAATACAACCTTCGTAATGTACCAAGCTTTCTAATAAGAAAGAATGTATTCATATCAATAAAATTGATTTTTCTTATTCAGAAATATAAAAGTACTGACCAACATAATTTCAAAGACTATTTAAAATAGTGCAGCAGGTCTTTGAGTCCTTGCACTAATGGTGTGTTCTGCCTATAAAGTAGGAAGGAAACCACGCTAGGCTGGGATGAGGATCAACGACAGAGGAGCAGACACTGTGGAGATACTGCTGTTTGCTGGTCCATGAACCAAACTTTCCCATGTACTGTCTTACTAGCAGGTCCCTGATCACACTGAGTGCTGTGCAGCAGAGAGTGCTCGAGGATGCTCTAGACAAATCTCTTTTTCTCACAATAGGGAGGACATAGTCTTTTCTTTTTCTCCCTAAGGACATTATTTTAAAAAAGAAAATGGGGCTCTGAGCTACTGTGGCTCTAATGGTAAGAAGAGTAGAGGCTCAAGATTTAGATGATCTCAGTGGGGAGCAGCTCCAGCACAGGGCTGAGTGGGGAACTGCTCCAGCACAGGGCTGAG
>NW_021621048.1:6603141-6811297 GCF_004785775.1 Grammomys surdaster
CAGCACAGGGCTGAGTGGGAAACTGCTCCAGCACAGGGCTGAGTGGGTGCATTAACCCACTGTATATGCTTTCTCTTCATTGTGGGGACTGAAAACTTCCCTCAGGAGTCTGCTACTGCTGCTGGAGTAATCCAGCTGACAGTGTCCAGTGTTGGGTGTGGCGTCCTCAGAGGAACGAGTCCCACTGAGTGTCAGCTGTTGCTGTCCTTAGCCAGCTTATCCTCTGCATCTGAGATGTAGACTTGAAACCCACTATCAAATGCTCCTACGGACCGTTATGGCTTACTTTCTTGGTATTCACAATAAATATGTATTGTGAGAACTATAAAGGAGACAACAAAAAGAAAAAGCTACAAATTATACAGAGTGAATTACAACTGACCACAGCATTCAAAGCAGTGATGGAAGTCCAGCACCGACATAAAGGACAGCTGGACTGAGGAGAGCAGAAGACGGGAGGGAAGGGAAGCATGCAGAGGAGAAAGGCGGGGTCTGGAGAGATGTGGCGATGTGGAGACTGAGGCACTTACTTGCTTCCGTACTTCGCGCTACTTGATCTCTTCTTTCTGTATTTCTCATGAGGTTCATCTAGCTTCTCTATGGTGTTTTTTATTTGCTGAATTGTCTTAAAGGTTGCGACAGAATCTTCAATGGTGAACTTAGAATAACCAGGTTCTTTCTGTGGCCCCTGATACACAGCTATAGTTCCACAGGCCTCTGTAAGGAACAGTGAAATCTCTGATCAGAAAACTAAATTCCACAAATGTAATCTGTAGTATAATTTAAAAAGTTTTGAAGTTTCTAAGGGAGCACAGGTAACTGTATTATAACAGTTTACTAAACAGAACAAGTATATTTACATAAGAATAATTATTTAATTTCATGAATACATAGGATAAATGCCTCCTCTTAGGTTTTGTAAACTTCATTATCAGTAACTTAGGAAATCTATAACTATTTTCAACTTTTTAAAAAGTCCAAGAAATAACCCAGAAATTAGTAATGAAAAATAATGGTTTTATAAAAGTAGAGTGTATGTTTACCTTCCATTTTCTGCAGCTTAAGTAAACTGAGGGTAAAAATGGAATAAATTCTTTCTGTTTCTCTGTCTTCATCGATATCTATCTGGATGTCTGCAGGGATGCCTCTATGATAAAAAGAAAATTAAAGACATTGGAAAAATTCTTTGTTAACATTAGAAAGATTTTTTTTTTAAAGATTTATTTATTTTATATATGTGAGTACACTGTCGCTGTCTTCAGATACACCAGAAGAGGGCATCGGATCCCATTACAGATGGTTGTGAGCCACCATGTGGTTGCTGGGAATTGAACTCAGGACCTCTGGAAGAGTAGTCAGTGCTCTTACCCGCTGAGCCATCTCTCCAGCCCCATTAGAAAGATTTTTGATGAACTGAGATTAAAGCTAGAATTTGAATTTTTCAAAAAAGACTTCAGAAATTAGTTTCCGAGATAGTTCTACAGGACCACAAGGTCTGGTTGTTAAGGACTCAAGTCTCAAAAAGGATTTTGAAATAAAATCATTTAAAAAATATTTTTAATGTGTATATGTATATCTGTGCGTGTGTGTGCATATGTGTGTGTGTCCGTGTGTGTCTACAGAGGCTAGAAAAGGGTATCCAATCTATGCCCTGGAGCTGTTGTCACAGAGGTTTTGGAACTAAACTTGGGTCTTCTTTCTTCAAGAGCAGCAGCAAGCACTAACTGCTCTCCAGTCCCAATAAAACGTTTTTATAACCTATGGTTCTTCACCAAATGATGCACCAATAATAAAAGGGTAACAGTTCATCTAGTCCCTGGCCACCACTAATTTACATTTGTGTCTATAGTAACTTATTTACTCTCTAGATTTTACTTTTTGTGGTTATCAGGATTCAACCAAAGCCCTTGTGTGTGTCAGGTAATATTCTACTCAGTAGGCAACAACCCAAGCCTTTCTAGACACGGTTTATAGAAATGTTTCAACACTATGCGGCTTCTGTGTCCAGCTACTTCTACTTAGCATCGTGTTCTTACATCCACACCCAGGTACGGTCAGGGGCTGCGGATCACTACTCTTGTCACCACACAGTTACTCACGCAGTGCATGGCTTGCAGCCTGGTGTGCTTTCACTTGTCTCCTGGCAGCAGAGCCAGTTTCCGTTGAGATACGCGGAAGGGTGGAAAGAGCTGAGCCTGTTGTGGTTGCACCTGCTCATCCTGCACAGCACGTCGATCCATTCATTGGCTTCCACACAGTTATTTGCTTGGATGTACAGCGTTTTCTCTGTATGTATCACTTGGAACATCTTAATTGGCAATTAAGATAAAAAGTTA
Source organism: Grammomys surdaster (assembly GCF_004785775.1). Taxonomy (NCBI): domain Eukaryota; kingdom Metazoa; phylum Chordata; class Mammalia; order Rodentia; family Muridae; genus Grammomys; species Grammomys surdaster. The sequence goes on from NW_021621048.1 coordinate 6,605,478, forward strand.
GAGAAGCCTTAAAAACAACATATAAGACACAAACAGAAAAAGGACTTAGGAGATCTAGCTTGCTTGGCTAAGGAATGGCTGCTAATGTGTCTTAATGAATTGTTACACTAAGCAGGTGAGTACCAAAGACCATCTTAGTTAATGGTTCTAAGACGTAGAACACTATCAATTGTAGATGCCATACATGTGCAAAGGAATGGGGCACTGTCTGAGTAAGAACACAGGTAATTTTAGATGCAGGAGAAACTGTGAGGAAGGACAAGTCAGTGACGAGATGCTAAGGAACGAAGACGCCATCCTGGTGATTGGAGGGTCCTGCACCAGCTGAGTGGCAACAGTTGACCCAAGTTGGGACATTACTTAGAGACCTGAACGGTAAATGCCAACATGACTTACACGTGATGATTTAAAGTGCTTCAATATTTATACAACTTACATTTTTCTTGTTGAAAGAGCTTTCTTCTAGTTTTTCTACAGCAAGAATGTTTTTTACTGGAATAGTGTAAATTGCATCTTTGCCTAAATAATAAAAAGACAACAAAATTAAAAGAATTACTATGATAGCCACAAGGGTGAGACGTTAATTCTGTAAGGCTAATTCCACTAGCTGACAGAAGCACATGTATCTGCAGGAGACTTCTGGATGTCTTGTGTATAATATGGAATGAGAATTCTGATGGCTTTCTGCAAAGCAATGTCCTTGTCTTTTAACATATAGGTGAAAATTTTTTTCAAGGAAAAGCATGTAAGGTTGATCTTTATATAGAAAACTATTTTCTATGCTATCCTTTCTGTTTGCCAATTTAACATTTAATTAAAGGATTAGTCCTCAAAAGAACAACAACAACAGCCATGTAGTGTATGCATACATGTAGAAAACCAAACTCAAAGCATGATGCATGTTAGGTAAGTGCTCTAGCACTGATCTACATCTCTGCTCCTAATACACATGTATGTATGAGTGTTTTCCAGCATGTATATATGTGTACCACATGTATGCCTAGTGTCCTCAAAAACAAACAAACAAACAAACAAACACCCCCCCACTCCCTGTCCCCAAAGTCAGAAAAGGGATTGGAGTTACAGATGGTTGCTAGCCACCATGTTGGTGCTGGAAACTGAGCAAAAACAAGTGCTTTTAACCACCGAGATAACTATCTAGCTCTGAATTTTTAAGTTTTTCTCTACTTATTTATTTTGGTTTATGAAACAAGGTCTCTTTTGGCTGTCTTGGAGCGTGCTCTGTAGCCCAGGCTGGCCTCATACTCAGACATCCGCCTGCCTCCGCCTGCCTCTCGAGGGCTGGGATTAAAATGCGTGCTACCATGTGCAGCCTTGTTTACATTTTTTAAGAATTACATTTTATTTTAGTGTTTGTGTGTGTGTAGGTACATGCACATACACCACAGCACATATATGGAGGTATGGGACAACTTGCAGAAGTCAGTTTTCTTCTACCATGTGGGTCCCAGACAGTGAACTGCTTGTCAATCTTGATGGCAAGGTCCTGTACCCTGTGACCCATCTTGCTAGCTCCAAAGCATGTTTTAAAGACTTATTTATAGCTGTCACATGTTGGCCAGCTACTAGCTAAATATTACAAAGTTTACTTAGGAGATGCTGGAGACAATGTATCCAGCAGGGAATCCTTAACCCTTTACAGGTTTTGAAACATAGGCAAGGGGATTTGAGTTTGTTAAAGGGCCTCCTCTAGGACGATGCATGTCAGTACAGCCTGGGATATCTGGCCCTCATCTAGTTATAGAAGGAGCTAATGACAGATACAGTTTGACTTCTGTCATTTTGTGATGGTGTTTTTAGAGTGTCAAAGCTTTGTTTCTATTTCTTCCTCAAGCCTTTCTTATAGATGTGAGGGCTGAAATATAAGAAGCTAGGAACATTCTGTTTTATACTGTTCAAAGGATTAATACTGTGACTTTTTTTTCTACAAGGAACAGTATTTGGAGAGTTGTGATTTTGTTTTTGCTGTAAATAAAGACATTAATACAAAACAGTTGTTCAGTCACTTTCCTGGTACAAAGCGTAAAATTTAAGGTGATTCAAACAGATGTGACACATAATTTTTAAAAGATATACACTGAATGTCTACTATATGCCAGGTACTGTTCTAATAGTTTAAGACAGAACAATAAATAGAAAACAGGTTCCTAGTGAAATTTGTATTGAGTTCTGAAAAGACTGGTAGAGAAATATTACCTAGAGATGAACACTATGATGAAAATAAATTGAAATGATTTTATGTGGTTCTTTAGCTATTAAAGAAAAACAGCAAACAAAATTTTGGAGAGCTTCATGTCAGGAACCATGGAGGGAAAAATCAAGTTACCCTAACCGCACTGAGAGTGTATATTTATGAAAGTTGTATAAGTTGTCTGTATGTACCTATATATAACAGGTCTCAAGAACACACAATAGCTAAGCGAATCTCACAAGAGTATTACAAAGGTAGGCTTAGTAACGGTTTTGCTAGTAAACTTGGTTAAAGCTTCCAAAACCAGAGCAGTGGTTACTAAAGTAATTCAGGCAACAGCAGATATGGGGGCCCTGGCGTTCTTTGAAGAGCATTTACTAAATGTTTTTATGCTAGTAACATGATTGTTACCACTGAAGATCTTAAAGAGCAGGAGAAGAGAGATATGAAATGTAATAACCAGTGTGCTGTATGTTCCTATGAAATAGGCAGCTAAGTGGCTAGAGACTTAAAATTACTTCCACAAAGAGTTGACACTTGGTCTGAGGTTTACAGTGATGTCCTCTGAGGAGTCCTATACAAGATGAGGCGCGTGAGACATGGAGAAGCTGGGACACCAGCAGATCATGAGACGCTGCTTTCTAAACGGGAGCTAATAATAATATAGTAATTTAAAGTCAGCACTCAGCTCTATAAAAAAACCATCATGGTAGCAACATTTACGTTTAGCAACAAAAGGTTAAATGTGACAACTGTAGGTTGTAGGCCTATGAGGTCCATGAAATTCCTATGCAAACTCCATGTCTGTCTGTATATAATGTAGGATTCTCAGGAAATTCACCATGACTATCATCTGACTTAAAGAGATTTCTAATCAACAGACTTTGGAATGCTGGCTTAAATTAGACAGTGTTTTAACTGAGAAACAAATAACTTGTTTATTCACAGAAGATGACTAATTTACCTTAAATTTTATTTAACCGCACTATTGATGTTGTTATTAGGTTGTTTTTATTTTATTTATCTTTAAGCAGTCTCTATGTAATCCGGGCTGTTCAAGAACTCACAATGTAGAACAGGCTGGCTTTGACCTCATGAAGATCTGTCTGTCTCTGTCCTATAACCCCCCAACCCTTAGAGCCTGGATTAAAGTATGTACCACCATGCCTGGTGTAGTGGCTGGTTTTGTGTGTCAACTTGACACAAGCTGGAGTTATCACAGAGAAAGGAGCCTCCCTTGATGAAATGCCTTCATGAGATACAGCTGTAAGGCATTTCTCAATTAGTGATCAAGCGGGGAGGGCCCCATTGTGGGTGGTGCCATCCCTGGGCTGGTAGTTCTGGGTTCTATAAGAAAGCAAGCTGAGCAAACCTGGGGAAGCAAGCCAGTAAGTACCAGCCCTCCGTGGCCTCTGCATCAGCTCCTGCTTCCTGACCTGCTTGAGTTCCTGTCCTCCTTTGGTGATGAACAGCAATGTGGAAGTGTAAGCTGAATAAACCCTTTCCTCCCCAATTGCTTCTTGGTCATGATGTTTGTGCAGGAATAGAAACCCTGACTAAGACACCTGGCTTAAATTGTTCTATTAAACATTATAAACAAAAATGGTATCCATAGGTGAGAATATTTATATAAAACTCAATATAAACTAGGATTCTGAAACATTCAAAGACAGCTTTAAAAACAAAGGTAAACCTATCGACCTTTAGTTAAAAACAAAGGTAAACCCATCGATCTTTAGTTACATATTTATATACTGTAATAAACTACGTGGTGCCTAAAATATCCAACACACTGTAAAAATTTCTTATTAATGTACTTGGATATATACATGCATAGTCATTCATTCTGGTTAAACTGCGCGCGCACACACACGCACACACGCGCACACACACACACACACACACACACACCCTCTTAGTTGATACAGTAGTACACGCAAGTAGTCCCTGCTATTTGGGAGACTGATGCAAGAGGACTGCTTAAGCCCAGAGTTCCGAGTGAAGACCCCATCTCTTTAAAATGTCTCTCTCCTCAGTTATTCTTCTACTATTCAGGAATTCCACTGAAGCACTCTATATTCTTATAGTCCCCTGTCAGGTCTTTATGTCATCGTTTTGGTATTCATAGGAGAAGCTCTCTTAGCTGGTATTTTCCATCAAATTTCATGAAACTTCAAAACCTACTGAGCACTGTGATACGCTAAGTGCTTGTGGCTAGCTAACCTGTTACGTCTGTACTTTTCTGCTTTTATTGTTATACTGACTTACTTACCAAGTCCAGTTGTTTTGTTCTCAAATTGACTTATACAAGGCTTTTGTTATAGTTTTATTATATACTACGCAATGCGATAAAATAAACAGTTTAGTTCTTGTGTGTCCCTGTGAGACACACTCTGAACCATTTACTGTGCAATGGTCCACTGCAGCTCCAAGAACCAGCAGAGTAAAGCCACAACGAAGCATAACCACAACTCTACCTTGCTGTTTGTGGTAGGTGAGCTCTTTGCTTGTCAAGCAGAACCATCGTTTCTTGAAGTTCTTTTTTCCAATCCGGGTTCTTCCTTGGGCTCTTTTATACATCTCACTGCCGACATAACAGACAGAAGCAAGCATTTAACCCTCAGAGGTGAGAACCACTAACCTGAAACAAAGAGCTGACACTGACTGCTAGGTTCCACTGGCAGTCCTGCATGATTACTAGTGTGCAGCAGTGACTTCCACTGAAGACTCGGGGGGAGTCTTTCTATCAATGCAGGATTGCTTTAGTTCTACTTTTAGGTATGGTGTAGCCTGTACAACATCTATGCACAGTGTGCATTGCCTGTGGGAAGCAGACGAGGGTGGCAGATCCCTTGAAACTGCAGTTACAGACAGCTGTGAGCCACTCTATGGGTGCTGGGAATGGAACACAGGTCCTCTACCTTCTTAACCATGAGGACCTCTCCAGCCTCTAAGTGATGCCATTTTAGAACTGTGCTATACCGAATAAAAAGGGCCAGGTAAATTACTTCCATCTCGTTACTGCTACTAACAACCACTCTTTGTTAAGGAAACAGCCATTTCCGAAGTATAGCACAGCCTGGGACTCTGTAGTCAGTGAGTGCTGTCTAAGACAGAGCTGACAGGGCAGTGAGGGTGATTTACCTGACTGAAGCAGCTTAGGAAGCTCTGGAACAGAATGAAAACTCAGGTTTCTTCATTCTCAAAGCCATGCTCTTTGTACTTACTGTCTACAGTGAATTATAATTTTCATGACTCATTTAATTAATTACCCTTCTTTCAGGTGCACAGGCTCACTCGTACCACTGGTCTCTTTACTTTCCGTAGACGAAATTTCATCCAAGAACTAAATGGGGAGATGGGGAAGTATTACAGTATGTGAGTAAATAAGGTATGTTACAAAAAATTGTTTTATCTGGCAGGTGGTGGTGGCAGCACACATCTTTAATCCCAGCACTCCAGAGGCAGAGGTAGGCGTATCTCTGAGTTTGAGGCAGTCTTGTCTACACAGTGAGTTCTAGGACAGCCAAGGCTACACAGAGAAACTGACTTGAAAAACAAACAAACAAACAAAAGTTTTATCTTGCATGTCACTGATTATATTAGGAAATTCCTCATTACTAAAGACTATATATAACACAGGTTGAGAATCTCCTGCTCAGGACCAAAGTGCTTTAGATTTAGGATTCTGAAACAACTGCATATACAGATATCTTGGGGACTGCACTTATATGTAAAAAAATTCATATACATAGCCTACGAGTAATTTTATACAGTTTTGTTTTTTACTATACCTGCACTTTGTGACCTATCACGTGAGATCAAGTGTGTAATTTTTCATTGTAACATCATGTCTACTCAAGAAGTTTTAAATATTGCAATATTTCAGATCTTAGAGCATCTTGGATCAAAGAGGCTCACCCTACAGTAATCTATGAAATATTATACATGTGGTTATATAAAGTTTCCAATTTACAAATGAAAGGTATTCTAAAAAGTTGTTTTTTACTCAAATTCTGAATGGATTTCCCTACAGAAATAACTCAATCTATAATCCTTAGCTATAATTTGAGACAATGCCTCACTATTTCAGTGGCTAGACTCAAGCACACTGTAATCTTTCTGTCTCAGCTGTCTCAGTGCTAAGATAACAGGCATATACCACCACATCTAGCCCTTATCAATATTGTTTGTACCTTGGCTGCCCTAAAACTCACTCTGCAGTCCAGACTGGCCTCAAGTTCACAGAGATCTACCCTCCTCTGTATCACAAGTGCTGGGATTAAAGGCATGTGCTGCCACCATCTGGCTCAAAGCATTTATTTTTCTTCCCTTTTAAAACTTTCATCTTTGATTTGCAGCAAACACTGGCAGATGGCTCTCATGTATTATCTTACAGTGTATTTTCCACATGACAAATGACATTGGTGTGTGGCTGCTGGATGGAACCAAAGGGGCTGTTTAATATAACTTGTTCCCATTACTTTTTGAAACTCTGAAAAATTGAATTTTGAAAATTCCTGGGTCCAGAGATTTTTACAAACAGGACCATGAATGTTTCTGATAGGCTGTAACACAAAACTATGGACTGAGCCAAATTTGACCTGCAGTCTGTTTTTGTAAGAACCAGGGTTATGAGAAAAAACAAAAATGAAAGTGGTCTTATGTGACCAATAAATCCTACTATTTGTTGGCTATTCACAGAAAATAACTTGTTAATTTCTATTATCTAGAACTGATGACCTCGACAAATGAGATAACCTAAAACCAAATGTAAGTATTTACAAACTTTCTATGAAGAATATAAGGATGTGGCTCAAGAAAATCTGTAATATCCATTGTTAGAAACAGGAGTCACTCAGGGAAAAGCATCAAGCTTCATGAGTATGTAGCCTGGAGTAGTCAAGGGCTCCCCAGCATGTGGACGCCTCTTCATGGAAAGGGGAAGTTTAGCAGTCCAAAAAGCAGCTCTTGCTCTTAGAGAGGAATCCTATTTTGCCTCTAAATCAACTATCCATTTGCGTATCCGTGAGACATTATGATCCCTGTTGTCTGGCTTCACTGCTTTCTTCTCTTTTGTTTCTAACTTTATTTTTGTTTAGTGTTTTAGGATAGAAACAACACAAGCATAGTTTTGTGTGAAGAACATCGAGGGACTGGTGCTTCCTCTACAGGACTGAAGGCATAGCAACTCGAGCCTAAGAATGCTGTGATTCACCCACCAGAGCACCCACTCAAGAGGCTTCCCAATGTGTTCCTTCCAGTTTGCTAAGTAAGCGAACAAACAAGAACAGAATCCCTTTTGTCCTGTGGATGATGCAGGTTCAAGTATCCAGGGACAACATTAACAAAGTATCCTGTCTCATCTGTAGTTCTAATAGATGGACCATCCACCCATGGAGTTAATGGTTACTTGAATATCTCACTTCTTAGCATTATATGAAGAAGTATAAGATAAAAACAGATGTGCGATGTGAAATGTAAGAAAACACTAAGATGAAAATAAAGTAACTGTAGGTAACAAGTTGGCTCAGGTTCACTCTACTTAAAGCCATAAATAATCATCTCTAATTGTTCAGTGTTGTGGTTCTGTCATCAAACTGTATAATCACCCTCTATACAGAATTCTTCTGGCTACCTTCCCTTACTGTGTGGGCAACAGCATATGATTTAGTTACAAGTCACTTAAAGTCACTAGTATAAATGCCAGTATGAATGAGAAACTGAGTTACACAGACAATAGTAATTCCTTATTATAAAGGCTGGAGACAGAGCTCAATCTTAAACAGAACAGTCTAGGATATGTAAGGTCTACAGTCAGACAGAAAGACACATGGACACACACAAAGAGATAATTAAGATTTTAGGGCAAACTATCTTATGCTACCTCAGGACTACATATATACATGAGACGGTAAATGCATTATGGTTAGAATCTATTTGTGAGTATACAAAACGTGGAATTTTATTTTACAAATTAAAAGCATAGTTTTACATTTTCTCAAATGCTTTCAACAATTACTTAAAAAAGAAAAATCTAGGTTCAGCATAGTGGTACACACCTTTAATCTCAGCACTTAGGAGGTAGAGGCAGGTGGTTATCTGTGAGTGATGCCAGCCTGGTTTATATACTAAGAACTAGGATAGCCAAGGCTATATACTGAGACTCTGTAAAAACAAAACCAAACCAAACCCAACCCTATCTGATAGGAGCATCTTCTCTCATGGAGTCCCTGAGAAAGTATGTCACCAGTCTAAATGTCAGTAAAAATGTTCTTGGCCATGAACAGCTACACCATGTATAGAAACTATACAGGCTTTAAAGACTAACTCGGTTCACTGAGTTAGGATTGTGATAACGAAGACACAGAGTACTTTCTTCAAGTTTAGTTTAGCTATATCCTAAGATATTTTTTCGTTCCAAGTTTCTCAGGGTTATAATACTGTATTTTATGTGGATGACTAACGAGTCAAAGACCAAAAAGTTAAAAACTTAAAAAACTCAGTTTTTAATCACACTCCATTTTACATATTGTAGGCCTTATATTAGCATGCTATATGCTATAGGCATGTATACAATTTTATTTTCACTTATTTTTCTCCAGTTACTACCATATATACTCAATATATTGAAAACACTGTTTTACATTTTTCTGATTTTATGTGGATGTGTGTGGGAATGTGAGTGTCTCAGGACACATATGGAGGTTAGAGGACAACTTATGGGAGTTGGTACCCTCCTTCCAATCATGTGACCCCAGCAATCAAACTCAGGCCATCAGGCTCTGTAAGAGGTGCCTTTACCTGCTGAGCCATCTTGTTTATTATGGCAATTGAGTACCCACTCTACTACATACCAGGCTCTATTAGGCTTTAGTCTTAGACCAAAGGTTCCTAACAAAAGAGAATTCCATCCTCCAGGGGACATCTGTTTAGTAATAGCTAAAAGCATTTCTGGTCTTCAAAATTGGGGATATGCTATTGGCATTTAATTCATGGATGTTGCCAAATATTCTACAATGTAAAATCAAGAACTACCTATCCCTAAATGTCAATAGTGTTGCATAGAAATCTGTATTTATATAGTTAAGATGACAACAGCACTTACTGTTAAGATTTGCTTATCTCACCGCTTTGTTTGTAGAACTGGAAGAAAAAGACTTAAAAAAAAAACATTTACTTATGTTCTGCCAGCATATATGCCTGGATGCCAGAAGAGGGCGCCAGATCTCATTACAGATGCTTGTGAGGCACCATGTGGTTGCTGGGAACTGCTCTGTAAGAGCAGTCAGTGCTCTAAATCTGAGCCATCTCCCCAACTGGAAAAAGACTTCTTGACTGACAATTTCAACATGATTTTTTTTTTTTAAAGTTGGAAACTGACTCTTTGGAATAATAAGAGATGTTAATTCCTTTAAACTAGATGACAAGAAAGAACCATACCTTTTTCACGTCTGTAAAATATTTTTCTTCTTGAAACATTTTGAGAAATTCACACATGACTGACTTTTTGAACCGTGACTAGGAGAAAACAAACACAGGATTTGTGTATGTTAAATACGAAAAATACGAAAAGTTCTTAAACTATTAGTTGTGACTCCACATGTGGTCATGAGAAATGTGTCAACAGTAAAGGCTTCTGAAGGCACAAACAACAAGAACTAGTTCAAAATCAAACATGTCATGGTTCCTAGGAATTTCTGGTGCATCTGTGCTGCAATGGTACCTCATCCAACCACACGTATGCTTTTCATTCTGCATGCCAATATATCACGCACCACCAGTCACTGCTGCCGACCTCAGCACAAAGCACGGGGCTGCTGTATGTTAGGAATGGCGCTATCTTTATTAGACATGAAGGCTTCTGCTCTAACAAAAACATAATTGTTTCATTACAGAAACAAAACCAGCATTCGCCTACATCATTAGTCAGCATGCATCAGTTAGTAGTTCTGGATTTGATTAGAGTGTTCGACTTCAATTGCTCATGTTGCTGACTTAGGTTTCACTAAACAAACAAACAAACAAATCCCCAAACCAACCAACCAAAACCCAAAAAAAAAACCACTAAGTAAATTCGGGCTTGAGATTAGGACAAAATTTCCAACAATTTAAAAAATGGCCTTAAATATACTTCTGCCATTTTGTACTATGTGTTTATGCAAACTGAATATTATAAAATCAAAATACAATCAACTCTGATAAACGCTGAAGATGCTCTATATACTCAACTCTAAATACTCAGCTAGTTTTTATTTATGTAAACACAAACAAGTATATCCATCTCATTAGTCTGCAAATTTGTATTTTGTCTTTAATAAGTGGTAAGATTATATATACAAAGAATAGTTTAAAATGTCTGACCAATATACAATGTAAATATGTATCAAAACATATTGCATACATAAATTTGTATAATTATTATATGGCACAAATGAAAATTTTAATAGAAAATTTAAAAAGTATTTAACAAATGAGTAGATAGGTTTAACTAGCATATGATAAGGTATACAGCCACCATTACTCAAAGACCTAAAGAGCCAAGTCAGAAATGCAAATCTACCTGGGGTCTCCTGACAAGAGCAGCTGTGATTCCAAAACAGGGGCCTCCCAGAAGCCAGAGCTCTCCTGAGGCACAGAGTAAACCGGGGATGTAGATCTGGACAGGCAGATGGAAACTATGCAGCCCAAAGTCTAGTTTCTTTTTTGTTTTAAAAATGATAGTAGTGGAGACTGAACCTAGGGTCTGATTTCTAAAAGGTTAGAGTTCTACCACTGAGCTACAGCCCAGCCCTTCAATTTCCAGTTTCAAGGGAAAGGAAGAAGGCAGGCAGGGAGAGATAAACATCCTCAGCCTCGAGGGACAGTGATAAGGGAAGGCTATAATGTAAGGGTGAGACCTCCAGGTCACAGGGCTGCTCCCTCTAGCCAAACAGGAATGTGTTTATCACAAATGAAAAATTGTGAACACCTTTCTTTATAAAATTTCCCTACAGAACCTGGAACTTACAACACTCTAGTGTGAGGATTAGAGGAAACACAGGGTAAATGTGGACTACTGACAAGAGCACAGACCTGTCAAGGACTCTAGCTGCCTCAGACTCCTGTAAATGGCAAAACCTACCATTTACTGGGACCAGAAACTAGCAAATACAACTTCCTTCTCCAGGAAGCTTACTGCCTGAGACTGCTCCCTACAGAGACTTCCCACTAAGACACCTAACCCCTCTTGTTATACATATAAAGGCACCGAATTTACAGGTTAGTTAGTAGATGACAGCAAGCTCAGGTCACCCAGTCCTAGCTTCTCTTTGTGCTTGTTGGCTCTTCATGCCTGTGGTGTCCTAGTCAGGTTAAGGACCAAGCTGTGCAAGGCAAAGTACTTACTCTTAAGTCTTCTAGTTTCCAACTTCCTTACCAACTCCTTTGATTTCCCAGATGACCTTAAGTCTACTTTCTTCACAGAGTAGGGAAGTAGCTGGCCACTACGCTGTTGTCCCCACTGATAGACCCAACTCCTGGAAAGCACAGGACAATCCCTATATACTCTGGCTTCCCAAACCCCTAAGATCTGCAGATTTCATTCATGCCAGGTAGTAAGTATAGTGGTGTTTTTCCTCTTGGCTAATCAGTCTTAATTACACATGGCAGTTCACTTGGGTGCCTTAAGGAGCCAGGTCTACAGCCAGAGGGCCAAGAGTGCTGCCTCATCTGTGTTGTAGGCCCAGATTTGGTAGTGGCACATATAGAGGACAATGGAGCTTCCTCAACTCTTCTCCATGTGGGGCAGCAAGCAGGCTGGGAAATTCACATCCATCTTCATGATCTTGTTCTAGAGCACTCCTAGAGTGCATTCCACTGAGTGACATACCAGTAAGGCAGTGAACTCAGAATGTTCCAGGATCATGGCTACCACATACTCATGGTTTTTAGTCTTTCCCACACAGCACATGGTATATCACGCTCAGCCTCTCCCAGAACATGATCAGGCTTGGTTCACATTCTGTTGATTCCAGCTGCTGATAACCAAAGATACCTCATGCTGGGCGAGATGCAGGGTGCCAGCAAAGAAGAGTCAGTGACCCGCAGTTACTTTATTAGTCAGAGCCTGGCTCTTATCCCTTCTTTGATGAACATTCTTGCTGAGAGACAGACTGAGGAGCAATGAAGGTCCCTCAGAGCCTGGATACAGCTTTGAACTGGTAATCACTGTTTGATCTTTTTCCTCCTAGATCTTAAACTAGATAGCAGTTGCCCAAGATAACAGTTGCAAAAACAAATGGAAGAAAAAAAACTCCTCAGCACTGGGGGCTGGGCATTTCAAAATGCTAGAATAAGTCATTATTAGTCAATGTTTGATTTTTATACCTAAGGTTGCATAAAAGTTTCTTGAGTAAAAGGCTTCATGAGTGAGAAGTTTATGAAGCTCTGAGGTAGAGCACTAGACAAGGATGGGCCTGTATTTTGAAGTTAAGGATAAAGCTAGTCCCATATTTCCATGAATCATTCATCCTGGAGCTGACAACTTCTTCCAAAGCTGTTAGGTGGCTATGTCACAGAGCTCGACTGTGCCTGTGTCTTTTCTTCCTAGTTATTTTCCTACTGTGGGTATATCAGGTTAAGTACCACTGTCTCCTTGAAAAGGTGACTACAGTAGAACACCCACTAAAAGACGATTAATGCATCTAAATATGTATTCTCTTGTTTTATTTTTACTATGGAAGGAGGTACGTGAAAAGGGTTAAGTATGCAAAGTAGGAAACAGTTATAAACTCACCTTTCTTCTGGATTGACATCCCCAGTTTCCAATAATCTGAATGGTTTTTGAGATGAGAGTTAATGTCCTAACTGTCTGTGTATCCTAGAAAATGTAAAAATGACCAAAGTTCTTGTTAATTTTTCAAGAAGTAGAGTTTATATAAAAAGCAGAATCGAGTGAATGGGGTATATGGCTCTAAAATAGTGGCTAAAAATGTTGATTCAAACAAAGATAGTTAGGATGCAGCGAAGCCTAGGAGAACTTCTACCACGCGGGTTAGGAGACAATGAAAGAAGCTGGTGGTGAAGGCCTGTGATCTCAAGTCTTGGGTGCCTCAGACAGAAAGACTGCAAACTCAGGTCTGTTAAAGCTACAGAGAAAATCCAGTCCAGGCAACCTAATTGCCTTGTCTCGGTATAAAGAGTAAAAAGAGGGCTGGGGACATCTCGGGGCGGGGGGCTTGCCGAGAAGGCATGAAGCCTTAAATTCCATTCTCAGCACCATTAAAAAAGACAGAGACTAAAGACTTAATGATTTGTTCCCTCTGAGAGACATAATGTCATCAACTGTATCTAACGGCTTTGTGTAGTCTAAAGACTGGATCACACTACACATTTTATTTACTTTTGGAATATCAGAGATATCTACTTTTTTCTACCTTAGCAGTGTTTCCAATTTTCTGTGCTCAGTCTACTTCTAAGCATATTCAAATAACACGTAAGACTTCTGCAATCAACTGTTTCCACCATAGGGGTGGAGGGAGAATACACATTCAGACCAGGAAAGGAAGTCACCACTCATAGAGGCTCTTATCAGAAGGTAACGCTTGGTCTGTTAACCATGGTATCTTTCAGGTCTGTCTACCTGACAGTAGTATAACTTACATTAAAGTACATGTAAATAAAATGGTCAGAACACAGTTCTCTCACGAGTCTTATTGATCCACATTTCTACGTAACAAACTATCCTACTACAGTAAACAGTATTATAAAAAAACATATCCAGGAAAATATAGTTAATATAAGTTTTAGTTTTCAGTATCTCACATTGAAAACAGTGGAGAAGAAATGTCCAAGAAATGAAGAAATCTGGAGAAGGAATGTCTGATATATGATCATTACAATATATCTGGCAAAAGTTATAAATTATGGTTATCTAAAAGTGATTTCAGGTGGAGCCTCCAGGACTCCATCCTATCTGTAAGAAGACCCTACTACAGTTCTACCTGTGAAGGAAGAGACATTCTTTAAAAGTTCTGGTAACATTAAGTTTGAATTGAATTTCACAAGACTTCTCCATTTTTTTGGTGTCGCCCTGGCTATCCTGGAACTCTTTCTGTAGACCAGGCTGTCCCTGAACCCAGAGATCTGCCTGCCTTTGCCTCCTGAGTGCTGAAATTAAAGGCGTGTGCCACCACTGCTTGGCTTAAACTTGGTTTTAAAATTCAGTGTTTTAGGTTATTTTTTTCTTGAACTAGCAAAAGGGAACAGAGCTCATTTTATTCAGTTTCAGGCCACCACCGGCTGGCTTAGACCCATATAACTGTGGCTACTGTTGTACAGCCATGTCATTCCGCTGGTCTGAATCCCTGCTACTATCTACTTGCAAACTGTAATAATTTCCCTTTACTGTATACCCAGGACCATCATCACCTGGCTTCCAGTACACAACTCAGCAAACACTATCTAACAATTATTAAAGTCAACCGAAATGTTAAACTTTTCTTTTTTCTTACACTGACTCATGAAATTGGTGCCATTTGACTGTCTTTGGTTTACAAAAAACAAACAAACAAACAAACAAACAAACACAATGTCACAGGTATGCTCTTTCAAAAGAGCAGTTGCTAATCTCATACCTTTCCTTAGCATCCTCTAGGATTCTGACCTGGAGGCAGCAACGCCCTCTTTTTATTTGCTTGCCTCTTCCCCTATATTTAAACCTTGGATCTGTTTCTCCATTAAGAAAAGACTCCCTTGATGAGTTCCTTCTCTCAACTATCATTTTTGTTAATTAAACTGAGCATCTGACTGTCTTAGAAACTACCATATGCTTTGGATACACATATCTGGAAAAGGCCCCGCTTTGTTCCAGAGATCCTGGCAGTCTGTGTGCAGAGATCTGTTATACACAGATGTTACTAATCAGAATGTAACATACCATGACAGAGAGTGCACAGGGTGTTACAGGTGTACACAACAGACATAAAACAAACTAATGGGGTCTAGACGTCTCCACTGGGAGGGCCTTCAAAGGGATTATCAAGGAAAGAATGAGGAATATATAAGAATCGTCTAGTCGTTTACCTTTATGAAGATCTCAACAGTGCTTTACCAAATCAATGTTCACATAATCTGTACTAAACTAAAACCCACAACCATTACCAAGGAGACTCAAGTGAAGGTCCGCTCCTGTTCTTTCTTATGGTACTGGGGACTGGTTGCAGGCCTCACAGATGCTTGGTAAAACGCCTGAACACGGAGCTCTAGTCCTAGCCCTCAGTCCATTTCATTATTTATATTTTTAAATTTTATTTTTTGAAGATTTATTTTCTATGTGCATATGTGTAACTATGTGTAGGCACGTGCACACAAGGTTACAGGTGCCCAGAGTTCAGAAGAAGGGTTAGATCCTCTAGAGTGGGTGTTACTGGTGGTTGTGAGCTGCCTGACATTGGTGCTGGGAATTGAATTTGGGTCCTTTGAGACAGCAGTATTGCTGGGCCATCAATCCAGCTCCTCCTTTTTTTTTAAAGATTTAATGTGAGTACTGTTCCTGTTCTCAGACACACCATAAGAAGGCATCGGATCCCATTGCCGATGGTTGTGAGCCACCATGTAGTTGCTGGGAATTGAACTCAGGGCCTCTGGAAAGAGCAGTTAATGCTTTTAACCACTGAGCCATCTCTCCAGCCCATGCCTCCATTTTTTAAGAACTAATGTTTTGAAAAACAGTTTTTACACATGTATATGTACACCTCTCTCCTTGACTTTGTCTGTTAGCAAGCATGGCTCAGATCTGGAGTCCTTGCTATGACTATTTAGCTACCTGTTCTTTACTCTTTCTTGTCTACTTTAAATATCTTCTATAATTAGTTTCTCAAAATTAAAAGAATTCCTAAATGTAAAATTCAGTAGCATTTGCTCAAGTCTGCTCCTGTAACTTTTAGTACCTGACGACGTCCTCTCAGTCTCTGAGAGTTTCAGCTTGTACAGCAGTGTTTACTCATACTTTTTACTTCGGACTAATCACATGCTAGCTTTAAATTGATGCAATAGTTATAGCTTAATAGAAAGCAGCTATGCTCATCCCTACAGCACCAATGCCAAATAATGTTATGTTTTCTCTATTCCCACTACTTCAAAATTTCTTTAAAATGAGTGAGGGTTATGGTTAAAGACCTGATGGAGATGCTGAGGTGATGGGGATGAGGGCAAACAACAACAAAAAGGACCAAAAGAAATGATGGAAAAACTATAAAAAATAATAAAGTTACCTGAAAAGTAACCTAAAAGTGTTTGTGGTTGGAGGGATTCTATTCAAATTCCATCTAGGAATTCCAAGTCTGAATACAAGGCAGAGTCACAAGTTCAGAGGTGGGAGTTCTGTTTATGTACACAATGTTGCTGGCAAGCTCTCACTGCCCTAGGTCATTACAGCTTTAGTTAACACAGCCACAGAAGGAGTCTCCATGAACAAAAGGATACAAGCTACACAGAACATCTACCTTCTGCCATTGCAGCATGGCTCACAGCTAACACTGTAAGGCTATCCAGAGGAGAAGTGGCCATTCAGAACCCAGTTTTGCTGCAAAGTCTTCCCTACACTGCATTACTTGATAACCATTAGGGCATTAAGGTAGGGAATGTCAAGTAAGACTGCATGTGTCTCCCTCCAGTACTGAGCACTATGACAGCGGTTGCTGTAAGATTTAACACCAGTCTGCTTATAGACTGTGGAGATTGAACTAGTCCCATTTGAATCCAGTACAAGTTGTGTAGAATCCAATTATAATGCCTTAGTTATGTGAGCCTAGAGAAAGTATTGCATGATGATTTCCTTACCTGCACATGGGGCTAATAAAATAATTTACTCCTACAGTGACTAGGAAGACCTAAGTGAGTTAAACACAGAAAGTGATTAAAGCAAAGCTTAGAACAAAGTCATCACTAAATGTTTCTTATCATTCTGTTATACAAATCAGCAGCTAAAAGCATCACGAGTGTATATGAAATATTTAGAACAGAGAAAGACTGAAGAGTGATTAAAATATGCTGTATGAAGAAGGACCAGAAATAGGTTAAGAGAAAAAAGAAACCTCAAAATATTAAGAGATATATATTCAAAGCAGATTTAGATTTAGGTAACTAATAGAACTTCATTTTAAATCTCCTATTTTGATATAATTTGGGTGAACAGAAAGCAAAAGTATGAAGATACCAAGTAAGTTAGGTTCCTTTATACTTTTGAAATAAACTTCTTCATTTTCCTTCAAATTTCTGAGATCTTAAAATACTGCCATGATTAATCCACCATAAACGGGCTGTGGTAGTTAGGCCTGTACTCCTGTACTCTGGAGGCCGAAGCAGGAAGGCTGTTGTGAGTTAGGGTCCCTCTGGGCTATATAATAAGATTCTGCCTCAAAATATAAAAATAAAAAAAAATAAACTGCTGTAATAAACCAGGAAAGGGTCTGTTAACAACCAGCCCAAGCCACGCCTACCAGCCAAGGATCCACCAAGTACCAATGGTGGTACTCCAAACCACCATTTGAAGCATTTCTGTAAGAATGTTTCTAGAGATGATTAGACCACGATCTAAGCAATGTAAGTAAGAACCCACAGCCCTTGTGTAACAGCAGAGAAGCCTTGATGCGCGTTCCCTTCTGCTTACCAGCAGACTTCAACTTATCAGCATTTTATCAATTGTGAAATGTCTTAGCACAGCAAAATGAAAGTGGCACATTTTTTCTTCATTTTACTAAAAATAAATAAAAATGGAGTAAAGCTTTGAGAGGAGCAAACACTTACTGGATAATGAGGTCGCAAATGAAAAGCATGAGGTGAGAGTATCGCTACAGCAAAGAAACGAAGAAACACAAAGCTGCTCACTGCAGAGTACTGAACATGAGGGTTATCTGCAGGGACAAAATGGGGAAACGTCATGCAAAAACACGAATTAAAAACCAAAGATGATAAAGCAAAAAAAAAAAAAAAATCATGTAAACTACGTAGGAAAGGAAATAACTTGTAAAGTAAATCTTGAGTTGTGGAATGATACCAACTGTGGCTGAACTAAGAGAATACGCTGCAACTGACAATAACAAATGGAAAGCAAAGTCGCTGATTTTAAAGAAACATTTTAAATTTGAAAAATAGCTTCTTGATATAAAATATTCTTGAAATTATATTAAAAATTAGTAATATTAAAGCATTATCTAGCACTAGCTAGTGGCAACACTGAATACCAAAAAATAGCTTTCAGTTTTGTATTTTTGTTTCAAATTCCCCCTAAAACTCTTCACGGTGTCTAAGGCTATACTATGGTTAGTCTTGATTATCCGTTCATTAGGTGAAAAGTGCCTACGAGACTAGCAAGCCACCATTTGGAGTATTTCTGTAAGAATGGTTCTAAAGATGATTAGACCATGATCAATGCTTTCTACACTGATGGATTCCAGTTGCAATGGACTGCTGTATGAGGGGTGGGGCTGTGGAAAGTGAAGGCTTACTAGAGGAAGCAGGGTGCTTTGGGTATGTCTTTGAAGGGTGTGTTTTGGCCCTGGTTCATCCCTCTCCTTCCCTCTCTGTCTCCTCACAGCCATGAGACAAGCAGCCTCCTCTGCTACAAGATGCCATCACAAGTATTCTGCCTTGCCTCAGGTCTGACTAAAGCAATGGATCCTGTGGGTGTTGGACTGAAGCTTCTGAGACTATGAACCTACAATTATCTTTTATGTTGTTTCTCTCATGTACTTGTCACAAAAAGAAAAACCAACAACTTAAAGACTAAAAGCAATTAGGTAGAGACATTACTTTTAAAGCTACCAATATTTCACATGAACTAAAGGCTACGTATAGCACTGATCGCTCCTTGTTAGGATTGGTTTCAGACTGGAGTCAACAACTAACCCAACAACCAGATGCTGGAGAAGTGGGTGGTGAGGGAAAGAATCTCTGGATTTGGCTTGGGGTTTAGCTTTTACAAATCACTCAGTAGGGTAGACTGCCAAGCTGTCCATCGTTATGACTGCTTGCCCTGCTAGCAGGGTAGGACTCCAGGTAGTAAGAACAACTGAGACCTCAGTTTCACTAGCTACTCAATGAGTAATGGCTTTGTTAATGGTAAAGGTAGGAGTAAAAGATAAAAACAGACTAGCAAGCAGGCAACATGGTTATGATCTTGGTCACTATTTAAAGACAGAATCTAATTGCCACTTCATCTTTATGTATGCAAAAATCAAGTCTCTGCTTCCTCTATTGATTATGAAGATTAGATGTTTTATCTCTTTATTTAATTAGCCAAGAGACCAAAACCTGAATTCATGTAGAAGTTAGTATTGGGTAAATAGAGGGACAGATAAATGCAAACATAATGAAATAACAAAATCTCTTTGGATGGCCAAGAGTTATTTACAGTTTTATGCAGATAGATAAGCCTGGTTATTTCTAACTAGCTGCCTTGTTTATGCTCCCCTCTGTTATGGGCAGATCAATAATGCTTTGGTAAATTTATTTATGTAACAGAAATGAACTAAAATTTGAGTATTTCCAAGTACTACCAATAATGAAGTAGACTTCATAACTTTACAAAGCCTTTCCAAGCAAAATGTTAATATAGCTAATTTTGCAAAACTGAAGCACAATGATTCCTAAAAATCCTTTGTATGTTGAGGCAAGTATTTGTAAAGCCAAAGACTTTTTCTGAAAAGGTACCTCACCACAGACATCTTAGTATTCCCAAGCTGTCAAATCTAGTCAATTGTATAAAACTAATGATTACTACTGTTTGAAAATCTGCAACTGGAAAAAACAGCTGGTACACAAAGGTTTTCCTGTTTATTCCGCAATCTGTTAACTATATGACACATGAAGGTTTACTTACATAGTATACAAAATTTACAGATGCAAACTTTTCCTTCTCAAAACTAATGATTTTGATTTGCTCTTTATATAGTTGCCATTATATTAAAATAAAGTAAAATGCATGTTTTGAGACTATAGGGAAATAAATCATTAAGTCTCACTAAGAAGCTAGCACCATTTTGAAAAACTTAGAAGATTGTACCTATGCACAAATATTTCATACAAACCAAATAAACAGCATGGAGAAAAAAAAATAAAAAAGAAAATGCGATTAAATAGAACAAGGCACTTACTAGGAAATCTCTTAGCAGCCATTTGCCTCAGAGAATAAAAAATATCACACATCACAGTGGGGCAGCTCACACTTGATCCTACAATCGTATTGAACACTTTGTCCACATAGTAGTACAGATTCTCCTGCAGGTTTTAACAAAGTAAACACTAAGATTTTGATTGTCACACATCTTCAATATCTTCATGAAAACAAGTAGTGGGTATGAGATTTATTAGAAGATGACAATCTAGTCTCCTGAAGTGCTGCTTCTAGTCCCAACTCAGTTAAAAGGCCAATCAATACTCTGGCTTAATTTATTAAGTTAAATTCAGACTTTCTAGACAAGTGAATGAATATATGAGTAATTTCCACAAACAAGACAATAAAAAGGAAACCAGGGAAATAATTCATGATAGGCAGCATTAGTACACAGTGACAGTTAACACTGCAGTGAAGACTTGTGACTCCAACATACATATAGATTCCTCAGAGGCAACTAAAATCACTGTGTCACTTAGTCTAATGAGTCTAACCTGAAAGGAATAGTCAAAACGGAGATTGCAACTAGTTGCAGTTTAAATCCACTATTATTATAGGCTATTTCCAATACTGTGGGTTGCTCACTAGACCTAAATGATAAGACCCTACTGCTGAAGACATGTGCTCTAGTCTAGAAATATTCTCCTTGCTAGTCAGATTTCATAGTGTTAGATGATGTAATGTAGGCCGCTAAGGGAGAACTGTTATTAAGAATTTGCTCAGCTGCAACCCTGTATTCTGACTACTGACCTGCCAGGCAATGGGCGCTATTGTTTTGGAGATAAAACAAGCAGTTTCTGATTTGGATCTGATGCCTGCTTCACAAGAGAGAATCTCACCTAACTCAGTCAAAAGCCCATAGCTGGGAGTAAGAGTAGCGGTGTAGTGGGGAGGCTCCTGCTCTGATTTGCTAAATGGATATGCCTATCAAATTGCCCACAGATTAGTAAGGCTGTTGGCTTTGGTCAGAGAAGCATCTTTTTGCAGTGGGTGCTTAGCCCTAAATGGGCCTTCCTCAAGATTCAGGAACATCACTAAAGAGTGGACAAAAGAATCTAGGAGAAGAGAGTGACTGCTCCCTAACAGTCTTTTAAGCACCACATGGCCACTGCACTCTTGAATTCTCAGTAGCTATGATCACCAGAATAAGTCCTATAGAAAATTGGGTCCATGACAGTTTCTCACAGAGTAGGAAAGGGCTTATAAGTCCCTACCTGTCCTTGAGAATTGACAGGCAACCAGGGGTTGTTGGGAAAGGGAGAAACACTTTTTGTGGTGTAACTATTGGTAAGTTATCTATGCTATTATAATTAACCACTTGATTCTTGTCCCTAAGTAAACTTACAAAAATACATGAGTGTGCACATGCATGTACCATGATGGCGTAGAAAAGCAGAAGGGTCAATAATTAAAACATATATGTAAGAAAAGGAATAAAAAGGCAGGTAGCTAGAGAGGCATCTAAGAACACAAGTCCTTAAACAGAAGCACTGAAGTTCCCAGCACCCATGTCAGGCAGCTCATCTCTATCTACAACTCCAGTTCAAAGGAATTCAAAGGCTCTGGATCCATTGGCACCTGCTCTTTCACATGCACATAGCCACAATTATAAAATAAAAGAGAGCTGGGCAGTGGTGGCACACACCTTTGATCCCAGCATTCTGGAAGCAGAGGCAGGTGGATTTTTGTGAGTTCAAAGGCCATCCCTATACAGCGAGTTCTAGGATAGCCAGAGCTAGACAAAGAAACCCTGTCTTGAAAAACAAACAAGGAAGGAAGAAAGAAAAGTCACAGGGGAGGACTGGGTGGGAAGAGCAAAGAATTCAGTAGGAAGGGGACAAAAAAAGATAAAAGGGGTTAACATGACCAAAATACCTGTATGAAAATCATGATGTTATCTGTAATTAATATATGCTAACAAAAGATTAGCTTCCAGAGAACCACAGTTCAGTTCCCAGCACCCACAAGTGCCTGTAACTCCAGCTCCTGAAGATTCACTGTTCTCTTGAGGCCTCTGGTGGCACCTGCATTCACGTGCATATATCCATACACATACCTCCAAACACATAGATATAATTTAAAAGTCTAAATTAAAAGTTTTAAGAATAAAAATAAGCTAAAATCAGTACTATGAAATGCCATGGAAAGTAAAGACTAATGTAAAGAATAAATAGCACTGTTTCCAGACACATGGCATTATTAAAGTTTAAGAGTACATGCTGGAGGGTAGCGATGGCTAAGAGGTTAAGAGCATTTATGTGCTTGCAGAGGACCTGGGTTTGATTTTAGCACTCACATGATGGTTTACAACCACCTCTAACTCTATTCCCAGATGATACAATGATACAATGCCCTCTTCTGACTTCCACAGGTACTAGGCACACATACGGCACACTGACATACATGCAGGCAAAATACACAGAAAATAAACCATTTATGGGAGGCATGTATAATATTAAGATCAAAAATTAATGTGGTTATAAACTACACTATGTAATCATACCTTATTATTCTCTACATTATCTCCCTCTTTCAACTTAACAGGATCTATTTCACAGGATTTCGAGGATTCACATATCTGGAATATACAAGTATTTTTCAGTTACTCTTCTTTCCTAGGTAATTTAACAACATGAAAATAATTATTCTTCTTCTGATATAAAAAACAAATCTAACAAAGTTTAAAGCTCCCACCTGAAGATAACTTAATACAGTATAGACAATTTTCCAAAGAACTGTAACAAAATCCTAGTAAAATAAGTATATAACAAACAATAATGTAGATCAATGTGCCTTGTGAGTAAGAATCCACAGAGAGGGGGCTGGTGAGATGGCTCAGTGGTTAAGAGCACTGACTGCTCTTCCAGAGGTCCTGAGTTCAAATCCCAGCAACCACATGGTGGCTCACAACCATCTGTAATGATATCTGATACCCTCTTGTGGGGTGTCTGAAGACAGCTACAGTGTACTTACATATAATAAATAAATAAAAATTAAAAAAAAAAAAAAAAAGAATCCACAGAGAGCACAGTAATTTACTTATAGAGTATCTACACCTATTCCTCCAGTAGCCCATGAATAGACAGAGCCTTCTAATTAACACATTACTTCTTGAAGGAGAAGCTCTACAGCAGTGGCTCTCAGCCTTCCTAATGCCGGGACCCTTTACTACAGCTCCTCACAGTGTGGTGACCCCCAAGCAGAAGGTTACTTTTGTTGCTACTTCAAACCTGTAATTTTGCTATTGTTACAAGTCATAATGTAGATAACTGACATGCAGACAGCCTCAGATGACTCCTGTGAAAGAGGTTTTTGAGAGCACAAGTTGAGAGCAGCTGCTCTATCTGGTCACAGACTCTGGTGACCAGGTATACACTGTACCTCGTCTAGAACAGGCTTCAAGGTGACTTTCAGGTAGTGCCCTCCCACTATCTTCATCATCTCAGTCAGACACTGGGTAGCCAGGGAGTTTCCTCTAAATATTGCGTTGGCATCTCTGAAATATAAATAGAGACAACAAAAACCATTGACAGCAAAAAGGAGAAAAGTTTTCAAACAGTAACTATTTGACTTTGATCATATACACAATTTTAGTGCTTCTTACTAACAGGAATGTTTGCTGCCATTAGAATTTCTAAACCTATCAAAACTACTTTATGAAAATTCTAAAAGTCATTTAAAAAAGAAACTATGTTTATAAATTTGAAAAAAATGTACTGCGGGTATGTGTGCATAAAATGATGATACTGTCTTGCTATGATGGGAATGGGAAGGCACTGACTACTCTTTGTAGTGTCCTGCGTGTGCCTACACATGCACCGTATTGAGCTGCTGCTGTGGTGTGTGAATCACTGTACCCAGCAGCAAAGATCAGTAATAGTAACAAAGGAACCACACCATTGAACTATACACATTCCTTGCAGTAACTGGTTCTCACAGTTGGATTCTGTTTGGCAACTCTAAGAACTGTCTTTTGTTACTGATTAAGCAGTTCTTTTTAACCTAGTGTATAGTAAACTTGGTCAATACAAAGAACTGAGACTGTTAAAACAATCTGGCAAACTGAAGTTTAAACATTTAATGAAATACAGTTCTTACTGAGTATCCTTCAAGTCCAGTTCAGCCACCGCAGTGATAAAAGGAGCAAGCTTATTGTGATGCAGCAACAGTCGCACAAGGGGCAAAACAGCATCCTTTTGATCTTGACATATTTCACCCAAAATATAAGCAGCTGAGGCGGATACTGGCTAGGATAAAGAAGGTAGAAAACAAGCACAGAATCAAGGAAACATGGTTACATGCCTAATCACTAACTTGTGGATGTAATTTAAACACACTCATTAATTATAATGGATATATAAAATAGTACTAAGTTTTCTAAATTATAATCAGAGATAAAATTTGAAGCACACATCAGTATTCAGATTCAGAGAAATCAAATACACAGCACTTTGTAAGAGCCGACACTATGAAATCTCTTCTTATCATTTACAGAATCAGTTTAGCCATATAAGATTTTTAAAGTACCTGAACATCTGGTGATTTTAGCAGCAAAGTTTTCAACGGTCCATAGTACTCTGACGGAAGCACATAGTCTTCTGTATAACACAGAGTTAATAGAAGAGATCCCAGGTCATCAGTTTTAGATGACTTGTTTCCATTGTCTCTTGGTTGTAGCAAGTACCTAAAGTAAAAGTACAGCTGACTCCATGTGATGGCAGTTAACAGTGGGCTAAGTCAACAGGTGAGTTACTGAAGAACAGACCACAGGGCAGACTGCAGCTCAGAGAGTGAAATGTGCTCTCAGCACACTCAGTCTTCAGCACGAAATTAAGTGCAAGCACAGAGCATGTCGTTACTGGTGAGGACAGGACCTAAATTAAGGCAGTTTGATTCTAGAGTGTAAGTTGTCAACCACTATCAAGAGTCAATGCATGTCTATAGTGTTCTACTATATTGTTAAGTAAAGATACAAGCATAGTATAGATAAATCTGTGGTTGTGTGCACTTGGGGAAGCTAAAGCAGGAGGATTATGACTCCTAGGCCACACAGAAACCTAATTCCAAAAAAATAAAACAATGAATGAAAACATACATATGCATTTCCCCAAGAATACAGAAAATATTCCCAGAAACTAGAGAACAGTGGCTGGCTCAGAAACAGGACCTAGCTGAGTAGCACTGGGGAAGGAGGCAGGATTCTTTTTTACATCTTTTTACCTAGGAATAGTGTAATTCCTACTTTGCTAACATCTGATCTAATTATCACTCCCCGCCCCTCAATGCTAAGGAGATAAATCTCTCAGAAAAGAAGTGGGGCTGGCAAGATGGTTCAATGGGTAAAAGAAAGCACTTGTTGACTGTCAGAACACAGGCCAAGAGTGGAGTCATGCAAGGGAAATTTTGAGTGCTTGTGAGAAAATGTCAAGAGTCTTGTAATCACAGTTTCTTCAAAAACATAGACTTGTTCTTGGAATGTGTTTTCATTCTCCTCCCAGGTGTAGCAGATAAGAGTGAATTTGAGCACTTTGATTATTCATTCCACTGGCTATTGTTACTTGTTTATATGCCTCTATGGAAAAGCATGGTTTTGGCACATGTAGCTTGTCCTTGTGATTGATTGTACACTTTACTCATGTGACTCTTCTTAACCCTCAGAGTCTAAATTGTCTGATGCTCTGAGTGCAGTTGGCTACTGCATGCAACTTTAGTCCATTTCATTCTCCCAGGTTCCACCACCACCGAGAACCAACTCAAGGTAAACAGAGATACCTTTACTTCAATACCCAGAAATCAAGTGGTGGAAACAGAATTCCTACAGGAATTCACATGCTGCAAGCACAAGGGACATACATAAAAGTAAATAAGTGTAACAAAAAAATATTTAGAAAGCAACGGGAAAGTGGCTTGAGTCATCATATTATAATCTGCAAATAAAATTAAATAGGAAGTAGGGCTGGAGAGATGACGCAGCAGTGAAGAATACTTGCTGCTTTTGTAGAGGACCCACATGCTGGCTCACAACTGTCTGTAACTCAATGTGAAGGCATCTGACACCACCTGATGACCTCCACAAGCACCAGGCATACATGTGGTGCACAGACATAGCTGCAGCAAAACACTCATATACATAATTTAAAATAGAAATCTTAAAAAAATTGAAACCATTAAAAACCAGTTTTTAGACATCCAACATAATAAGCATATATACTAATGGAAATTATTGAAAAAAGAAAACAGAAAAACTTCAAACAATATTACTGCTTACTAATAAGTTATTATGACCTTTTGCAATATCAGCATTAGAAATAATTATGCCTGGATGGAAATGAGTTTTTGTGCAGTTACCTTTAATACCACTAGAGGGTGTTACAGCTCTAGAAGTGATAAAGGAGACCAAGATCTCGAATCAAAATGGCATTAACATTTTTATATTTCCATACAATGTACATTTATACATATAGATTAGCAGATTCTTCTCTTCTATGCTACATAAATTTTAGCATTTATGCTTCTAACAGGCTACTTTAAATTAAAATATTCATATTATTGGGGCCAAGAGATGTGGTTGAGACTCTTGTCTCAGAAACCAAAAGAATGAAAACAAAACAACAAAAATCCAACCCCTAAACATTCAACACCAACTCCTCTTCTAGGTAGCTGAGTTCTAAAGAATGGTTCTTATGGTTAACATTCCAGTGTGTACAGACCACATTATTTAAGTCCATTTACTCATCAACAGACATCTTACTATTAAAGGGTGAAATCCTGTCACTTGTAGTAACCCATCTAGAACTGGAGGTCATTTTACAGTTCATGTGAAGTAAGGCACAGAAAGACAAAGGCCACAGGTTCTTATTCATTTGTGAAAATGAGAGTTGATTCACATAAAACAAAATAGGAAGAACATAGGTTGCTAGAGGCAGGAGTGGAGGAGGGGAGAGAAATGTACGGTTACTAAAACAGCTCTAAGTGCCGTCGGGAGCAGCAGCTCACCTGTTTATAATCCAACAGGTTAACTCTGGTCTGTAACAAATGATGCTACATTTCAGCATAGTAATTCTCCAGGATCCCAATACACGAAAATGGTATTTGAGAGACAGAAATGCTGACTATACTTATTTGATCATTACACAGTATATACATGTGGCACCATTATACTTAATAAGCAAGCACAAATATTACATTTCATTTTAATAAGTAATCTTTAAAGGGAAGTGACAGAGGTTAGAGAAATGGCTCAGGTGACAAAGTGCTTGCTATGTAGAGCATGAGGACCCGAATTTGGGTTCCCAGCACCTGTGGAAAAGCTGGGTTTAGTGGTGTGCACATCTGTAATCTCCTTGCACTGGGCAGGTAAAGACAGGTAGATTCCCTGGAGCTCACCGTCCAGCCAGCCTAGCTTATCAGTGAGATCCTGGTTCAGAAGTCCTCTCTCCAAAAACTGAGTGACTGATGAACACATCCAGTGTCAAGCTCTATTCTCAATACCTACATGTTCACATACCAGCGTGAACAAGCACCAACAACTGAGAAAGCATGTTCCTATATACTCAATGGAAATAGCAATCTAGGAAGAAACATGGGCCAAGACACATGAAGAGACAGAAAACACTAGTTTTTAAGGGCTATAGCAGACAAAAAGTTTCACACTGAAATAAGTATGAATTTAGTGGCAAAACATCAAGGCTACTAACATCAATTTAGTATCACTATTAGAGCCATAAAAAGGCCAAATGACATTATAGTCAGTACTGAGTCCCCACAGCTCCTCAACAGTCAATCAGTCCAATGTCGACACCCTACACTCAGAAGTACAGCAAGGTTATCTGCATTTTAAAGTGTGTGATGATGGAAAATCACACACACACCCCGGCCGCCACACACACACTGCTGTGTCTTCTCAGTAAGTCTTTTGCTTTCCACCCATAGTTCTGTGACCAAAAAGCATCTAAACTGCAGATGATGACATGTGATCAAACATATTATGAATGGTTCATTCGATATCTTAATGTTTTTCATTTCTTAGATTTAAGACTTTATTTTTAGTGTATGTCCATGTATAGGTGCCCGTCAAGACCAAAGAGAACAGTGGATTCCTTAGGCCTAAACTTAAAGCCTTTTTTTTTTTGGCAAGTGGTCTGAGGTAGGTGCTGGGATCTGAAACTCAGTTCAAACAGAGCAGAGAGTCTGGACATCTCTACAGCCCCAAGATTTTATTCTTAAACAGAAAAATATTCCTAGATAACTAAATTCTTTTATCTTAGTATCATAGATCAAGTGATGCAACTATTAATGTACTTATTTTTCCTCTAATAACAAATTCATAACCAAATTAATGTCAGTAACTTTTGACTTATTCCAGCAAGCATACACTTATATTCTTTATTAAAGAGAATTAAACTTGGTTCATTAGAGTATTTGTCTTCTTACCAGGCTTGATGAGAGGAATCATTTCTTAACACATTGACAGGAACCTTAATCTCTCCCAGGAAAACATCTTGGACTAGGTTTTCATTATTCCACAAGTCAATTCTGAAAATTGAAAACCTAGCTTTAGTTTTTGCAAACCACACCGAGTAGTTTCGAGTGGTTTTGACTTGTACTACAGCATTAATTTTTACATGCTTTTAAAAGAGATGTTAGCATCATCATATAATGCATTATCTAGACTTTGAAAGCAAATTACTGCAGTAACTTCTATTGAAAAAAATCACGACTTAAATTCTAATGAACATCTTTATTAATTTTGGGGGAGGGATGCATGCCACTGTGCACACGTGGAGGTCAGAGGACAATTTACAGGAGCTGGTACTTTTCTCCCATCGTGTGGGTCTAAGGACTAGAACTCAGGTAGACTGGTTTGGCATCAAGTGCCTTTACCAGCTAAGCCACCTTCCTGGCCAAATTCTAAACAGTATAAAAGGAGAAACTTAGTTTGAAAGTCTAGGTGTTTTCTTTTTTTTTTGTAATTTGTAGCATTAGAACAAAAGGATTACTTTACTGAATTGAGAAAACAAAACAATACAAGACCACAGTTTCTCTTTTGATGATAAATTAATTAATATGTAAAGATTGGTGATTTAGAAAATACTGCCTAACACTGTGAACACAAGATTAATATGCCTTTTAGACAACACACTGTTAACACCACACCTACACATGCATTTGCAAAAGTTTCCTTTCCAAAACAGCATAGATATTTAAGACCTAGGAAATGTCACAGACTTCAAACACATGCACCTGTGCAGTTATTTCCTTACCTCACTGAAATTTCTGATAGTCAGCAGATATGTTAAGAAGAATAAAAAAATTATTTCTAAATTTGATTAAATATAATTGGTTTCCCATTCATTATACTATAATCCAGAAAGTTAAGGAGCAATTAAAATAGAGAAAAATGAAAAACAGAATAGGTGAAATTAGGCTGTCTTTGCTCACACAAGAAAAATATTTTGGTATTTCTGAAAAGAACCAGATTTTGAAAGGCTAAGTGGATTAAGTTAGATGCCTGTTACATCTAAGTTTCATCAATCAACTTGCTATGAAGAGTTCTCTCAAGGTTTACATAGAGAAAAAGCCACTCTCTAGTAAGACAGCAAGGCACCGACCTGACCTCCAGCTTCTCAATGTCCTCCTCTTCCACCTGGAACTGGGACTTCCTGGTGTAACTGCTGGATCTGGTTACCTACAAATGAAGTATTTTAGTAAAAACAGTTTAAAATATCTTTTTCCTTCATGAGTTCAAATATGACCATTCCCAAAATATTCAATTACAAATATAAAAAGAGTCAAGTGTGAGTAATTTCCAAAGCGTGGGAAGTGTACCAACTATGCACCAGAAGGTAAGAAGGGCTGGCATAAAGATCAACGGCCTCCTTGTCTCCACACTGTCAGCTCTAGCTGGTGCCACACCTGGTTCTGTGGTTTACAGAGGTCTGTCTGTACGGGTAACACTACCCTATAGTCTTCCCAGCTTTCACAAAGGACACACCTACTCATATTTCCTTCCCACATTTTTTTTTCTTTTCTTTTCTTTTTTTTTTTACAGAAAATATCAAGGCCACCAGGAAGGAACTTCCTCAACTGCCACCAAGCTAAGCCTCCTCCACTTCCCTCCCACCCTCAGGCCTTTTGAAAAGGTGATGATTCTAAGATTACCTCCCCAAGCCTGCTCCTTCTGCCACAGTATTTAAGAAGCATGTGTTACACGCATTTGGTCTACTTTAAGTACAGCTGTCCTTACTAGTCTGATCACTTCTTTCTAGTCTTAAGAAAAAGTCTCCCCCTAAATCACAGTGCCCCTGTCTCTTTTTCAGACAACCACCTAAAAACAAATTCTCACTCATCCCGAGATGGGCACTTCCTCACCACCCACCTCTCAGGACAGAAACCAACTCAGCTTCTTTACAGATCACCCTTCTAAAATCTCTCTCTTCATCACCAAATCAGTGGTCAACACGTACTCCTCAGTGTCCCTGGCCTCTCTCTCTCTGACCTATTCCCAGAAGAGCTCTTTGCATTGCATTTGGTTTGCCAAAGAACTAGCTTGCCATCTCTTCTTGCTCTTTTCTTCCCTGGAATTTGCACAGGTGGTTCTCCAAGACTGTTGTATTTTGCTCTAAAAGTAAGTTAAAGCCACACACCATATTGCCTGGCTTACAAAGTGTTATCACATCTCTTTGACTCATCAGAATGTTGCTTTGAGGCAGGCAGGGCTAGATTTATTACCCTCGCTTTAGCTTTAAAAATCAGGAAGCTACAGTACAAACTCAATCAGCATGTTAGAAGCTGAGCAGTTAGTAAGCACTGGAGCTGCTTTGGTTTGCTTCTCTGCTTCATCTCTTCACCCTGTTGGCTCTCCTGACTCCATAACAAATCTTGTATTGTGATCCATAGTTATCACCTACCATGTTTCAGTCACCAACTGTCCTGCTGACAAATTTTATTTGTTTTCTGAGATAAGGTGGCCTGAGAGAGTGGCCTTGAAACTGATCTTCCTGCCCACACCTCTCAAGGACTGGGATTATAGCATGCACCACATCTGACGCCTGGTGGAAGATTTTACACAGATCTACGGATGCTTTTCATTTCTTTCCCCTCATCTTCCATAACCAGTTATCTCAACTTCTGTCCCCTTCTCAGCTCTTTCTTTGAACATTGAAAACGTAAGTCTGTAGGTGCCTGCTAACAGATCATAGTTACTTCTTTCTAGTTCAAGTATATTCAATGGCTACAATGAAAGCACCTGGGCCAGGCACTGGAAAGCCTCATTTACCAGTTTATTCCATCTTTTTACTTTTTTCCAGTTACTTTCTTATGGAACTCAGTTAAATATTTACTTGATGTTCTTGGGGTATAACTTTCAGTTTTTCTGTCTCTGTAGTATTATCTCTGTTCTCACTTAGAAGTCTTTCTCTGGACTGTTTTGACCCTGAGCTCACGTAGTACGTGCTCCAGGTGACAGCTGCGTATATGCCACTGTATGTGTGTGCTCTGGGTCTACTGAACATCCTGTCTTTATAGTCCATCCGACAAAGGGCTGGATGAATAGACACTGTAAGGCCTGAGAGGTCAATTGGTGAGGTGAGCATTGCAGACCCCGGCTTTCAAAGTTACCTCCATGTTACAAGGTTCTGTCTGAGCATGGTGAATTTCAGCCCATCTCAGGTGTGAACTATGTGCAGTGAGTGACTTTGGATAGCAGTTTTTAAAACTGCCATCTTCTTCACACTCTCATGCTTAGACAACAGAGCCATTAATGTAGAAAACTGCACCAAGTCCTTAGCCAGGAAAGGAAGTCTCTTGACTTAGTAGGTTTTCCTTCCTTCCCTTCTACCCTGCCCCCCTAGTTTCTTATGTCACCTTTGGCATTTTCTTCAGCCCACGTTCCTTTTTATTAAAGAACAACAATCAGGCACGAGTAGGGATACTTTGGAGCCCTCTCCAAAACAGAAGAAAAATACAAAAGAAAATCTTCGATATGTAATTACCCACTTTTACAAACTGTTCTCATATGCTAATATCAATTGCAACTTGTTCTGTTATTACAATCTTTTAGATATTTTGATTTTCAGATTTTCCTATAGTCTTCGATTAATATGAAAAAGGACTAAATACTTGAAAGAATGCCAAAGCACTTTATTTGGGGCAATTTCAAAGCAGCTGAAGATGTAGACGTGGTGGCCTAGTAGTTAGCACTCACTTAAGGCAGCTAGAGATCTTCAAGAACAAGCTACATTTACAGAGTAAATTAGATTATGGAGAACTTAATGGTAAAAAGGTCTAATCACCGTGTTTCAAACTCTCAAAGCAGTCGCATATTTGGCATGTTTGCTACTGTTCTTCCTTATAGAATCAACCTTCCAGAGGCTTTACATTTAATTGATCATTGGTGTCAACTGGGAAAAGATTTCAAATCTTCTGAGTGGTGACATTTAAATTTCTATAGGTTTTCAAACAGTCTGCTCAGAAGAGTCTCTATGTGTCAGGTAGACTGGAAGTGTGGGAGGCTCTGAAGGTAGCTGTGACAATGACAGTGACTACAGGGTGGGGGCTCTAGCCCTGCCCACTTCCAAACCAGCCAGAAGCATCTGTGTGACACCATGGTTCTACTGCTCTCTGAAGAGATTACTAGCTGTGTTAACTGGTAACATAATTACTATAGCTGTGGTTTACAAAATTAAATCAACCAGAATTACATATAAAACATTAACATTTATATAAAACAAGAAATTACCTCAAAATAGAAGATTTCATTGAACTGCGGATTGCTTGTTTTCTTCTTTACTTTTGTTTTCTTTTGGTCATTCCTGTTACAATGTGGTAGAGTTTTACCTTGTAGAACTTAATAGTACACAATTATAAAACAAGCTATTTCCAACTAGGATGCCTGACCTCTGTCTACATGTTGGATGACTAAGACAATAATTTACATACTATGCAAGGGAAAAAAGCCAAGGGATGTAAGCCTCACAAACTTGAATCCAATGACTATCTATACACAGGATACAAGTTTTATATATCTATACATGCCAAGATTGGGTTATTGTGTCCATGGCTGTAAGAAGCTGATTCCAAATCATCTCTGACATTTTAAAACACATCCTCTTACACAAGCACAATTGGTGAGAAGAAAGGCAGTGAGACTCAAAGTGCCTTTACTGATGCTGGAATACCTGAGAAATATGAAAAGTACTCAGTTTACTTCTGGAGCTACAGCCAGGACAGTAACTTACAAAAACAAGGGAAAAAAAAAGCCTGTTAATTCTCAAGTGAATGTACAAATTCAGAGGCAGTTATAAAGAAATGTACAAGGAGTCTTGTGTCTTTAGCTAGACTCAACCAATGTGAATATCTTGTGCAACTGTAGTATAATAACAAAATCAACTGTGATTAAAAAAAAAGTTTCAGGCTGGAAAGATGGCTCAGTGGTTAAGAGCACTGGCTGCTCTTCTAAAGGGTCTTGGTTTAATTAGCAGCATCCACACGGCAGCTCACAACTGTCTATAACTCTAGTTCCAGGGGATCTGGCATCCTCACACACACATACAAGCAGGAAGAATACCAATGTACATAAAATAAGCATAAATAAATCATGAAAAAAAATAGTTTCTGTGGAATGTTACTTTAAAAGTTCCATTAAGAATGTGTCATGAGATAGAAATCATTAAACAGAAAATAAGAACAGCCTCCTGAGTTGAGAATATATCTCACTGGTAGAGTAAGTGCTTAGTGTCGATAGTCTGGTTCAATTACAGAACTACAAGAAAGGTTTACTCCAAACAAGCAGCTCCTCTAGGCTGACTTGTTTCCCCTCTGATTTCTCTGTGAGACTTGGTTTTAAGTAAGTAGTGCAGGCTGGCCAGGATTTGTGATTCTCTTCATCAGCCGCCCAGGTACAGAGGTTATCATGTGCTCCCAATGTCCAGGAGGTTGAACGTTTTTAACATGATGGGAAAACCCTTTGACAGCGTTTAATGCCATATGAACTTCTGCTTTTAAATTTAAAACCAATCTGCAATAATAACAGATGAGTATTTCAGCCATGGACACACACACACACACCCCACACATGCACAGACACACACACTTTTTAAGACTTCTTGACTATATATATAAAAAAAGAATAGAGCTTTAGGTGATAAGGGAAGTCAAGGTGATAAGGATAAGGGATAGCAAATTTTGTGCTTTTGTTTCTTGATTGGAACAGCTTCAAGTTGCAGACAAACTCCAGACTAGTCAGTCTTGTAAAGAAACTACAATTAAGTTATCTAATATAGATACTGCAAAGTGTTACTGGTTTTTCATAAATTATAGACCAATTACTCAACGTCACGCTGCACTTCTCCATAGTCTGGGACCTCAGTTGTTCTAGAGCTTCATAAAGCACTGATACCATGAACAGAAAAGGCAGTTCTCAGTTCTAAGCGGCTTTCCAGACACTGATATGGAAACTGTTTTGCTATTTTGAGTTGACACTCACTAAAATGTGATTTCTTTTTTACTTATATAAAATTGAGGGTATTTGAAAGTAGGAATGTTAATGAGTAAAGGCAGCCAGCTGTATATGATTTTTTTTTTTTAAGACTCTGGATGGCCTATAACTTGTTATACAGGCTAAGGTGGCCTTGGATTCACAGAGATCCACCTGCCTCTGCCTCCACCTCCCATGTGCTTCAATTAAAGGCATGTATCCCCAACACCTGGCCCAGGAATGTATTTTAAAGTACATTTTACAATGCTATAAGACTGAAGTTTTATTCCAAGGATCTGCTCCAGGGGTACTCAGTGGACACCCTCTGCTCTCCACCCTCTCATGTTGTTGGAGAAAGTTTGCAATGTACACTAATCAAAATGTATTTATACATTCTATGCTGATGTTTTGTAGAGGTGTGCCAAGAAAATCTAACCTCAGCAACTTCAAGAATGGCCCCTGATTTGCGAGGGATAATGAAATCAGGTCTGAGAGCTTGAAGGGGGCTAAGAGGATGAAGATGTGGAGGCCAGTGTGGGAAGATGAAGGCAGAGGTGGGCCTGGCTTTCCCCTTCCCATGGGGCAGCACCGCTCCGATTGTATAGTATGGGTAACTGCCAGCTCTTGTCTCTGCTCCCCTTTCCCTCAGTTGATTAAAACCACCAAATGATTCTGGAGTTTTCTATAGAACCACAATGAAATCAAAGATTGACTGTATCCTGAGATGGAGGCGCACGTATGTCAGGATGTGCCTGGGAGGAGGGGTGGGTGTGCACTGGGCCTTGCAGGTGCGCTCCTGTCACCTGAGAGTCTTGAACTTGATGCTGCAGTCTTCATTATTTTGATGTATATGGAACTTTTGTTAATATATTGCATACTTTGCTGGCTGTGTGAAGTACACTAAAATTCTAACGAACACTCTGGAGTCCACTTTAACAAAAGAGGCCAAAGTGGGAGGGGATTTAGGGCCCTGATAAAGGCCCTGAGTGTACTGTCCAATCCTGTGTAATGTTTAATTCTCACAACTGAATCAAAAGCAGTGTTAAATTATGGCAATGTTTGCATTTTGGGAATGAGTACTGAACTGTATGACCCCACTCTGGAAACACCACTTTTGAAGCTGTTAATACACTTTTCACCCTTTCTTTGACAAGGATGTGTCATATTTAAATTTTTACATTCATCATGGCTATAGGTAGAACGGGGGAGAGGGGATGTAATTTTTTTTAATGGATTTTTGATATGAAAAGAAACTAGTCATTTATTTATACAATAAGCTTGGCTCAAAAAAAAAGTGTATTTCAGACTTGGTATTCCTACTGTGGGATGTGGTTTACCTTTGTTTTTAGTAGCAAATTTGGATGTAGACTGACAGACATAGATGAATGTCTTAATAAATTTAAATTTAAAGATTAAAAAAAAAAAGACTGAAGTTTTCCCACAACCTAATAAACACATAGCAGATTTGAAATGACACTCAGTATCTTTCTGTGAAAAGAGAACTTAGTTGTTTACGAAGTGTACTTGAGAACTTACTAAAAATTCTTTTAAAGCATTATTTTATGTCATACTCACTCAGCACTCGATCTAAGAACTTTACATTTCTAATTCTTAAATCCAACTTTAAACTTGAAAACCCAGTAACAACTCAGTAAGCGTTACCTAGCAGGGCCCACGAGGGAGACTGTGGCATAGGGATCACAGCTTTGTCCGTTGATGAGAGGCAGCCCATGGCAGGCCTTGATGCTGAGGTAGAATAAAACAGATGTTAAAATATGAGAGTTAACATCATAACATATCATCTACACTCTTTACCTCTTTGCCTTCTCGAGGACTGAGAACAGACCCTGGCTTCATTCATATACACAGGACAAGGGCCCTGCAACTGAGCTGCACTGTCAAACCTAAAACACTATCTTTAACTAGAAATCCTTATATTCAAAGACCTTAACATTGTTTACCATTTTTGTAGGTCTAATATATCAACTACTCCAAATGATGTATTTGCTTATTTACATGATTACTTCCCCAAGAGAACGACACAGGAACAACAATCGGAACTCAGACTAGCATAACACAGCTCTTCCTGGGACATGCTCAGGGTACCTTCTGTGGTTGATAATACATCAAAACTGCTGCGGCTTCTAAAACGGAAAAGAAAGTGGTATAGCCTTACATGAGAAACTACAAACCAGGCCAGCTCCGTGGCACCATATCCTCTGCTAAAGCATGAATGACACACAAGGAAATGGTTGTGGTTTTACTTAAAATCTGATTCATAAATATAGGTCAAGCCTCACACAATTCTCTAGTCTTTCATGCTGATTCTTAACAACAGTTCCTACAACATTCTGTACAAAATGTTCTACACTACAAAACACAAGGCTATCCAACCTACTTTATGTGCTATAGCTGTATCTATAGAAAGTAAAGAACACAATCTAATGATCTCATTCTCAGAGCTTCTCACTAATTATTAATAAGTTCGTTGGTTTAAAGTCTAAGTCTCATTTCCTGATCCCTCACAGAAGCTCATGAATGCCAAGTGTTTTTGTTTTTGTTTCTACAGAGCCCTACTGAGCAACATCCTCTATTTCTCTCCAAGACTCACTCATGGGTGAACTGCAAATGGTGTACTGCCAAGTAAAGAGAAAACTGAAAATAAGACTCATTTCTACTAAACTGGGCATCAAAAATAAAATTAAAAAATTTCTAAAACTAAAAAAGTACAGGCCAAAGAAATATTTTGGACTTTATCTTTTCCCACTAATGGTATTATTCATAAACTACCAGTTTTCTTCTGTGGCTAGGTGGGCCTCTTGCAAGCTCTATGATATATGAGGTTCTCATCTATCTGACAAAGCTTAAAAGCAAATTATAAACAGAATGAATTGTTTCCAAGTAAGACAACTAAAAGACAACTCAAGTACATTACAACACAAAGTACTTGGTGACTTCAATGTCCAATGTAAACGATGAATACACATGGTCTAGAGTAAAAAGAAAAGCCACCAAAACAGAGGCAGATGATTTTTACTCCATACAGCCCAGACTCAGAAAACCTTAACAAATAAAGGTCTAGAGGTGGAAAAAATGTAAGGGCTGATTTAAAAAACACAGGTAGACTTAAGTATCTGCTAAGACTACGGAGAAGAGCTGAAGAAACATGAGAGTAAAATGAGTAAAAGTTTAGCTGTGTAAACGTGGCAATGCTGCATGATAGTCCAGTGGGTATGTGAGACCAGGACTCAAACCAAACAGGTTGAATATACAAGGTACAGACAATTTAAAATATTTTGTTTTAATTATAATTGCAGACTTTGAAACAGTTGTAAAAATAACATACAGAGTTTCTGTAAACCCTAACATTGAATGTTAACATTCTGTGTAAACAAGGTGAAGCTACTGAAATCAAGAAACTAACAGGGCAGTGGGTGCGCATGCCTTTAATCCCAGCACTTGGGAGGCAGAGGCAGGTGGATTTCTGAGTTCGAGGCCAGCCTGGTCTACAGAGTGAGTTCCAGGACAGCCAGGGCTACACAGAGAAACCCTGTCTCAAAAAAACAAAACAAAAAAAAAAAAAAAAAGAAAGAAAGAAACTAACAGTCAATGTTACTAATGCTAATTAATCTATATGTGTCCCTCAAACTTTGCCACACTCCAGGATGCAGTATGGGATCCTACACTGCCCGTGGTCGCCATGCCCTCTTAGTCTCTGGCCCTGTGATAACTTTCAGATTACTTAATCTGAATTTGTCTGACATTTGTTCTTAATCAGATTGGGATCAGACGCCTTTTTACATTATGGTTATTTTATCAAAATAAAAATAATTTAAGTAAATCAGACATGTCTAGATTCTGCTCCCAAAGAGGTTCTTTTTTTTTTTTTTTTTTTTGGTTTTGGGAGACAGGGTTTCTCTGTGTAGCCCTGGTTGTCCTGGAACTCACTGTCTAGACCAGGCTAGCCTCGAACTCTCGAACTCAGAAATCCGCCTGCCTCTGCCTCCCAAGTGCTGGGATTAAAGGCGTGAGCCACCACCGCCGGCTAGCCCAAAGAGGTTCTATTTGGGGTGGTGCCCAGCTTAAAGATAGTTCTTTTTTGTTTTGTTTTTTAAATTATTTTATTTGTATTCCAAATGTTGCTTCCCTTCCCAGTCCTCCCTCTCAAGTTCTTCACCCAATTCCCCTCTCCCTATCGCCTCTGAGAGAGTCCTCCCCCATCCCCCACTCCATGCACACACCCACCTACCCTACCTCACTCCCCCAGCATTCTTCCCCTTCCTTGGGGCATCAAGTCTCTACAGGATTAGTCGTATCTTCTTCTGCTGAGGCCAGACAAGGTAGTCCTCTGCAATATTATATATATGTGTGTGTGTGTGTAGTGGGTTGGGGGGGGCTATGTATGCTCTTTGGTTGGTGGCTTAGTCTCTGGGAGCTTTGAGAGAGAGGTCTGGGCTAATTGATACTGTTGTTCTTCCTATGGGGCTGCCTTCCCTCAGCTCCTTCAATCCTTCCCCTAACTCTTCCAAAGGGGTCCCCAACCTCAGTCCAATGTTGGCTATAAGTATCTGCGTCTGTCTCAGTCAGCTGCTGGTAGAGCCTCTCAGAGGACAGCCATGCCAGGTTCCTGTCTGCAAGCACAACATGGCATCATCAATGGTGTCAGTGTTTGGTGTGTATACATGGGATGGATCCCAAGTTGGGGTAGACACTGGACAGCCTTTCCTTCAGTCTCGGCTCCATTTTTGTCCCTGAATTTCCTTTAGATAAGGAACAATTCTGGGTCAAAAATTTTGAAGATGGGTGAGTGGCCCCATCCCTCTATTGGGAGCCATGTCTATCTACTGGAGGTGGTCTCTTTGATTAGATATCTCGGTGTTCTTTTCTGTACATAGTACCAAGAGGTACTGGATATGCTACTATGAAGTGTAATCTATGAAATAACTTTATATGGAGAGCTTCTTTGAGACTATGCAAACTGCAACCTCTTAGATACTTCTCATTCTATTATACTTTATCTGGCCATTGATTTCTACAAATGTTTACATGCATGTATGTACACCACCTTCCTGTCTGACACCAGAGAAGGTCAGAAGAAGGTATCAGATCCCCTTGGAAATGAAGCTGTGAGCCGCCTATGATGTACATGCTAGAACAGAACCTAGGTCCTTTGAAAGAGTATCAAGTTAACCACTTAACCACTATGCCATCTTTCCAGATCTCCAGTTATATTTTACTTATATGCTTTTATTTTTTTAAAACACTGTTCCTTTTTATTTATTTTTTATTTATGAGTACACTGTTGCTGTCTTCAGACACACCAGAAGAGGACATCAGATCCTATTACAGATGGTTGTGAACCTCCATGTGGGTGCTGGGAGTTGAACTCATGACCCCTGGAAGAGCAGTCAGTGCTCTTAACCGCTGAGCCATCTCTCCAGCCCCCATATGCTTTTATTTTTATTTTTTTAAATTATTTAACTTTTTATTTTATGTGCAATGATGCTTTGCCTGCATGTATTTCTATGTGAGAATGTCAGATCTTGAAGTCACAGATAGTTGTGAACTGCCATGTAGGTGCTGGGATTTAAACCCAGGTCCTCCAGAAGAGCAGAGTCAATGCCCTTAACCATCGAATCATCTCTCTAGCCTCCATATATGCTTTTATTTCTAACTGGCATGTAACTGTACATACCTATGAATACAGTGTCACAGATCAATACACACATACACACACACACACACATATATATATGGCATATCTAACATCTAAACATAATTTCTTCGGGGAATGTTCAAAATTCTCTCTACTAGCTGTGCTGAAATATCCAGTTGTCACTCATAATCATCCTACTGTCCTACAAATTATTAGAAATTATTCCGCCTACCCTACAGCTCTGTATTCATTAACAATCCTCTTTCCATTAATGCTTCCCCTACATCTTCCTGAGACTCTGGGAACAACTAGTCTGCACATACTTCCTTGATAAAAGTGTTCTCAATATCCATATATAACTGAAAGCATGCAGTAACTGTCGCTCTGCTTGAACCCAGTTATTACAGTGGGGTTTGCCAGTGCTGATTCAATATCTATTGTCCTTCCAAAATTCATTAATTAGAATTATACTATAAGGAAAAGGAACTGTTTCTTCCTATGTATCTACACAATTGTGTTTATTTTTATCAGAAGTGACTCATGAATATTTATTTTATTCTTCAAGTTTTAGTCCATTAGTAATACTAATTTTGAGGCTGTACTCAAAACTGAAACTGTCCCACAACTGGCCATCTGAAGTTCATTCAGATTGATTTCAATGTCTCTCATTCATTTGTATCTATCTGTCTATTATTTTTTGGAGTATTTCCTTACTTTTTAATTTCATAAGATATTCTAGCTTCATCCTACATTTTCCTTATGTCAGCCCTGAATCAGCCATTGCCTAACAGGACTCCAGGCGTTCTGGTTTCTATTGGAGCTGTATTAACATTGTAGCCACTAACCACATTTGGCTATTAAGTTAAAATTTAAAAAAAAAAATCAGTCACATAGGTCATATTTCAAGTCTTTAATAGCCATACATGGCTAGCAGGTACTAAACTGTGAGAGAATATGTAAAATGGTTTTTTTTATCCTATAAGTATCTGTTGGTCAAATTTTGATATTGTACACATTTGTGTATAATCCTGTGCAAATACCAACTCCCCAAAAGTCCTGTATCTTTAAACAAAATGTCTTTCAGAAATCTGCCTCCAAAGGAGGGCAAGAAATAGGGCACCCAGCGAACAAACCTTCATAAGCTAATGTCCACTTGTTCCTAAACCAAAAAGCAAAAAGCAGAAAACTAAAAATCAACCAAACCAAAAAGCAACCAACCAATCAAAAAACTAATGCTATCACTACAAACACACACACACACACACACACAGACACACACACACACAGAGCCAAAGCTTAGATGGTGAGAGAGGAACTAGTTTTACTTTGTGCGCATATATAGAGAAAACTCAAAACATTTGAGAAGGAAAAGGAGGAGTATTTGCCACCCTAGATCTACCCTAGAACAATGGGAAAAAAGGGGAAGGGGAGCTATTTAAACAGAATGACAAAAGGAATGTTGATTCAAGAAGAAAGAAAAGAACACACACACAGAGAAATGGGTAAATAATACTATGCTTTCCTTTTTTTCTGAATTAAGTTAGATGCCTGAAGCAAAGAATTCTAACACTGGCATAATTCTCAATGTTTAATACGAAAATATATTAAAAATGGGAGTGAGGAGAGGGTAAAATAGGAGGAGGCAAGATGTCTGTAACTGGTGCATTTTTGACAACAGGAAGTTATACTTTATGTACACAGTTTAATATCTAAAACAACGACTTAAAAGGACCTATGTAATAAGATACTATAGATAGAAAAAGACTAAAGATAAAAACATAATTTTAACTTATGTTCATGTAAATTAAGGAAATAGAAGACAGTACACAGAAACAAGACAGTTAAGCCTATCAATAATTACATTAAGAATAAATGGCAAAAGTTCACAGAACTTTAAAACTATTTTTTATCTATTACTTATTGATGTGTATTGGGAGGATGCTATGTATCCATGAGTGTATAGGCATCTAATGCACTGAGCTATAGAGTTCCAGGCAGTTGTCAGCCATTTGGTATAGGCACTGGGACCTGAACTTGGGACCTCTGTAAGAGAAATATACATTTTTAACCACAAAGTCACTTCTCCAACTCAAGAAATGACTTTAAAATTATTCTTATTTTATGTGTATAAATGAATGTTTTGTCTGCATGTATGCCTGTTCACCACATGCCTGCTTGGTGCCTACAGAGACCAGAAAAGGTTCTTAGGTTCCCCTAGCTAGACTTACAGATGGTTTTGAGCAGGGAATTTAACCCAGTTTCTCTACAAATGCAGTGAGTGCCCTTAGATCATGGAGCTGTAGCAACTCCAGCAAATCCGTCCCCTAGAATCGACTTTTACAGTGATTACACATCATTCATATAGATTTGCATGAGAAACCCAATCTCAAAGGCTATACAATTAGATTCGATTTCTCCTACTTCTTTGTGCGTATGTCTGTGTGCATTTTACTCAAGACTGAACACAGGACCTCAGCATATAAGGAGCACTCCACTAGTGAGGTACAGTTCCAGCTCTCACACTATTTTTGAAATGACAATGTTATGGACTTGGAGACAGAAAAGAGGTTTGGAAAGGTTGAGGTAGTGGTAGAGAAGAGTGTGACTATCAGGTGGTAGCATGACTAAAAGCTTTCAGAAGACATTATGTACTGTCTCTTGATTATGGTGGTGGTTACATACATCTATGCATAAAATAAAGTGGTATATACACAACAAAGTGTATGAATACAAATTTATTTTAGTCATGTTACATGTAAATACTGTGGGAAACTAAGTAAAGAGCACAAAGACCTGTTTGCACTATCTTTGTAAATCCACAATCTCAAGTTAAAAAAATTAAAATAAATGTCCAAAGCTGAAATCTAGCCATGAAACTTAAGTGTGTGAGATTGGGCTTAAACAGCATGTACATTGGTTGAGCTATCTGTCAAGTTATGGGAAAAATAATGGGCTAGGGTTTGGCTCAGTGGTAGAACCCTG
This sequence comes from Grammomys surdaster, assembly GCF_004785775.1. Lineage (NCBI taxonomy): Eukaryota > Metazoa > Chordata > Mammalia > Rodentia > Muridae > Grammomys > Grammomys surdaster. Next base: position 6,648,961 of record NW_021621048.1, read on the forward strand.
TGTGCCTCTAGCATCAGGAAACACAACACTAGAAAGAAGATTCATGACTACTATAGGCAACAATGTAAATGAATATGAAAAGGAGTATGCTAAGTAAAAGAAGCCAGACACAAAAGGCTAAATGTTTTGGAAAAAGTAAAACAAACAAACAAACATAGACATCAAATTGTGGTTGCCTAGAGCTAGCTGGGTGTGAGGAAGAGGGAACTAAACTACATCTATGAATAATGCTTTCTGATACAATTTCTTCTTCTGAAATCATGCTAATATTCTACATCCTAAAATACAACAACAGGGAGCTGGAGAAATGCTCAGCAGGTAAGAGCCTTGATACTCTTCCAGAAAGACCCCAGTTAAGTTCCAAGTACTCATATCAGATCGTTCCCAACAGCCTGTGACTCCACCTTTAGGAGATCCAACACCTCTGGCCTTTGTCAGGACTTATACATGTATGGTATACACTCACACAAACACACAATACACATAAATAAAAACTAACTCTTTAAAAAAAACCTAAACCAAGGACCAAAGAGTAAAACCTAAACAAGTATGTAAATAAGACAAATGAATCCAACTAACAGTACTTTAAATGACTGACTAGAATAACTAACCCAAGCAGGGAAGGGAGGAGAAGTGCCTCGTCCAAAAAATTCCACTATGGGCTCTCAGTCTGGGGGTAAAGTCTGCACACAATTTTTTGACTGTCTTTTTCTTTTGTTAAGACAGGGTCTCTCTGGGTAGACTTGGCTGTCCTAGAACTCTCTATGTAGCCCTGGTTGCCTCAAAGTCACAGAGACCCACCTCCTCTGATTCCTGAGTGCTGGGATTAAAGGCACATACCACAATGCCTGGCTTTGGACTATTTTTAATAGGCAAATTGAATTTGAAAATCAGTAAGACAAAAACTGTAAGTAAGAAAATTTTATTATTTTATTTATTAAAAGCTATCACTATTATAAAACTTTTAGAAAAAAATGCCTTAATAAGCACACTGTTTGGAATTTATCTACACATAGCAAAAATCACTTAGTCTATATTATTTATGCATCAAGATAGTTGATAAAAGCAGAAAAGAAATGAATACCTCGGATCACATAGTGTTAGTACACATACCATAGAAAGGCAGTCCTTGAAAGAACTGGGGTTTCATCATTAGGAGAGTGAGTTACAGTGCAGAGCAGTGATAGGAAAACAACAACTTCTCTAATCTCTTACCCTAAGGAATGTGGGTATGAACCTCATAACTTCAGGGGACATTTAGATGTCAACTGAGGCAAAGACACAGAAGGTTCCAGAATGAGAAATGCTTGGTAGCTTATGGAGGGAAGAATTAGAAGACTAAGCTAGAACATGTTTTCACAGCACAGTCAGACTACTAAGAACTTCAAGGAAGGAAAAGTGCTGGCAATCAAGAGTGGTAATTTAGTTTGACTGACATGTCATGTGACCTCTTCACCCCAACCCCTGCGTCCCTAAAGCTCTGTGTAGTGACTGAGTGCTCAGAGAAGATGTTCTCTGGAAACACTTTCCAAGTCTCCACGGCTAGGAAGTCAGAGGCTTTTTCCTATGACCCTGTCATACCTTAATGCTTATATAGTTGTTTAGCCCACATTCACTAAAACTTAGTTGAATAATAACTCGCCATAACCTGAGTGGCTTAAATTAAAAAAAAAAAACAACTGGATTATTGGCTTGCTAAAGAAGTGATGTGTGAGAGTTTTATTTTCAAGTTTCTAAAATATTTAAAATAAAAAATTAGTCAAGAACATAGAGAATTATTTCTAGGTGGTTTTGGCAATAATAAATAAATGAATATAAAAGATATGCTTACTGTACAACAAGCTGCTGGCACACGGTCCCGTTCTCTGTTATCAATTCATTCAGTTTTAATTCAAGGTGAACTTTTCCCTAAGACAGAAAGAAAACATCAAACTCAGTCTGTTTTCTTTTTCTAACAAACTATTACAATGTCCTTCTATCCAATGGCCCACATACTTAGTTATTCACTAGCCTCTATCACATGTCTCTGCATACATTTAGTTGTTAAATGGCTAAGAATCAACAATGTATATGTCAAAATTCTGAGAGAAAACAGTCTATTTGTATGAAATATGACATGCAGAAATTTAGGAACTTTATACGCCGCTTAATAAATGTTTATGTATGGCAACGTCCACAGTATTTCCTTAAAGATTGCACTTATATTTTTGGAAAAAATAAAGAAATTGATTTCTAAAGCTATGAAATTAAGTTAAAGACAGTAAGAATCAGTTTTTTAAAACATATTTCTATCAACTATTAAAGATTGATTTACTATCTGCTATGTTTTAGGAAGTACTATGGGAATAGATAGGAACAAATAATTAAGACACTGTCACTACCAACCAGAAGCTCACAAGCTAGCCAGGGAGACAGCAGGAGTGACAACATGTGGGCAAGGCATTGATGGAGGGATTGGGATACAACAGAGTTCTCTCTGACACACAGCTGGTAAAAGATGAGCTGAAAGCACAATTTAGTAAGTGTTAAGGAATCCAAGCCATCAGCTTCCTCAAGAAAGATCTTAGGAACAATGTCACCCAGAGCTTGGTTATCTCTTCTGTTTATTGGCGATGAGCAACTCTAAACTGGTTAACAATTAGTGCTGCATTACCTCCACATAGCTGACAAGACAAATCCCCACAGTGTCAAGTGGAGATCTTGGGGTGTGATGTCTAGGGCCTGGTGTACTGAGTGGTAATATCAGAGGTAGGGATATCTACACTCTATCGACAGCTTCTCTTCAGAGCCCTTTTAGACATTCAACTCAAAGAAGAGAATCTGAATCATCTTTACTACTTTATGTGGACTTGTCTTATGAGACTGAATCTCAGGACCATTAGCTGTGAAGTTCGGGCTAAATGACTACTACAGGGTGAGCAATCAACAGTTATGAGTCATAATGTAAAGGTCTGTATGAGAGAGGTACGCTCTATTATAATAAAAGGCATCAATGAGAAATCAAGCAGTTATGAGAGCTGGAACTAAACTGAGAAATAGTCCAGGAACAATCTAGGTATAAACACCGATAAAATCATACATATCTTACCAACTAGGTCTTTCACGACTCCTGCATTTAGCATTCACAACCTCTGCTTTTTGATACTGACCTTAAAGGTCTATACTATGTAGTAAGTTCTAGTATTACTCAACTGGAACTTTAAGCTACATTTTCTGTCATGCCAGCATGTGTGTGTTACTTGGCAAGAAAGGCAGTTTACGTAACTGAGTGAACGTCTGCATGCTAAAGCAGTTTCACTAGTTTAAAACACAAACCTTTTATATACTCCCAAATGTCTCTCAAGAAATGTCCAGGATCTAATCTATTTCTAAAACAATAAAAACCATTAAAATAGAGAAAAAAGCAACAACTGACAGAAAATAAAGTGAAAAATCTAGCAAAATAACTGGGAACTATGAAATGAATTAAATGAAAACTTTAGAGCTAAGTAATAAAGTAACTGAAATGAGATATATTTTACATCAGGTCAGCCACAGCTGAAGAAGAATAAACAGGAGAGAAAGGTTCATCAATAGAAAATACTAATGATGAAGCACAGAGGAGGGAAGAACCTAGATACATTGACACATGCAAAACAGTCTGGTGCTAGTACTAGTAAAACTAGTACTAGAACAGAAAGTTGGGAGAGGGACAATCAAGAGATAGTTGTTTTATAATTTCTAAAACCTATGAAAGACATTTATGTCACAGATTCAAAAACTCCTAAAAAGACATCAGTTGGACAAATAAAAAGACAGCAGGGCACTAGTGAGACAGCCAAAAAAATAAAAGGAACCTCAGAGCAGCTGCTAGCTCCTGGTATCGAAAGATGCACAGAAATCTATGCATAGTTTGTAAGAACAGGCAAAATACAATGCATAAAGATAAAATCCTCACACCTAGAGAGTCTTTAAATCATAAAACATTTAAATATTAAGAATTTCCTCATAAAAATGGCTAAAAGTGGCTGAGAATGTTTCAGGGCTGGTGAGACTGCTCTGAGGTTAAGAACACTAGTGCTCCTGCAGACGACCCCAGTCTGATTCCCAGCACCACAGAGCCAATCATAAATGTCTGTAACTCCAGCTCTGGGACACCTGATGCTTCCTCAGGATTCCAAGAGTACCAAATATGCACATGGTGCACATACACACATGTAGACACTCATACAAACACATAAATCTTAAAAACAAATTAAAAAGAACTCTGTGTGTTTCAATTTGGTTTTAAAAACTTATGAGGGAAGGAACAAATGAACAAACAAACAACAACAAAATGTTGTGGCTCCTGACAGATTTTTACTGGTTGTTTTTGAGATCAAGTCATGCTATACTGACTGGGCTGTTCCTGAACTTGTCAGAGTAGATAGATAACCTTACTGCCTCAGCTTCCAGAGTAGCTGGAATTTCAGGCATGCATTACTACAACAGTTAATACAGCTTTATTTATAGAAATTCCATCTAAATAATCAACTGCCTGTCAGATGAAAGACAAACTTTTACTTTATAACATCTCTTATATTGATGGCAATATTTTACAGAAAGTTTTCTCCTTAAACAATAATTTAACAATGAGATAAAGAGCGGGGCACAGTGGCCATGCATGTCATTAGTTCCAGCATTCAGGAGGCAGAAGCAAGCACATCTGAGTTTGAGGGCAGACTGGTTTGCAGTGAGTTCCAGGCCAATCAAGACTACATAGTAAGACCTTGTTTCAAAAAATAAAATTAAAAAAGAGATAGAATGGCTCATTTCTGTTACTTCCCATACACAAATTGATAAATGAAGTTTTAAAATCAATCTACGATAATAATGAGTTATGCTTTTGTATTTATGATCCCTTAACTGAACATGTATTTAATGTCTTGATTTCTTCTTAAATGGTTGTTTAGAACAGTAAAACAAAGGTCATTAACAAAAACTTTGTACCAATAAATAACTTATGGTATGATCCAGATGGTCAAGATTATCCTGTTAGGTAAGACTAAGTAATTGCATCAAAAGGAAATAACTAACATTACATCTGGCATAACAAGCAGGTTTGCTGCCTGTACAAGTTGTGTGAGACACCACCCATAATTAACAGTCTTATGCAAAGTATGTTCTTTATTGTGGTACCTAGGAAGCAAAGAATGGAACAATGCTTACAGGCTGTGAGTTCCAGCATCTTACAGCTAAGAGGATGGCTGCATTATCATTATTTGTATGGAAGAAAATAAGGAAAATGGACACCAAGTGGAGCAGAATGACAACCCGGATCATAACCAGGATCAAAACCAGGACTGGAACTTAAGGAAGAGAATGCTTCAAAACCAGAGAAACAGTCAACCAGAATCAAGCCCTGATTAAAAACTGAAGGGAAGGAAAGACTGGAAATGCCCACTGGCTTAGGGGCATCAAGTCCTCAGAAGCCAGAGCCATTTGTGTTCTCCCTCAGACTCACTGTGGAGTCCCAAGGCATATTACAATGGTTTCGAAAGAAAAAGGTTCAACCCAGAGGGGAAAGTAGCAAAAAACAGAATCAAGAAAAAGATTTGTATTTTATTAAAAAGATAGAAAAGAGGGCTGAAGAAACAGCTCAGGAGTGAACGGCATGCACCACTCTTGCAGAAGACTCAGATTTGACACCCAGAACTCACACAGTGGACTTACAACCACATCCAACTCGTACCCTCCAGGGGATCTGATGCCCTCTTTTGACTTCTGTGGGCTTTGCACATATGTGCTGCACATAATATACCCAGGTACAGACACATGCACATAAAATAAATATTTTAAAAACTTCTGTCAAGGAGCTGAAGACATGGCTCAGCAATTAAGAGCGCGGCCTGCTTTTGCAGAGAACCTTGATTCAATTTCCAGCACCCCCAAGGTATTTCACAAGTGTCTGAAACCCCAGTTTTAGAGGGTCCAACACCTGGCTTCCACAGACACTAGGCACACATGTGGTTCAGACATACATGCAGGTAAAACATTCATATACATAAAGTACTTTTTTATTAAAATTCTGTCCAAAAAGGTAGAAAATTCATTCATTAAATACTGCTATCATGAGCTTCTGAAAAGAAAATAATAACTTTAATAAGAAAATGACAAAGTAAAAGACTAAGATAAGATGTCAATTGACTTGGTATAAAATGCAAGTTACTGGTAGGCTCGTCTCATTTGAGGAGTAAACCACACTTATGCATGTCACTTTTTGTGTCTTTACAGGCAGATGGTCCTTGATATTGAGACCCTCATTTCATAAGTGATCTTCCAGCAACAAATCCGTAATGATCTGAGTTACAAATACTAATTAGTGGTAATGACAGATAATTAAACTGCTTCCTCTCTGAGATAAAGATACTAATAATTTCCTCCACTCAATCCCCTAAACAAACAGGCCTAACCCAAACTCCAGAATGTACTGCCCTGCAATGTTTCCTCCAACTGCACCAGACTTCAGGGGACCCAAACTTAGCCAACTTCTCTTTGTAAATTTTGAGTCAGATCTTTGAGGATGAGGATGAGCTATATTGACACAGAGACTTACAGATGAACATAGCATTTTAAGAGTCACTATGAGTGATTTCACAGAAAAAAACAAGAGATATGTGCTCTCATCAGGCAAACAAAAAGAATGGGTAACATCTTTAAGAATCATTAAATGAGGAGATAGCTCAATTGCTAAAGCATCTGCCACGCACTCGTGAGGATGAGTTTAACTCCCACTAGCTATCCAGGAAAGTAAGTGTATAAAAAGATGGCTATCTAATCTATTCTAAATATGTCCCTTATATCCTCATCCTGCACATCAAGGAAACTTCTCTTTACAACAGACTAAGAACATTAAAGAAAACCACAACTAACAAAATTCAGAGCTGTGGAGCTCAGTCCCAACAGACTCATCAATAATACAATTCCTGCACCTAAGGCTTGGGGATCATTATGAAAGGGGGTGAGGGGTAGAAAGACTGAGAGAGCCAGAGGACCAGGGAGTTTGCTATGAAATTATGTCTCCTAGTAACATGAGAAGGCACACCCATCAAGTTTCACAGACATGACTGCCTAAATACAAGCGGAACAAGGATTGACAACAGACACACCATTGTGGGTTGGGGTGAGGTAGCTCAGGAGGTCCCAACCCTGGCAGGGGAAGCACTTACCCAGGGAAGATCACACCAGTTGGTTAACTGATACCTAACAGTCGGCCTAGTATTATACACATTAAGTAGGTTGTAATTATGTTAAGAATATATGTATACACACACACACACACACACACACACACACACACACACACACACCCCGAACAACATTTAATGAAAAAAGAAGTCATACATTTAAAAAAGAACATTGAGGATATATGGGAGGGCTTGGAAGGAGGAAAGGGGAAATAATATATTATAATCTCAAAAAAAAAAAAACCAAAACCAAAAACAGATGGTTGTAGTGGTGTACTTGTAATCCCCATACTAGGGAGGCAGAGACAGGTAGATACCTGGGACTTGCTGACCAGCAAGCCTAGCAAAAGTGATCTCTAGGTCTCACTAAGAGACCCTGTCTGAAAAACCAAGATGAAGTATCTTTAAGAATGACACCCAAGGGGGCTGGAGACATGGCTCAGTGGTTAAGAGCACTGACTGCTCTTCTAGAGGTCCTGAGTCCAATTCCCAGCAACCACATGGTGGCTCACAACCATCTGTAATGAGATCTGGTGCCCTCTTCTGGTGTGTCTGTTTACTCATATAAATAAAAATTAAAAAAAAGAAAGAAAGAAAGAAAGAAAGAAAGAAAGAGTTAACTACATTTACTTTTTAAAAAAAAGAAAAAGAAAAAGAAAAAAGAAACAAAAAAGAATGACACCCAAGGTTATTCTCTGGTCTCTAAATACACAAGCTCACACATACAAAGGCACCTGCACACACATACACCTATCACACACAACTCCTCCCCTCACACACCTCCAGAATCTTTTTTCTCTTTTGTTGTGAATTGGTTCTAATGCTCTGTCTTATTTCAGCTCCCAAAAGCTGTGCTTCCAGACCTGAGGGTCCCTGCCCCCAGCTGGCTTCGACTCATAATAAAGAATTGCCACATAGCCAATGGTTGGACAAGGAGACGAGATGGGACTTTTAGATTACATGGGCAAGGGACCAAGGAAGAGGGGAGAGACAGGGAATTGCCATGATGTGGAAGCAAAAAGATGAAACTTAAAGGCCCACTGGCACGTGAGAATCTGGAAAAGTGGCCCTAGGGGCCACTTCCCCAATTGGGTTTGGGGTAGCAGGGATGAAATACAAATTTTAAAAGATGTTAAGTCAGGAATACCAGAGGGGAGTGTTTGCTAGCCACGGGGAGGTTTAGAAGTGCCCAGACATTGAGTTAGTCGAAGCCTACCAAAATTAACTGGTGCGCGTTTGTGTGTGTGTGTGTGTGTGTGTGTGTGTGTGTGTGTGTGTGTGTGTCTTTTATTTGTGTATCCAGAGAGCTCTTGGACAAGTGCAGCCAGTGGCAACCCACCAGGAGTCAAAGCAGTTTAACTTATCGCTACACTCTTTGTTTTGTAAGTATATAGTTATTTTAAAGAGAGTGAAAGAAAAAATTAACTATTCATTTTTCAAAACGAAAGGTAAAAAAAAGCCAAGTAATCTGGACCCCCAGGATCTTTCAGACACGAGGCCCCTGACACACATGTAGCAGAGGACTGCCGGGTCTGGTCTCAGTTGAGAGAAGATGCACCTAACCCTCAAGATACCTGGGGCCTCAGGGAGTGGGGAGATTTTGGTGGGGTGGGGTAGGGTAGGGTAGGGACATCCTCTTGGAGACTTGTGTGTGTGTGTGTGTGTGTGTGTGTGTGTGTGTGTATGGGTGGGGAGGGAGGTGAAATAGTCAGAGGGTGGACAAGGAGGGGGATAAAGTCTGGACTGTAAAAAAAGATTAAATAATAATAATGCCATAAACATGAAAGAAATCCATCAGTGGATCTCTGTCCCCACCTGCCTTAGGGTATGGACTGCTGCAGAGCTGGGGCCCATTGCTTAGGATGGCACTACACAGCTTTTGTTCATTAAAGCCCCAGGTAAAAACTAATGTTCTCTGTGGCAGTCAACCATCTTATGAGGACTTAAAGTCACTTCAAGGATCATTTTTAACTTATGTGAGTTTTAATCTTGTGGGCTATTGTAAGGACCTAACTGCCAATTACCATGCAGTATCTATGGAAATGTCTGGTAACTGCGCAGCTCACACTCCCAAGAAAGTTCCTGTAATTTGATTCAGAAAGCTCCCTAGGCTCTTTCTAATGCATCCCCTTTGTCCACTAATTTGGGTAGGCCTCTGTTCTTATATTTTGATGCTACCTGAGTGATTCTAATCTGTTGAATTCTTTTTATAACTAAGAGTATACATCACTGAAAGACAGTACAGAGCTGTGATTAGGAATTAGATCCCTAATGGAATCACAGTTTCTATGACTAAATAAGCCACTGCACCCTTTAAAATCCTATTAAAATAATCTGTAAAATGAGGTTAATATTACCAACTCATTGTGCTACTATGGACTTTAAATGAGATAATGTATATTACATACTCACAACTGTATTTGGTACATACTTTTATAATTACTAAAAGTAATCATAAGATTGAGTCCTGACTAAATGTAATCTCATTGCTTTCTATATTGTCATCTATTTTTATTTTGTCATGCCTTTAAAAATGTTATAAAATGTGCCGGGCGGTGTGGCGCATGCCTTCAATCCCAGCACTTGGGAGGCAGAGGCAGGCAGATTTCTGAGTTCGAGGCCAGCCTGGTCTACAGAGTGAGTTCCAGGACAGCCAGGACTACACAGAGAAACCCTGTCTCGAAAAACCAAAAAAAAAAAAAAAAAAAAAAAAGTTATAAAACTTATACAGGGTAAACAAACAATAACTGAGTAGGCTTTGTATTAATTGTGAGCTGTTTTCAAATCTTTTATACTCACAAGGCTAGTGTGGTATTTTCAGATTGTTTGAGGCTAAATAATAATATTACCAATGATGGCATATTGGCCTGAAAAGTATTATCCCTCCCTCCCACTTCACCTCCTACAGCATTCTTCTTTTAAATTCTATTTTAAGTAGTGGGTAAATCTTACTAATTACCATTTAAGATAAAAGTTCTGGGAAGGCTAATGACTAATGGTCATGAAAGCAAACAGTACTAAAATTTTAAATACCAATACTATATATAAAACATAAATGCTACTTTAAGTATTTTCAGGGTCCAGAGGTGATGGTTTTATATATATATTCTCAAATAAAAGCCTGTGCCAGTTTTCTGGTATTATCTCCAAGATTCACATAAAGAACACATAGAGTTCTAAATTTTCAAAATCAAATTCTTAAATTCCCCAGAAAATTTATGCTGGTCATTAAGAATGGACTTAATAAACAAGCTGTAATGAATCTTCTAATTAATTCCATTTCAGATCAAAATCTCAAAATCCCTTCTCAGCTTTCCTTTTGCTCAAATCATTGAAAGGTTAGACGGGTGCAGTGGTGCATGCCTACAATCCCAGTGTTAGGGAGTCATAAGAGCAAAGCCAACCTCAGGTACACATGAGCAGCATCGTCAAACGGCTAACACCGGACTAGTCTCTCACGTGGGTTGTGAATGGAAAAAATTTTAAATCATGTGTCAAAAAACAAAAATGGATAATCTGGTAAAGCCATATTAGAAATGCACCTGTGTTGGATAGTTTTATGTCAACTTGATTCAAGCTAGAATTATTTGAAGAGGAATAAACTTCAACTGAGAAAATGTCTCCATAAGATCCAGCTGTAGGGGCTGGGCAGTGGTGGCTCACGCCTTTAATTCCAGCACTTGGGAGACAGAGGCAGGCAGATTTCTGAGTTCGACGACAATCTGGTCTACAGAGTGAGTTCCAGGAACCCTGTCTCGAAAAATCAAAAACAACAACAAAAAAGAAAAACCACAAAAAAAAGATCCAGCTGTAGGGCATTTTCTTAGTGAATGATGGGGGGAAGGCCCAGCCTATTGTGAGTAGTATCATTCCTGGGTCTGTGAACCTGGCTTCTATAAGAAAGCAGAGGGACTTGTAAACAAGCCATGAGGGACAAGCCAGTAAGCAGCACTCCTCCATGGTCTCTGCAATCAGCTCCTGTCTCCATGTTTCTTTCCTGTTTGGGTTCCTGTGCTGACTTTTTTGGAAATTGAAGTGTAAGCCAAATCAACCTTTTCCTCCCTAACTTGCTTTTGGTTACAGTGTTTCACTGCAGCAACAGAGACCCTTACAAGGGCACCGCCAGACTGAGTAGTGGTAATAAATTTACATTTGTATAGAAGCTAACAGTTTTTTGTTTGTTTGCTAGTTTGTTTTAAAGACAAGGGTTTATGCAGCCTGGCTGGCCTTAAAAGCCTGCCTTTACTTCCTAGGTGCTGAGATTATAAATTTGTATGGACAACATTGAGTTTCTGGACTGGTACTGAAGATGGCACTGTGGGCTTCCTACATACCAGACAAACACTCTACCAACTGAGCTACAACCCAGCTCAAAATTAAGTTTTAAAGTATTCTCAGCTGGGCAGTGGTGGCGCACGCCTTCAATCCCAGCACTTGGGAGGCAGAGGCAGGCAGATTTCTGAGTTCAAGGCCAGCCTGGTCTACAGAGTGAGTTCCAGGACAGCCAGGACTACACAGAGAAACCCTGTCTCGAAAAACCAAAAAAAAAACAAACAAAAAAAAAAAAACAAAAACAAAAAGTATTCTCAATCTACGAGAGTCAAGCATGGTGAATTTTATTCTCCTTATACTGAAGTGAAGCTCAAAGTCATTAAAGTGAAAATATAAAAACACTATCAGCCTGTTCTACATCCTCACATGGCTTCTCCCTGGGCACTGACAATGCTGTATTACTGAGAGCTGAAAGATACTTATGGTCAAATGGAAAGAAAGAAGATTAAAATGAGGTAGAGTAGATAAAACAGATAAAGTACTTGACTATATTTTGTATTTAAGAAGAGATTTTTAGCACAAAATACTTATTTTTTTTTTTTAGAATCTAATCACAGAGATTGCATAAAAGGTTACGAAGAAATGGAGATAAACTCTATTTGCAAAGTGTCTGTGGGTATGCTTTTTTTCTCCTTGTCTTAAACTTCTGAGTCATGGCAACAAATTATAGCCTGCTTAAGAGACAAAGAATCCTGCTTGCAGTTATCCCCTTGCAAATGGTTTCACAATCATTACTGTATTTAATAAATAAGATTACAAAAAAAAGAAAGAAAAGATTCCCTTAGAAATAACTTCTAAGTCATAGAGACTTAAGCTTTTTAGAAACCTCAACAATATATTTCAGGCTAACAATACATTTTTATTCACATATAGAATTTATACAAGGCCTTTTATTTTGGCAAGAGGAGAAAGAACAGATTAACAAGCATAATGATATCCCTTCAAATAAAAGGAGGTGAACAGGAGGGGAGGTAGGAATGAAGGCTAGGCACTGCAGATTCAGACATGGTTTAACTAAGTAACATTTTTTCCCCCAAGTCTAGTTTATTAGAAATGGAATAAAAGCATCCAAATGAGAGTTTATTATTTTGTGGTAAATTCCTGTATGGATACATGTATGTGTATAGGTGCCATGCACATGTATGAAGGTTAGAGATGAGAATTGGTTCTCATCTTCTACCTTTACAGGAGTTCTGGGAATTGAACACAGGTCAGCAGGCTCAGTATAGAGCATCTTTACCCAGTGAGCTATCTCACCGATCTTACTTTTTTTTAAAAAATAAATATCCAAATGGAAAAGCCATTTCCTTCCAGATCTCTATTACTTAAAGGACTATAATGTTTGGTATCAGAATGTAAAATAAGGTATAACAGTATAAACTAGTATAATTAGTTTTCCGTAATTCACTGGTTTTCTGTATGGTATAATCTCTTGTATTATTTAACTTACCTGAACTTCTGAATTGGAGTCAATAGGCTGCAGTGAAAACCAAGTTTCTTTACCACTATGACTGCACAAGTCTTCTTTTTTGATGGCTACTTTTCCTACAGAAAATAAATAAAATGATGAGAAATCATACTTTATATAATCTTATGGTTCATAAGCATGTATTTTACAGAAATTACTTTAGAATAATTTGTATCTGTTGGTATAAAAATCCACCATTACTCCCCCCCCCCCCTTTTTTTAAACTGGACATTGCTATGTAGCCCTAGCTGGCCTGGTACTTGCTATTTAGCTCAAGATAGACTTGAACTCATTCATGGTAATCCTCCTGCTTTAGTCTTCTGAGTGCAGAGATTACAGAATTTAAAAATCCATTTCTATAAAGTTTGTTTTCTCCTAACCCTTAAAGAAGAAATGTCTTATTTCTGCTTGCCTACAGTAAGACCCTTTTGTGAGTCATTCTGATTCAGGGCATTAGGAAAACTCAGCTGGAGTTTAATGTAACTATGGTATTTTAGCACTTCCTCTGATTAATATTCAGGATAAAAAACAAAATGTAAATGGCAATGCAATATAATTTTCCAGGTTCTGTAACACTGTGGATGAAGTAGATGTGCTGGTTAATTTTGAGCAGTAACATCTGCATTTAATAAGAAGTTACATGCTCCAATTAAGTGAAGGGACAAACAGTATCACCTATTACTAAAAAAGTGAAAAGTGCCTCAAAGATCATTTTATCAAAACATTATTAACTAGCTATCTGCTTCAATTCATATTCTTTAACAATCAAGGCTGCTCTCTAAAGTGTTTTTGTCTCTCAGGGAAAGACGATGTACTATGAACAGAGACATATGAAAGGAAGGAAGAAACAAATGATCTTCAAATAAAGTACTTAGCGTGCTGGTGCAAAGCACTTCCTTCCTCCATGCAAGCTTTAAGCAGACAGAGTTTTGCATATGACTAACCATTCAAAGACTGCACGAAAGCTCCAACAAAGGAAATATTTGGTAGTTTAAGATTAATTCACTTCTTTCCTTGTTTAAAAAATACTTTCCTTTTAAGTATCCCAACTGTATGTTTTATCTTACAAGATAATCTTACTTTTATTTCAACAGTTGAAGACATTAGAAATTATAAAATTTTTTTATGAGAAGCTGCATCCACTTTCAGATATCAAGTGAAAAGGAAGATAGAAAAACAAACAGAACAACTTATATTTATCTTTTTTTCTGGAAGCAGGTGGTGATTATACAATTGCAGAATATACTAAAAAAACACACTGTGTGCTTTCAAATTGTACAAATACTTTATCTTGATAATCCCAGCACAAGGCCAGCCTGGTCTACATGGTGCACTCCAAGACAGCCAGGGCTATAAAAAAAGGCCCTGTCTCCAAAAAAAAAAAAAAAAGAAAAGAAAAAAGATTTTCAAATTTGAAAAACAGCTGCCAAGTACACAAAACTTCTATTTTCTTTACCCAAGATTTCCAAAATCGTATCTTTTTTCCATGTTTTGCTCTATATGTGCGTATGTGTGTGTGTATATACATACACACACATGATATATATCAAAATATGTGTATGTGAAATGATTCTTTCTCTGAGCCATTAAAAAATAAGTTTTAAATATAATACACTTTAAAACAAGAAATTTTATGGTATGTAACTTACACCTTAATAAGGTTGTTACTTAAACTTTTAAAAACATATTACAGTTTTATGTTTATCCCTACAATTATAAGTTAAAACTCAAACTGCAGATGTATAAAGAACAGACGTTAAAGTACAGAAGCAGATTTGTAGTAGAATGGCAAACTGTAGCAATAGTCTTCAAGAGACTGAAAATTCAGTCTATTAACACACAAAATTGAAAACACATAAAACTTTAAACCTATCAATCTGATTTCTTTTAAATATTTTGAGTGAAATCTAATATAAAGATTAAAAACTTTGTGTGACAGAATTATAGAAAATGACACTAGAAAAATGTACTTCAGAGTTTTTTTAATTGAATTTTAAGATGAGAAATGAAGAAAAAGATGAATACACAAACACATACACGGGGGTGGTGGTGGGGGAACGCGCCAAGTCCTCAACTTTAAAAGGAAGGGTTTTAAGTCTTTTTATTTGGAACCTTACTCCTCTGAACAACTCACACCCACGGTCTATAAATCATACTGGTAATGTTACAAACAGATTCGACTTCCATGTTGCCTCAACTTAAGACTATTTAACCAAGCATGTGCCTAAAAGCTACACAGGAATTAATCTTTCCTGCTTCATCTTTCAGGTCACAGTAAATACACCTGACACAGCCATCTTCCCAAAAGACAACCCAGGCTCTGGGTAAAACATTTCAGAAGCAAATTATTACTTATGCCCTATGTCTTTTAACTACAAATTGTTTTTCTTAAAATTAGTATTTGCTTTTTAATAAATATTTGTTTGATTTTCTTTTTTTTCTACATAGGAAGTCTGACTCTGTAACCTAAGCCTGAAACGGACAGCAACTCTTCTGCTGCAATCTCTTGGTACAAGTGTGAACTTCCATACCTGGTGATTTTTACTCTAAAATTAAGCAAATATCAAAGGTGACTTTGAGAAATCATTATTATTATTTGTAGCTAATATGAAAACATATGTCATACTTGACTAGAAGCTAACTAAAGCTTGTTCACAGAATGTCATTTAAAGTGAATATGCCAATTAAAAAAACAATGAACATAAATCTATAGAAAAAGATTAGAAATGCTGAACATATATTATCATGCAGTTTTTAACACCTCCTTACTTATAGAAATGACCATAACACTCATGTTGTAATTATAAATAATTATGAATAATACCTACCTATACGAAGATCTCTTTGTAAAACATTTTTATCATAAACATAAAAAGACAAATACTGGAAAGTTCTTGGAATCTCAAAATAAAATTCTTCACTGAAATATGGACTAGAGAGAAAAGAGAAAGCTCATTATGTTAAATAATATATAATTTATTATCACTATTAAATACTCATTACCACTACTGTTAAAATCGTACCAATAATAAAGTCACATTCAAATTTCACTTTCAATAAACATCAATGAAATTATACACTAAAATTCTTCAGAGTTTCAAACAAAGTCTATACAAATCAAGCTGAAATGAAAAGACTTCAGGTGTCAAATGAATTCTAAACATACAGCTTTTCAGAAGGTCCTGTGAACAGAAGGATCTAGTAATTGCCTAGGCCATGCTCACCTAATGTTGACCTACATGAGAGCCAAGAACAATGCCATGCACCTTATTATCTTTGAACGATATAACTGTAAAAAGTTGTACTGCTCACGATAGTACCTAATGTCTAAAATGAATAATGCTATATAAAATATTTGTAAATGTATTATAAATATTGACTACTGGGCTGGAGAGTTAGCTCAGCAGTTAAGAGCTCTGACTGCTCTTCTAAAGGTCCTGAGTTCAAGTCCCAGCACCCACATGGTAGCTCACAACCATCTGTAATGGGATTAGATGCTATCTCCTGATGTCTGAAGACAGCTACAGAACTCATATACATGAAATAAATAAATAAATCTTAAAAAAAAGAAATATTGTCTAAAGTATTTTTATTATCTTTCCTGAATTATTTTTGAATTCTATATAATCAAACTATGGAGGCTGACAGCCTTTGATAAATTTACAAATCTGTGTAGTAGTTTCCACCCCAATCAAAATATAGAATAAATATTGTTACTTTAGAAAGTTCCTCTATGCTCCCAATAATACCCTAACACGTCACAAGGAACTCATTTTATGAGGTAGCAGTGGGTTCCAGGGGCTAGAGCCTTGTGTATGCTAGGCAAGTATGTCAATGTCTTTTATGTGCCAGATGTATTGTTGTCTCAGGAGCTTACTGTTGAATAGTCTTACTCTTTCTAGCTCTTTCTGAACTCTGGCTGGCTGGTTTGACTCAGCTCTTCCGGCCCAAACTCCTCTCTAAGATGACTGATTCAAACTGGCTTCTCTCAGCTTCTGATTGAATTGCTCTGCTTGGCCTCAAACTAACTACGGCAATCTGTTCTTATCTTCTGGCTTTTTCTCATTCTCTGTCTTGTTCTGTCTTTTACCTGCAACCTATCTCTGTATGACTCTCCCAGTCCCCCACCCCTTTGTGCTGCTCTCTTAAGTCACTTTTCTTTCTCATGAGAACTGGGCTTATCCTATCACTGACTCATTCTGTCAAATCTTTCTTTGATTCGTTACTTTGTCTGCCCCTCATGGCTGCTTTCTTCTACAAATTAACTTTATCTTCATGTTTGGGATTGAAGGTGTGTGCTAAGAGTATGGCCATATTCCAGCCAGATCAGAGACTTAGAAGGTCTTTGGATGTGATCCCTTGCCAGAACAGGCATTATGCTGAATTAAAATTCCTTTACATCTTCCCCCTTTCTGTTTAAGCTAAATACTGTATACATTTTAACCGTTACAACACTAGTGCTCTTTTACTGAGCTATATTCTTAGCCCAGTGATATGATTTCTTTGTATGTGTGCAAGTGTGACTGTTTGAGTATAAAGGTCAGAAGTCAATCACCTAGTTGAGTGTCATCATTTTTTGATACAGGGTCTTTGCCTGCGTCTGACACTCCCTGTTGGGTCATACTGCAGGCTACATAGCTCCAGGGACCCTCCTGTTCATACAAGCCCAGCTCATTTTTATACCACTGCAATACAGCTTTATGGGTGCTGAGGAACCAAACTCAGGTCTTCATGCTTGTAATGACAAGACTGAGCTATTTTCCCAGCCCCAGTGATTTGATTTGTGTGTACCTGTGTGTGGATGTGTATACTCCCATGTGTGCATCAGTATAGAGATGAGAAGTGGATATCAAGCATCTTCCTTCACCTATCTTTACCTTATTTTTTAAAACACAGGGTTTCTAGCTGAACCTGCAGCTCACTAATGTGGCTATACTGACTGACCAGCAAGTCCCAAGGATCCTCCTAGCTCTACAACCTCAGCTCTGGGATTACACTACGAGTGTTTGTTTTTTTACATGGGTGCTAAGTATTCAAACTTAAGTATTCAATACTTAAGTATTGAAGTTCTCAATGCTTTCAAGACATGCACTTTATTAATTGACCTACCTATCATGGTTGGGGAAGAGGCTTGGGAGACCCCACCAGTAGTGAAAGGGGAAATAATTTTCTTCAGTGGTGTAGCCATTTGTTCACTGCCCATGCTCCAGTACATAATGCTCTACCTACACTCATGCAAGCAGCCCTAACTAAACTCAGTGGGTCACATACGTACAAACACATGAAAGTAGGAAAGCTTGCTAGAAGGAATTCAGAGAGTGTGCATGGGAATCAGATGGGGGAGGATAATGGAGTGGGTACAACTTACAAACAATACATTCAGGTATGGAATTTTCAAAGAAAGAATTAAATATAAAACCTATCATCTATCTCCCAGACATTTCCCTGTACCCCCTGCAATCACCCCACAGATAGTCAGTGAACTGGGGAAAGTTCTATCATTACAGATTGCATCCTAATAGCGACGAAAATGGTTTTAAACTGTATTTTTCTGATGGTTAATGGAACTGGATCTCTTTTCATGTGTCTCTGAGACATTTGTATATCTTCTTTTATGAAATATCCGAATCTTCTTGTATTTTAAAAATCTTAATTATTAAGCATTTGCTTTGATTTAGATATTTAGAAGCAAAATCTCTTAAATCTTTAGAATTCTAAAGTCTTTTCTGTTTTAGAATTCAAAGTTATAAATACTGAAGGAAAAATTCCAAAGGTTTAAAAAAAAAGTTAGAAAGACCTACAATGTAGTTACTTTCGGTTTAATGTTCGATTACAGTTTAGACAAGTATTAAGAACATTATAATAAAGTCAAGATGAGGAAGGATTTTTTTTTTTTTTTGGTTTTTTGAGACAGGGTTTCTCTGTGTAGCCCTGACTGTCCTGGAACTCACTCTGTAGACCAGGCTGGCTTCACACTCAGAAATCCACCTGCCTCTGCCTCCCAAGTGCTGAGACTAATGGCATGCGCCGCCACTGCCTGGCTATGAGGAAGGATTTTTACTTCAGATTATTTTGTCCTATTCTAGAATGGAAGATTAGGGGGCATTCAGAATCCAAGAATTATCTAGTCTAGCTAGCCACACCTTTAGGTGTCTAAGGCAGTGACACAGCTAGCTTGAAATTATTATCTTTCAAATTATTTTCTTTTTGCAGGTAGAAAGAAATAAAGAAAACTGGTTTCATCATTTTTCCACTATACAAACATTCAGAAGGTTAAGGGTTATTTTCTCATATATGGTTACATATTACAAACTGTAAGTACTCAATTTATGGATTCAATTTACAAAATTACTATCTAATTTTGTAATTACTAATTACCTTGTGATAATAAAATTCTAACAAACTGAAATTTAAATAATTTCAGGTCACAAATTCCAGCTTTGCTTTTAAGTTTCTTCATTACATGACAAATCATGCAGCCTTTTAGTGACAGGATTTCATCATTCATAAACATAAATAAAAAGGCCATTTGTGAATCTGAATGTACAAATGTGAAAAATATCAAGATTCTAAATCAATATGGGCATATAACTTGTGACAAAATCTTTTAAGCTTATTACTCCAATATTTTTGAGCTACTAAGGCACCTTTAGTTTTTTGTTTTTAATTATGTACTCATACTTTTTTTTTTTTTTTTTTTTTTTTTTGAGGAGGGCACACATGTAAAGTCAGAGAACAACCTGTAGGAGTTGGTTCTCCCACCATGTGGGCCCTGGGTACTGACCTCAAGTGTCAAGCTTGACAGCTGGTTCCCTTACCTGCTGACTGAGCCACTACAAGGGCTACTTTTAGTTTTATATACTTTTCTTATGAAGAGTTCAAAATTGTAAGAACCAAACAATAGGGCTGGAGAGATGGCTTAGTGGTTAAGAGCACTGACTGTTCTTCCAGAGGTCCTGAGTTCAATTCACAGCAACCACATGGTGGCTCACAACCATCTGTAATGGATCTGATGCCCTCTTCTGGTGTTTCTAACGATGACAGTGTACTCACAAAAAGTAAATAAATAATTATTAAAAAAAAAAAAAGAAGAATCAAACACTCCCCCCCCCCAAAAAAAAAGCTATGCAGAGGGGTATGCCTATAACACCAGTGTTTGAGTCTGAAGAGTAAGAGTAAAAGTTCAGCCGGGCAGTGGTGGCACACACCTTTAATCCCAGCACTTGGGAGGCAGAGGCAGGCGGA
This sequence comes from Grammomys surdaster, assembly GCF_004785775.1. Lineage (NCBI taxonomy): Eukaryota > Metazoa > Chordata > Mammalia > Rodentia > Muridae > Grammomys > Grammomys surdaster. The sequence continues at coordinate 6,669,211 of NW_021621048.1, forward strand.
TTTCTGAGTTTGAAGCCAGCCTGGTCTACAGAGTGAGTTCCAGGACAGCCAGGGCTACACAGAGAAACCCTGTCTCAAAAAACCAAAAAAAAAAAAAAAAAAACAAAAAAAAAAAACCAAAAAAAAAAGGAGTAATAGTTCAATGCTAACTCGGACTATGTGGCTAGGCTCTGGGTAGAGAGCAGGAAAGGAAAAGGGAAAGAAGGGCAAAGAGGAGAAAAGACAAAGAAAGAACAGGAAAGGAGACACAAGTAAATGTCAGAGTATAATACAGGCAAGTATGCAGGAGAGGGTAACAAAGTACCACAGCATACTCCAGAAGTCCAATGGAATAAAAATACAGTTGTGACAACTGCTTCATTCACCATGCTTGTCTTAACGACTCCCAGAATCCTTCATGTTTTGTTTCTATCTTTCAGCAGTTTGGTAGTGGTAGTCTGGTTGTCTCTTTTTTTGTTGTTGTTGGTTTTCTTTTTTGTTTGTTTGGTTTTTGTTTGTTTGTTTGTTTGAGATAGACTCTCATATAGCCCAGACTGGCCTGGGACTTATTATGTAAACCAGGCTGGCCTCAACCTCAACAGAGATCTGACCACTTCTGCCTTCCAAGTGCTGGGATTAAAAGCATGTACCATGACACCTGGTTTTAGCACAGTTCTATATCAAAATTACAAACACAAACACTGCTACAAGGCAGAGGAGGCAAAGAAGAATTCGCTGTAGTGCTTTCAAAGAATAATTACACTTTCAAAGATAAAAACAATCTACCAAGGGTTTATTCCCTGATAATACATTAGTAAGTAACTTGTATATATGCAGATGCAGAGAAAGGGTGTGTGTGTAAGACAGAGGTTAACATCAGTTATCTTTCTCAATCATTTTCACCTTATTCTTTGAGACAAGGACTCTTGTTAAACAACTTGGCTACACTGGCTGGTCAGCAGGTTCCTGGAATCCTCCTACCTCCATGTCCCCAGCACTGGGAACTCTCAGTGGGAGCCACTGCACCTGGCTTTCTTACATGGGTACTGGGGATGTAACACTTGACCTCATATTTGCGCAGCAAGTGCTTTACCAAGAAAGCCATCTACCTCTCTAGCTTCCAGTTGTATGAACTTTGAGCTAATTTATTCTTTGGAGAAATAAGAATGATGTGCTTTGAGGAAAGCACAAACAAATAGGCGATATTTAGCCTAGAGAACACATTGAAACTCTTATAATAGTTGTTTTCAAACATTTAATACTGTCACATAAAAGATGGACTAAAATTGTTCCCCAGAAATCTAAGGGACAGAGTTAGGGCAACTAAGAAAAAACACTCTCTAAGGCAATGAAAAGCTACATGAAAGCAAGTACTTCACTGATGTCATTCCTATAGACAGAGGAGTAAACAGAACCCAGAACTGAGCAAATGCTTGGCACATGATTGGATGTCATTTTAATAATCATTAACCAATTAAACATAAGCACTTTCTGAGTCAGAAGAGTTCAAAGACCACATAGACTAGTACTTAGAACATTGTTAGGTAGATGCCACATGACCACTTGGCAGAACTACTGCTAAGAAGACCAGAGCTGTCAGTTCAGCTTACTGACATTCAAGGCCTCTTTAAATGCTTATATTGTGTAAATCTAAAAAATGAATTCGTAATAGAATAGAAAACCTTTAAATAAAAATATTAGCTTCAAATCAAGAAAGTCAATTTGCTGATAAAAATCTGGAAAATACATAAAATGTGAATATATATCATATGACTAATTTCTAATTTTTCTACCAACCTTAAAGACTTTTCAACAACCTGGGTGCGATAAACTTCTTCCTGGTCCAAATTTATAGTGCAGAAACAATCTCGCATTTTGTTGGGTCCAAGATATGGCAATAAATTTTTTGCTTCATCTGTCGGCACAAAAGTTTAAATTGATGTTAAATTTTTTACTTATATCATCCAAAGCTTGTATATGAATTCATATAGTCTGAAAGAAGGCATAATATGGAGTACAGAAAAAAAACAACTAGTGATCGGAGAGGCCAAGGGGGTCTAAAGGAGACTAGTGAAGACGGATGGACGTAGCTGAGGAGTGCTGAGCCTTTCCCGACAAGTCTATAAAAAAGAGCATTTTGTTTGTTTGTTTTGTTTTTTTGTTTTTCAAGACAGGGTTTCTCTGTGGAGCCCTGGCTGTCCTGGAATTCACTCTATAGACCAGGCTGGCTTCAAACTCAGAAATCCGCCTGCCTCTGCCTCCCAAGTGCTGAGACTAAAGGCATGCGCCACCACTGCCAGCGAGGATTTTTTATTACAAGAAAAAAACCTAAGTGTTTAAAAGTAAAAAAGAGGGGCTGGAGAGATGGCTCAGCAGTTAAGAGCACTGACTGTTCTTCCAGAGGTCCTGAGTTCAATTCCCAGCACCACATGGTGGCTGACAACCATCTGTAATGGGACTGGATGCCCTCTTCTGGTGTGTCCAAAGACAGCTACAGTGTATACTCATATACATAAAATAAATAAATAAATAAATAAATAAATCTAAAAAAAAGAAAAGAAAAAAGAAAAATCATGTTAATACAAATAATAAATTAAAAAAAAAAAGACACTGATTCAAAAACATTACTGCTATAAAAGTAAAAAAGACCGGAGGAGCTATGTATAGACATATCACTGAATCCTTCCCTCTATGAAAGAGTGGTTTCTCTCCATCCTGTCCCACCAGAACCATCTCAGAAGTTTTCCTGCAATGAATCTCTCCTGAATCAGCCTTAATTTTCCTTTCTACCAGCTTGCTCTCAGCAGCATATAAACAACACTTCACAATTAAAACAACCAAAAGAAGCAAATAATCATCCTTGGTCCACCTCTTCTCCCAGGAGAACTTCTTCAAAGCACTGTCTCTCTGTGTCCTACTTTCCATTCATGCTTTGGCCCTCTCTAATCAGCTCCCGATTCCAAAATGACAAAATTGCTTTAGTCAAGGTTACCAATGCCAATGGACGCCGGCTGACCAATGTTTGGTCTGTTCTCACTATATGCACACCTCTGCAGAATCATCTAACAGAGTGGACACTTAACACACTCCCTTTTCTTGGATTCCACAACATACATTCTGGTTTTCCTCCTATGTCTTCTACTCTTTGTTAATCTCCTTCTCATTTCAATGCTGTAATTGCCTCAGGGCTCCGTTCTGGACTACCCCTTCCTTTTTCTATAAACTATTGAAGTACACAGTGTTAATGCTAGAAGCTCCCAGTTCTGTGTTTGCAGGCCTGACCTTCCCTCATCCATACCACTGGATATCTGGCAGGTATCTCATATTTAACAAGTTCCCAAAACCAGTCTTATTTCCTCTTCTATAAGCTCTTCCCTTGGTCTACTACCACTGCCTTCTCGCTCATCATCTTCCTGCCTCTCCCTTAGACAATCCAGTTTATTAGCATATCTAGAAGATCTTTAAAAAGACAAAATCTAAAGTTCAATATCTTCTGCTTCTTTTACTCTCCAACAACCTGTTTTTTACCAAGAGATGTGATCTTTTCTTTCCTTTTCCATGCTGGGATTAGACCCAAGCTGTCTGCATGAGTGCATGGGAGATGAACGCTCTGCCGCTAAGCCATAATCTAGACCAAGCATGAGTTTTTCATCAGACTGAACTCAGTCACTTCTCTGCTCATACCATTTGCCTGAGAATAAGCTCTAACCTCTAACTCATAATCTACATAACCCTAAAGTATCCCTTCTGACTCCTTTTGGTTTTCTATGGTTCACTTTTTCCCCGTTCATCAGCCATGTTAAATTTATTATGATTTCTTCCTGGGTCTCTCTACTCTTTACATGGCTGGTACATTCTTATCATTCAGGCCTCAGCTCAAATGACACTTGACAGAGAACTTCTGCCTAAGTAGTCTGTCTACAGCAGATGATCCTGCTACCATACTCTTACGTTTGGTTCCCTTGAGAGCATTTGTAATGGGCTGAACTTCTGGTAAGAGTTTCTACAGCTTCTGTATGAGGCCTGAGAACTTGCTAATGTCCAAGATCTAAAACAGTAAAACTCTGGTGACATGTTTGTTGAAGGAATAAAGAACCCAGTAAATCAAGCTTTGAAGGTCTTGTGAGCTATCTGTGTACCAAAATGACAAGTGTCTACTTGAAGTGTATACTGAAATTACATACCAATGCACACATCTAAGAAAGTGAGGAAGGGGTCAGCAAGAAGGGTCAGTGAGTGAAAACACTTGTGTGCAATCCTGACTAGCTAGATGCAGGAGTGCACATAAATGTTTCCAGCATTTCTACAGAAAGACAGGAGATGACACAGGAGACCCACCCAGAAGGTCTTGGGCCAGACAAGATAAACCCTGCAGCCAGGTGGTAGTGGTACTAGCCTTTAATCCTAGCACTCAGGAGGCAAAGACAGATGAGATTGAGGCCAGGTTGGTCTATAGAGTAAGTTCCAAGACAACCAAAGCTACTCAGAGAAACCCTGTCTTAGGGGAAAACAGAAACAAAGACAAAAAGGGAGAGAGAAACCATGTTTCAAAAACAAGATGAACTGGCGGCAATGGTGGCACATGCCTTTAATATCAGCAACTGGAGTAATTGAGGCAGGAGAATCCCTGTGAGCTTGAGGGATCCTCCAGCCTGCTCTACAGAGTGAGTTTCCAAGAGCTATACAGTCAGAGCTACACAGTGAGACCCTGTCTTGAGAACAAAACAAAACAAGATGAACTGACTCCTTAAAGTTGTCCTCTGACCTCTACATACACGCCACAGTGCGTACACAGAACCCATCACCCCACACATGTGATAAATAAAAGATAAGTTTTTAAAAGAAAGTGAGGTAGCTTCATAAAGGAAATTCCCCTAAGAATTCTGAGACCAGGTCTCTCTTATCTCTCTTACTAAGCATTCAGAAAAAACACTCAAGGATAGCTCTTCTAATGAAGGTTTGTGTTCTTCCTGCTTAAGTTTAAAACTAACGCCGGGCGTTGGTGGCGCACGCCTTTAATCCCAGCACTTGGGAGGCAGAGGCAGGCGGATTTCTGAGTTCGAGGCCAGCCTGGTCTACAGAGTGAGTTCCAGGACAGCCAGGGCTATACAGAGAAACCCTGTCTCGAAAAACCAAAAAAAAAAAAAAAAAAAAGTTTAAAACTAACAACTGTAAATGCCAATATGTGGTAAAGTCTACAAGAAATTTAAGTAAACAATTTTTTAACTTAAAATAAGAAAAGCAAAGAGCCAGGTGTGTGGTGTAGGTCATTAATCCCAGCTCTTAGGAAGCAGAGGCAAGAGAATCTGAGTGTGAGACCAGTCTACATAGCAAGTTCCATGCCAACAAGAGCATAGTGAGACCTTGCCTAAAAAAGAAAAGAAAAAAAAAAGAGTCAATAGAAAGGCACCAATAACATATTTATTACTGTTAAATTTATCATTGGAGACCAGAAAAAAAAATGAGATTATACTGTTTAACCATTATAAACAAAGTTAATGCTTATCTCAAGTAAAGCAGGATCAGAAAACCTCACCTTGTAAGTGATTCCAAAACTAACTAAAATGGGATAGTATTTACAAGTGAAGCAGTTCCCTACAGGAAAAAGTGTTATCAGAAGCCTCCCTATCTTCATCTGAAGCTCACCCTTCCTACTCGTGTTCTCTCCCTTGTCCCTCCTCTCTCCCAACAGGCCCTTGTTTAGCAATTCTATTTTCACTGTTGTCAAATTTCTTCAGAATCTCCTTTGCCTCTGCATAACACAATGGATTTATTTTAAAACCAAAGTTTTGTACACAGACCATAATACAACAGCTAATTTTATATGAACATATATATATGCATATATGTATATATATGACTACAATAAATATGCTCCATACTGAAAGTTTAGAGCATTCAATCATTACCCTAGGATGTGTACCTGTTTTATTCATGTTAAGTTCTGTTTAGAAAATAATGGTACATAATGTGTATATAATCTACCAATCCCACCCCCCACCCCCAGAAAAAACAAGGGTTATTTTGTCTGTAGAATTTAATGAAATTGACATTGCCAGATATTTGCTTAAAATAATTAAAGGCAAAGTCTCATATGGTATAAAGAAATGCACCCAGCATCACTTTTTATAAAGGCAGTTTTCCTAACATATTTTTCTCACTATTTATCACTGGTTGACATTCAAATAAGCTGTTTTGAAAATTCATCCCATCAATGCCCAGTTCTCCAAAATAATCAGACTACTGCTTATCAATTATGAGGAATTTTTAACTGTAATTCCAAACTACCGTGGTGATTTCTGCTCATTTATAAAGCACACTAGGCAATGGTTAGACCACGGAAGCACTGCTGCATCTCTGCATCTCAAAGCAGGAGAAGGTGTTAACAGCACACACTCCACCGTTAAGCTGCATAAAGTACATAAAGTACATACTTTGGAAGCCTGTATTTCACCAGATGGTCCTACTATTTCTAGGTAACTTTAGGGTATAAATCGCATGACTGAGTCAATGACCCACCCTCTAGTCCTCCTCTTTCACTCGCACCCTAACCACCTATAGTTAGCTTCAGACCTTCCTTTGTCTAGAACCTTTACAGACACTAATAATACTGAGCACTACCAATCAAACGATTGCCTGTCAATGCCCACTTTACAAGGCCACTTTTTAGTACCTGGTAGCACTAACCTACCTCAGTCTGGGGAGTTCATGCTAAGTGGTCTTTGTTTCACCCCCTCATTCAGGATTTTTATCTACAGAGCACATTTAAATGACAGGAAACTTGGAATACAGTATTTAATTCATCAGACGTGAAGGACCACTTTTAGGTATTTTTATGGTGTTATATGCCATTATAAAATAAAAGACTCTCCAGGCATGGTGCCACACACCTTTAATCCTAGCACTTAGGAGGCAGAGGTTTGTAAATGGATCTCTGAGTTCAAGGCTACTCTAGTCTACATATTGAGTTCTATTCTTAAGAAGAATCAAGTTTAATCTTGTACAAGATATGGTGGCTTAGTGGTACAACATTACTTGTATGCCTTTTGGTATTATGGAGACTCTAAAGCTAAAAACTAATTCTCCTCTCTTTCAGCTATGTTTATGTTCCTAAGTTCCACTAATTTTAAGTTCCACTAATCAGATTCATTCATTAGAAAACTGGAAGACAGAAGGACATTGAGTTTTAGTAGTTTCTAGTAGCAAGCAGTACCACTTAGGTTTCATGTGTATTTAGAAGGAATTCACAGAGCCCCACTCTACAGTAAAGGCTATGGGAGTCTGGGCTGGATCTTGAGTCATCAACAGTGATGATGAAGGTGGCTACCTGCTAATGGCTATTTCTTAATACTAGCACATTTTTAATTAACCGTGGCAGAGGTAGGAAGGTAATAAGTAAAAAATAGTTACAAATTAGAGGGTGAGGGTGTGTGTGTGTGTGTGTGTGTGTGTGTGTGTGTGTTTTTAAACCAATTCTGCAGGGCTCTTTGGATTTTAAAAGGGGCAGTAAGTCTTTGGTAGCCTATCTGAGATGTGATTCTGTTTGTTTTGTGACACTGTGGAACTCAGCCTCACAGCCATGTGCAGGCGTTTCACTACTGAGTAATACCATAGCCCTTGAAATGTGACTTCTGAAGTTATTCCTGAGAACTCCATTAAGTCTTTTCTGTGAGCCTGAGGGAGGAAAAGGCGCATGTACATAAGTGTGTAGTGAACATGGAATCCAGGGGACAATCTCGGGTGCCATTCCTTAGGCTATCCACTTTTGTTTTTTGATACAGGGTGTCTCACTGGTTTGGAACTCACTTAAAAGAGATTGGGTCTGACAATATGGCTCAGCGGGTAAAGGCACTTGCCATGCAAGCTTGATGACCTGAATTAGATCCTCAGAACCCACGTAAAGATGGTAGGAGAGAACTGACGGCACCGAACTATCCTCTGCCACTATCACAGAAGGGGGAGGGAAGGAGGAGGACAACAAGGGGAGAGGGAGGGAGAGAGAAGGGGGGAGATGGGCACAGTAGTTGAGATCATTGCTCCTTCCTCTTCCAGAGGATTGGAGTTAAGTTCCCAAGGGGCTCACAATTGCTTCTAACTCCAGCTCAATAGATCTGACGCCCTCTTCTGGCCTCCAAGGGCACTGGCATACATATGATATACACCCACATGGACATACACATAAATGAAAACAACAAACCTTTATAGTAATATATATTTTAACTCAATGCATTAGTGTACTGTCTCTGGAAAATATTTCTTATAGCAGTTTACTATAGTTTATATGATACTTGAGTAAGTCAGTCAAAAAAAATACAATTTTCACTTCAATTTTAGTATTAATAAAAGGAAATCTGTGTGTGCACATGTTTATATATATAGATTCAGTATACATCCATGTGTGCTCATTGAGGCCAGAATTCAATACTGGGTGCACTCCTCACTAACTGTTTTACACAAGGTCTCTCACTGACATTGGAGCTCCCTGATTCAGCTAGACTAACCTGCAGCTAGTCCCAGGGACCTGCCTCCTAGGGCTGAGATTACAGCTATGCACTCCACACCTGGCATTTTTTTCCTTGGGAGCTAGCAATCAAACTCAGGTCCTCTTTTTAACAAAACATGCCAAGGTACTGTAATATACAAAGGCCCTATAACAAAAAATATATATTTGATTGTATTTATGACTATCACTACTTCCATCAACAATAAAACAAGCTCAGGAGGCATATCATTCACAATAATCGTTCCTCACTGGAAAAAGGACAGCTCTCCAGCCTAACTTCTTTTACTCTGTAATATCTGGTCTTATTTAATTCTTTCTTTTTTTGTTTTGTTTTGTTTTGCTTTGTTGAGATAGGGTTTCTCTGTGTAGCCCTGGCTGTCCTGGAACTCACTCTGTAGACCAGGCTGGCCTCGAACTCAGAAATCTGCCTGCTCCTGCCTTCCAAGAGCTGGGATCAAAGGCGTGCACCATCTTATTTAGTTCTCAACCAAGACTCCTTAAGCATGTTGGCTTACATTATGGCTTCTTGTCTAACTGCTAGCTAAACTTTTAATAGCCTCTTAAATTTCTTTTGAAATGTCCCTTTTATAAAACTGCAAATTTTCAGAAATGAGCAAAATAAATCCTTCATTAGACATTTCCTCTTTCATAGACATATTGTAAGTTGGCCAAAATAACCTTCACGTTATATGACAGTAGTTTTACCTGACCAATAACATGTAACTCTTCATCATCCGTGTGTGGAGAGCAGGGAAGATTTTTGAGACAGGGCTTTCACGTTGACCTTGGGCTTGCTATGTTGTGAAGAACGGATAGATAGATAACCTTGCACTTTTTGCCCTCCTACCTCTACTTCCCAGGTGCTGGATTATAGGCCTTTGCCACCATTCTTAGTTATTATCAGTTTTTATCTTAAATTAATTTACAATTCTGATGATCTTTACAGAGAAGCACTAGTTTTCCATTCCTGTTGTCAGCTACTATTTCCATTGGTATTTATTATCTTGCTTTTAACTGTTTACTTTTTGACAATGGCAAAAGTGATTGTCTCCTGGTTTCTCCCATTTCCTTAGGTATTTATGCAGAAGCTACCTTCTCACTGAAGAGAACAGTCTCCCTGACTATTCTCATCCTCTGTCATTTTACATAGTATTCACTCCTATTTCCACTTACTAATATGCCAGATAATGACTGTATACAGGAAACTTACTGTTAGCCTTTAGAGTGCTGACACAGATCAACTTATATCAAAGAAAAAATTTACATGTAACTTTATTTTTGAGACAGAGTCTCATTAAGTGGCCCTGGTGGCCTTAAACTTTAGTAATCTTAATTTTTAAATACTGTGTGTTTGTGTGTGTGCGTGTGCGTGAGCGCGTGCACACACACCTATAGAAGCCATCAAGAGCAACAGATCTCCCCGGAGCTGGAGTTATAGGTTATTGCACGCCACCCACTATGGATGCTGGGAATCAAACTCCGGTCTTCTCTAAGACTATATGCTCATAACTGCTTAGCCTCTACTCCAGCCCCAATGTTATATATTTTGATGACTGTCCTCTCTATGTAGACTGTACAGTAACTTCAAGCAGGCAGGCAGGCATGTCTGTATTTAGATCCTATCATGTAATTTTTTAGGGAACAGAGCTTCCCACTGAACCTGGAACTAACAAGCTTGCTTAGACCTAGCAAGCCCATGAGTCCCAGGGAATCCTCCAGTTCATCTCCCCAAAGATAGAATTACAAGTGTGTATCACCATATTTGGCTTTTTTTATGTGAGTTGTGGGAATCAAACTAAGATTCTCATGATTTTGCAGCAAGCATTTTACCAACTGAGCCATCTTCCTAGTCTACCATATAATCTGTATCTGGCACTAGAATACAACATCAAGCTGCTCAGTGGACTTTGGTATGTGTGGACATGTTTTAGGGAAGATTCTATCTATGCATTCCTATCAGTAGGTTTTGTTGTTATTTAACAATGTTCTAGGTGAACACAGTACTGGATAAGCTATCTCTTATTAAATATCTGGATGCCCCACAACTAAGGAGTTTTTCAAATGTCTCGTTTGATTTGTACAACAATCCTATTCGGTAAGCAATACTGCTCCTTTTTATAAAGTAAATCAGCAGCAGCAAGAGCATCAGTGAATAAATCCCAGTCAAAAGCCAACAGCATGATTATCTTTCCACTCTATTCTTAAGGATTTTCTAAAATAGTAGTTCTGAGACTCTATCCTTGTCTGAAAGAGACTTGGTAAACCCAGCCCTACTTCAAAGCATACCTTTAAAACAAAGAAGAAAAGGATCCAACACAGACCCTAAAGGGATTAAGCCTCAGAGGAAATCATAATAAGTCAGGGTCCTGGACAAAATAATACTTAAAAAAAAAAAAGACTATATGGAACAGGAAAAGGCCAAGCCAAGCCATAATAAAAAGCTTCCCACTTAATATATTAACAGGCTACACACAGCAGATTTTTAGAGAATGTCATGTTATTTTACTTAAATTTCACAATAAAATTTCCAAGTGATACATATTTTTTCAAAATACAGAAATTAATACCAGAAGAACAATGTTCCAACAGAAGGCCTGTCACATGGACAGGCCTTACATGGGCTGTTACTGTTGTCTTTGATGATGGAGGTAGAACAAGAGGAGCATCTTCAACGCAGCAGTGAATAATACAAGCTAAGGCAGGTGGATGAAAGGAGAACTGCAGGATACAGGATGGAGACCAACAGAGAACCTTAAATGGAAGGCTACAGAGTTCTAACTCAGACAGCGAGGGTTACTAAAAGTTGTTATGTGGCCTACTTCAAGACAATTACTCTGACAAGGGTCTTAACTGGGGTAATGAAAAGGAAGGAGATGAAAGGAAAAGCTGAAGAGAAACTACAGAGAGAGAATTCATAGAATCTGGCATAAACTGGCCTAAGTGACACAAAATATGATGTCCTCAGAAATGTCAATCTAAACAAAAGCTTTTAGCTTTTACATAGAAGATATGACAGTACGTAAACTTCACCATATATTCACATTAACAACAAAAACCAAAGAAGGCTCAAATATACTTAAAAATATACTGTGGGAGCCAGAGAGATGGCTCAGCAGTTAAAAGTACTTGCTGCTACTGCAGACAACTAAGTGTGGTTTCTAACAGCCGATGATAGCTCAAACTCATCCTAACTCCAAGTCTAGGGGATCTGGTGCTCTCTGAGGGTATGAGGCACACACAGTGCATAAACGTACATACAGACAAAGCTCTCATACACTTAAGATAAAAAAAATCTTTAAAAAAATTTAAAATTTTTGAAAATATGGACTCAGGTTGATAAGCTTAGATAAAATTAAAATGCCACCTAATTATACATCAGACAATCCTAGCTAAGATATGATAATATACAATATAAAGTCTTCAAATTTTTCTTCTAATTTTAATTTCAACTTCTGCAACAGGGCAATTCTAAAACCACAAGTGGTATTGACAATACAGCAAGTTAAGTGAGCGCATTTTAAGACGAACATCTGAGTTTCAAAATAAGCTTTGTACTTTAGAATCTGTTATGTCCTTAGTTTCAACTTCCTGTGTAAAAGAGGTAATACTTAGGACTGCTATGAACATCAACTGTGGTAAAGCACTTGGCTTACAATATATAAACCCAAGTAAGTACTTAGTAAATCAAAACAAGAATTAGTATTCTTGTTGGGTTAGAGGTTCTTAAAAATTAACATCTACATAAAATTCCCTTATCCAAGTCACTATGTCCTGATCAGAGAGAATGCATAATAACTGTTCCAGTTATCTATAGTCTGATCATACTAATCACCTCGGACTGAAGCTTAGTCTAGAACAAGAAGTTAGGAAATTCCTGTACATGAAAAAGCTGGTTTCACAAGGTATTGCCAGGAAGTGTCCATAGGTTATAGAAGTATGTTACTAAGAGCATGAAGGATCTTCCTGTGGTTTGCCTTGCTCACTTCTGGTGTCAGTTTTGAATGTGTGCTGGTTTCTAAGGTCCCTACAGGCCCCTGTGCACAGTGAGAAAGCAATCAGAGATTATGGTGTAATCTCTGCTGAGCTAGGCCATTGGTCCCTACAGCAAGGCTCATAAGGCAACCTAAAGAGCCTGGAATGGCAAGCAAACAGCTAAAAGACAGATGCTAGTGGAGCCTGGAGCCACGTGAACAAGCCTTACATGGGATGTGACTGTATCTTTGGTAATGGAACTCTTATCAGCTACTTTTCAAAGCAGCGTCTAATGACAAAGAGGATACAAATACTTCGCATGTTTATAAAAGGTGTGTACATATTAGGGGAACCACTCAAAACAAGAAAGTGCATTAAATAGTAGAGAGATCAGTGGGTGTGGTGGCACGCACCTGCAGTTCTAGCACTCTCTAACTAGGCTGAGAGTTTGAGGCCAGCCAGAACTACATAGTGACATTTCATGTCAAAAAAACAAGGAAGTAGAGAAAGAAAGGAAGAAAGGAAGGGGGGAAGTGAGGGATGGAGGGAGGGAGGAGGTAGAACAGAAAAACCAACAAAAGCAGGAAAACAAAGGAATATTTTTACAAATCCCTAGGCTCATTTTTACTAAGTTTGACACCAACCTAACTTTACTCACTATTCTTTAGGCCACTGTTAATTTAGAGGAATCACCACGTCCTGACAACAGAGATTAACTCACGCCAATACACTACTAGACAGGCAACCTGGTGTAGGGAACGGACTTGAATCTTGTCAACAAGCCTGCTGAAATCTGGTGTTGCTCAAGAGCCTCTCTGCTGCTGCTTCGTAAAGAACAGCAATCCTCTAATGAAACGAAGCAAATGAAACACTAAGCAAAGTATCCTAGCCCAATACCCAGAAAGCAGCAAATATTCAATAAACACTGCTTCACTTCCCATATGTACTGAGCAAATTTTATATAAATAAGACTGTCCAAATACACGGGTTCACAACTATTTAGGACCTTTATATAACATTCCTCTGAAAAGTATTAACTTTTTGAAAAGTCAACATTCTTAGCATAAACAACTGATCAAACAAGTAAAGTATATAAGAATCTGTTGAATTCTTCTGAGTTTCATTTTCTTTAACCTCAAAATAAAATTATGAGGCTAACACATGTTTCTCTTGAAGAAGAGCCAAACTCAGTTCCCAGCATCCACACAGGGTGGCTCCCAACCACCTCTAACTCCCCTAGCTCCTATAGGCCCCCGCACTCACATATACGTGATTAAATAGAAATCGTTGATATTTCCCAGAAGACATAAAAGGAGGGCTGGTACGATAACTCAGCAGGAACAGGCACTTGCTCCTCATGCTGACCTGAGTTCAACCTGTAGACCCACACAGCGGAACTAGAAGAAGAGAATCAACTCCTACAAGCTGTTCTCTACCCATACACCTCCCCACACAATTACATACATTTATACACAAACTATTAAGTATAAACTGAAAACAGAAAATTTGATATTATTCATTTCAATATATACTTAAAATGCTGCTAAATCAGATTTTAAATATAGTATTCAAAAGTTAAACTGAGTCTCACAATGTCTGACACTATCAAATTCATTTATACAAATAGAAAATTTTGATAATATCTTGACTTCATACTATACTCCCTATTGAAAATCAAGTCATTACAGAAGACAAATTCCTGTTGCTATTATTGAAAAAAAATCAACATACATCTTTCTAGACATTTTTAATGAAATTTGTCTATTAATTTATAGGGGAAAAACCCTCTGTTCCAAGAGTTTAAAGCATATATTAAGGGGCTGGATTGTAGTTCAGTGATAGGAAACATAATCAGTATTTGTGATGTCCCAGGCTTGATCCTCTGGCATCCTAACAACAGATTATAGCATGGATAGGTGGATGGACAGATAGATGGATGACAGATAATAAATATACACATTACTCTAACAATTTGCTTTTTTTCACCCATGCTTATCAGGGGTCATTCTAATATAGACATATTTATTCTGTTTCACTGCTATAGAATATATTTTTGAACAAACTACTTTAACCACTTCCCTGTTAATAGAACTTCAGTTATTCCTTTTTAAAAAACAAACAAGGTCAACACAAAGTATCTTTGTGCCTGTAGAATGATATAACAGAAGTAAAAACGTAAGAAAAGTACATCTAAATTTTAATAGCTACTACCAAAATGCTCTAACATGGTTTTATAAATGTAAAATCACAATGAAAGGTCAAACAGTATCTGTTTCCTTAAGCTCTCATTAAATACTGAAATATGGCAGGTTTCCAATTTTTAAATGTTGAGGTATTTATACTTTTATTTCTCTGATTCATTTCTGTTCAACTTCACCAGCATTTTCATATATTTACTAGATAATTTATTTTCTTCTCTGGAGTGTCTTTGCATATATTTTTCTATTGGCATCTTTAAACATCTGTATGAAGCCCAGACATGGTGGTGCACACCTGTAATCCCAGCATACTCAGCGACTGCAAGAGTCAAGAGTATCATCACAAATTCAAGGTCAGCCTGGGCTACATAGAAAGAGCTCACATTTAAAATAATATACAGCAGTCAGGCAGCAGTGGTGGTGGCCATACCTTTAATCTCAGCACTTGGGAGGCAGAGATAGGTGGATCTCTGAGTTTGAGGTCAGCCTGGTCTACAGAGTGAGTTCCAGGGCATTCAGAGCTACACAGAGAAACCCTGCCTCCTAACACAAACACACACACACACACACACACACACACACACACACACACACACAGACATACACATGGCCTACAGCTTGGCTGCAGATACAATTTGACAGTAGAGTGCAGATAAGACCCTGAATTTTCTCCCCAGCACCACACATCCACACTCACACCCACACCCTACACATATACGTGATAAACAGGGCTATTTACTCTGGCAGTGTTTGTTATTGCAAAGACAAGAGACAACTTAAATTGCAATCAATAGGTGACTAGTTATCCTAAAATGTAATACATCTAGATGAGATATTATACATATTATGAATATATTATTTTTAAGTGAGGATATGAAAAGTCTTTAAGTTATACTTAAAAAGATGCAGAACACTGCATCTTTTGCTTCTATTTCTCTGAAGTGGAAAAGCTACAATACACAAGCAATTGTCTGTAAATGCTTAAACTACCTCTAAAAAGAAATAGACCAAGCTGGTAGACCTCAAAATGATGATTCTAGAGTCTGGGTATCAGAACTTTTTTAGAACACAAGAGTCACTGAGGACTGCAAAGAGTTAAGGTGGAGTCTGACACAAATGAGTAAAGATCCAGACTAGTTTCCACAGAGCTCCTAGCACTGCTAGTCACTAGTCCTAATCACCTCACTAAGGTCTTAGCAGGAGCAGATGAGCCTGTGTACAAAACTCAATGAAATTCCACCACTTTAAAACCCATCGGGGATGTAAAGCAGTCTTCATATCTTAAATGTCGTGTATTTTCAACATTAAATCAATAGCACTCTAGAAAAAACAGTGCACTAGTGTCCTACAAGTCATTAACATGTGACACTTAGGTCCCTTAGTCTTCACGTACACATGAACAGGACAAGAGTGTTCTTTTCCTTCAGTTCTAAAGCTTTATTACTCTCTATGCAGAGAATAAATGAAAGCTACTGCTTAGTATACATTTTAGAATAAAACATTGAGTAAAGACTTTCTCATCCCACTCATAGCTTAGACCTACTTTACAGTGCCGGGGATTGGTAAGCCCTAACAGAGACTCAAATATGTATTACATACTACTACTGAATTAACTACTGGCCACGGAAAATGTTTAGGATTCAAACAACCTTAATAAATCTTAGGCAAATTTCTTAAAAGTACTGCATTAAATACAAAACAAGTATATTAAACAAATTCAAGTGTTAAACCAAAGGTCTCTGATGTATTATCTTAAAGCAAACTGTACACTTCATAAAGCAACTATGAAATAACTAGAGGGGTGTTTGTTGAAAGACAGATCCAAATCCTCATTTTTTTAGGTAAAGAAGTAGGGGCTCCTCAATCTGCAATAGTCAGTCTATCATTAACAGTACTATTAGAAACCACACTCGGGGGCTGGAGAGATGGCTCAGTGGTTAAGAGCACTGACTGCTCTTCTTGAGGTCCTGAGTTCAAATCCCAGCAACCACATGATGGCTCACAACCTTCCATAATGAGATTCAATGCCCTCTTCTGGTGTGTCTGAAGATAGCTACAGTGTACTCATAAATAAAATAAATAAATCTTAAAAAAAAAATAGAAATCACACTCAATAGTAACATCTATCTTTCTTTCTTTCCTTTTCCTTTTCCTTTTCCTTTTCCTTTTCCTTTTCCTTTTCCTTTTGTTAGGGGTGGCAATCAAGACTCTGTTTCTCTGTGTAACCCCAGCTGTACTAGAACTTGATTTATAGACCAGGCTGGCCATGAACTCAAGAGATCTGCCTGCCTCTGCCTCCCAAGTGCTGGGATTAAAGGCCTATGTCAGCACCACCTGGCTCATATTTGATATAACCTTATAATGGGGTCAGTTTTGGGGCTAGGGGGAGAGATCAGTCAGTAAGGTGGTTGTCTCAACCATGAGGACCTGAGTTTAATCCCTGGAACCCAAGCAAAAATGTTGGGTGTGAGGGGTCCTGCATGTAACCCAGCACAGAGATGAGAGGCAGCAATCTGTGGAGTTTGTTGGCCAGCCAGTCTAAACTGGCTCCAAGCCATAAGAGAGGTAGACAGTGTTCCTGAGGACAATGTCCAAGATTATCCTCTGGTATCTACATGCACATATACACAAGTGCACGTGTACCTACACACACTACACACACACACACACGGACACACACACAGAATGAAGCTGACTTCTGGTGATTAAAACATTACACAAAACTAGATGTCATAAAAATTTAACACACAGAAAATGTTCCCTAATTTAATAATACATGACTATACAACAAAACTTTCTTACCAGTTCTTAAAAGGGTATAAAATATATCAGTAGGCAAAACACATTATCTGATATTATTAAATAATTTCCTAGCCGGGCGGTGGTGGCACACACCTTTAATCCCAGCACTTGGGAGGCAGAGGCAGGTGGATTTCTGAGTTCGAGGCCAGCCTGGTCTACAGAGTGAGTTCCAGGACAGCCAGGGCTACACAGAGAAACCCTGTCTCAAAAAACCACAATAAAATAAAATAAAATAAAACAAAATAAAATAAAATAATTTCCTAAAGCACATTAACAAGGAAATAAGATTAGGATTTATAATTAAAGGATAAAAGTGATGGTTTTATTCTATCTACATTACTTCCACAGTCACTTCAGGATTATTCAAAGAGTTCTCAGTTACAAAGACTCTATGAACTCCCTGAGGTTTATTCCTGTCCTCCACAGAGCAAATGATTAGCTGAATGCTCTGTGAACTTTTACAAAGATCCCTTTTTCCTCAATTTCTATCCATCTCAAAGATGGATTCTTCTTCCGTCCTAAATAACTCATCATCTCATTTCAAAAATCTGACAATAATGAATTATTAGCATGAGTAAACCCTTTTAAATCCCTCTACTAAGTATTCATCATCTCATTTCAAAAATCTGACAATAATGAATTATTAGCATGAATAATCCCTTTTAAATCTCTTCCTCTCAACAATTCGGTAGTCAATAAAATGTCTTGATTTACATCTTATGACCAAAGCATTTAAACCTGCCCTCTCAAATAAAAACACTTCTGGGTAAAGTCTGAGTTTAGTATTTTCTTTTCCAAGCTCCAGGACCAATTAGTAACAAAACTCATGAACAAAGTCAGGCAATAATTAATATTCTAATTAATAAGCCAGCATTTAGAAAAATATAATCCTTTTCCTAAGGAGGCAACTTTGGCCTCAGTTCAAGCCTAAGATTAGTGGACATTACAATTTTCCAAGAAAAAGAATAAAGAACTTCCTAAGAGATCCATAAGTCTTCCTTTAATAAAGCTAACACTGCTAATCTGTTCAGCAATATGGAAATCCTTTCTTATCCAGATACCCAGTACTCTGAAAGTATCCTCAGTATAACAATGAGAGACAGGGTATTTTCTAAAGGCCTGCTGTGATCTATCAAGACTGTTAAAAATAAACAAACAAACACCACCACCAACAACAACAAATATTAAAAACAAGAATGAATTCTAAAATTAATACAACAGGGGACATATAAAAATGATTTTTATAATTAGAAAATGGCCATTATTTTTTTTTTTAAGCATCAAATCTGAATGGCTAGAAATGAGGGTAAATTTGGCTTGAAGAAGACTTGAATCACATGGAGCAAGCTTTGGAAGGATATGTGGCTCTCTGATAGAAATAAGGGGAGGGGGACACAATCTCAGGCAGAGGAAACAACACGACAAAACATCTGGTGATGAAGCATTAGTCCACTCTAAAGATGAGAAAAGATAAAAGCAACACCAAGCTCAAGGGTAAGCGAGCTGCCTAAAGTCACAGGAACATTACCTAACCAAGTGTAAAGCAGAGCACGGGCTTTCTGCCTTCAATCGGCTTTGTACGCCAGGAAATGCTAGTGCATGTTGGACAAGAGCATCAGATAAGGCTTATCTCCTACTTTACTCCTTCCTAAGAGATGGCCTATGGCTGACCCAGATTTTTTTTAGGGGACTTGGGGTGTGTGTGAAGGTACTGACTACACCAGGCCCCCTAAGCTTAAGTACTTAACCTATCTCCTTTGTCAAACAGCCGGAAGTCATCCTTGGTCTGAGAATATCAAAACCCTGAGTGAGTTCTTGGGTGACATCATTGTCTCACAGATCTCACTGTACAATGTATCAAACACTTCCCACAAGTCTCCGAAAGCTAGTGCCTTTACAGCCTGGTATCCCTGAGAAAAGCCCTGTAAGGTAGTATAGAGCCTTTTAAAATGTTCAAAATTGACTTAATTAGATATGGGGGTAATCAAAAAGGGGGACACATCAAGCCTGAAAATACATACAAAGAAGAAAATCTAAAACTTTTCGGTCACCAGGATATAGGGTGTAACTGGGGAGTGCATACAAACTACCTTTAGGTATGCTACTTATATCAAAGTAGTTCAGACCAAAAAAAACCTCCTAATTTTGTTTACTAAAGGCTCAGATGACAGTTCTAAGGTATCTAACAACTTTGCCTCTTGAATACAGTTAAGGAGGCTAGCCATTCAAAACATTCAGGAATTTTAGGACACTAAAATGTCCCAAGAAACTGGGCATTAATCAGTCTATAACCCAAAATACTGTTTGCAATAACAGATTTCCTTAAACTGGTTGTATGAAAGCAACTATAAGATGGCTTCTGTGTGTGTGTTTGTGTGTATGTACTTGTTAGTGTACTGTGTGCACATGTGCATGCCCATGGGTGTGGGTGCCTGAGACCAACATCTGGTGTTTTGATCACTCTCTCTCTTCACCTTTATTGAGACAAGGTTTCTCTATGAACCAGAAACTCTTCTCAACCAGGGTGGCCCAGTCAACGAGTTTCAGGGATCTGCCTGTCCACACACTCCCTGGTGCTGGGGTTAAAGGACTGTGCTGTGACCTCTCCTCACTCACCCATGCCTTTTTACATGGGTTCTGGTGATCTGAAGCAGATCCTCGTGCTTGCTTAGCAGACACTTTACCAACTGAGCCATCTCCCCACCCCCGGTTTTCTGATCTGTTAACTTGATACGATATATACCTTGTGAAATCTACAGGACACAAACAAATTAGAAATCAAACACTGGAGAAGGGTGTGGACCATCACCTACCTCTAGAACTTCAACAATATATACAGTAATCCATCCTCACTTTCCTTAGGGATGATCTGGACTATACTACCCAGGAATGCTTCCTCTCAGGTGGATTTTTCAGCTGTCTGTGGATCAGATCAGAGGCCCCCAAAGAGCAGTTTTGAATTTGACAGCACATCTCCAGACCAACAGGCAACTACCAGTTTCTCCCCACGGTGTCTCCCCACGGTGTCTCAGTGTGGTAAAAAGGAATGGTGACTTCAGCATCTCCGAACTGCTTAGCATCTTCATTGTCAAACTGGCATCATCCATCCCATTTCTGTGACTTCAGCACCTGCTAACGTTTCTGCTGCTTCTCAGCCCTCACCTTACAAAGCCCATGTGTCAGTTTCAGGAAACAGAGAAGAGCACTTCCTTACAAGGATCCAAAGCTCAACCACCTAGATTATACCAGCTAAAGGAAGGGCCGAGAAATGAGAGGGGTATTCTTCTTGATTTAAATATGTTTCCTTGTGAAACAGTTGCAACATGACCTGAGCTATAAGATGAGCAACTAAAAACTGAACCATTGAGGGTGGAAACAAGTGTAATACTTTAGCCCTGGTTAAACTAAAAATATTCCCAGGAAATTAATGGTCAATTTCTGGGCAGTGGGATTGCCTAAACCACAGAAACCAAGTTGTGTTTTTTTAATCTGCAGACCTAAATTTCACTTGGAGTGATATTTTTACCAACTGTTCACAGAACTTTTGTTATGGATCAGGTCAAAGCAGAAACAGCCCAACACTAAGTCTCAACCCCAACAGTGAATGTTGTCACCCCACCACACATCTGCTTTTATAGATCAGCAAGGCTTCAACAGTGTCTAGCATCAATTCACAGAAAAACATAAAGTAGTAAAAATTTGGAAAACCAGATTAGTAGTAGAGGGAGAAAATTCTACTTCATTTGGTTTTTCCCAAACATTACATACATGCAAATGTTAAGTGTAAAAAAGCTAAATTGTGAAAAGTTTACACCCTAAGAAAGTAACTTAAAATACTGGGAACTTAGACTCACAAAATATTCATTGCTCTGGCATAATTTTCCAAGTTTTAATACTTAAGTGTCTGAATTAGGAGTCCCAGGATGACATCAGAAAATTTTAAAGTAACATTTAACATGCTTACTCCTGGGGTTTTAATAAAATTCCAAATCCTTGAAAGGGGAGTAACATCAAAAACTGAAGTGGGAGAATCCAAAAGGAGCAAATAGCATCAAGATTTAAGAAGGAATGTTTATATTCTGCTGAAGAAAGAACAGTTATCAGCCATTCTAACACAACTGAATTTTCAACATATAAAATATCTCTTACAGCCAGGGATTATTTGGGAGACTGGTTCCATTCTGAGGATAAAATAATCTCAATTAAAAAAAGTTTTCAACAAAATAGCAATAAACTCTACTGATTTAATAAGTTGGGGGAAGTCAATCTAACATCAAAGGATCGTTTTAAAGACTACGGATAGCAATGACAATCAAACTGGCCTGTCTCTGAGTAAGATTCTATACTCATCGGTACGGGCTCTCACAAGAGCCCCAAATGCACGGGAAAGAATTAAGTGGGTTAAGTGCGGACTGGATGACTGTGTTTTGAGACCTGCTCACAGGAAGCCACTACATCCTGCCCGAAGTCCCTGTCAGTCACGCCGTCTCTCGGTTCAAGTCCCCGCCACAGCAAGGTGGGGCGGGCACAGGTGTCCCGCCCAAGCCTCTCGGACGCCCGGCTCGCCCGCGCGTTCTGCCGGCCCGCCGGCTCCCGCAGCCCCCAGAGCTCGCCTCAACCTCGCACCGGCTTCAGAACCCCAGGGAGCTCACACCCCCTCCTCAGCCCGCCGCCCGGCCCGGCCCGGCCCCGCCCCAGCCGGCCTCCCTCCTCCAGCCGCGCCTCCCTTGTAATTACCACGGGGCTCCCACCTCGGGCCGCTCCCGTCGTCCGCGGCCGCCCGCAGGCCTGCGTCGGAGGGAGGCCGGAAACTCCGCGCGCCCCCGGCCGCGCCCCGGGCTCCCGCGTCCAGGCCGCGCTCCAGGCAGCGCCCCTCACGCCGGTCCGCGCGTGCAGGTCCCTACCCCGCTCGCCCCGAAGGGAGCCCCGACCCGCACCGGGCAGTCGGTCGACGCGGCGCCTCCCCCAACACACCCCCATCCAGTCTCACCAGTCCCGGGCGGCCGCCGGTGCCGCCGCCCCCGCGCGTGCCCGCCGCCCACCCTCCGCCGCGCCGCCCCGGGGTCCCCTCAGCCCCGGCCCCGCTTACAGATCCTGCCGCGCAGGCTCTGCAGCACTCGGACCTCACGACTGTCCTCGTCTCCCGTCTCGGGTTCTGCGGTGCCCGTGACGGCCGGCGCCTCGGGAGAAGCCGCCGCAGCAGGCGCTGCCGCCGCCATGGTGCCGCCCGGCCCCTACCGCAGCCCTACCGCCTGCGTAGCCCGGCAAGGCGGAGCCGGAGCGAGGCCTAGGCCGGATCGAGCCTCTCTCTAGCCCCGCCTCGGCTTCGGGCTGGCTCACCACGCCCCTCGCGCCGTGCCCGCCCTGCATCCGCCTCGCCCAGCCTCTCTGCGACCCGGCTCTGGCTCTCCTCCCTGGGCAAGTCGTGAGAGCCTCTCTGAAACCCCCACGAGGAGGAAGACCCTGGCCCTGCTGTGATCCTCAGAATCCCGGGAATTGGCCGAACCGACTTCCTGGTCCCCTGATGCTCAAGGAAAACAGGAGTCCCCAGTCAGAACGACTCCAGGTTCAAAGAAAAAGTTTGGCATTTTGGCAAACATTAAGAGATGTATTAGAGACTCTTCCAACAGTGTCTAGATGCTCCCGCACGTTGGGACAAACCACTCATGCAATCTTTGCTCTGGAAACGTTGCTCTGCAAAAAGTTGGGTCAAGAAAAGGACCACAGACTCTGTCCAATCCTGTCCGAGACCCACAGGAATTCTGAATTTATCACCAGTTGTGTATTTCAGAATCAGAACAGTGACCTCTTTCCCACTCCCACAAGCAGGCTTTTTAGAAAGTATATTGGCCCTGGGAAGTTTGTAAATCTTCAACTAGTTGTTGCCACTATCTTAAGGGAACTATTTACAGTGAGTAAACTGTGTGAATAATACCCTGGTATGTGATGAGAGGGATGATTTCCTGGTCCTGAGGTTAACTGCGCTGCCCTAAGAAGGAAGAAACTGATTTAATAGAGCAGGGTTGTTCTTTGTCAGGTATCTACTGGAGTCAGCCAGTCAAGGAATGTTTTTTAAGGGTCAGACATATAGGGATGGCCTTAGAGCAAAAAGGTGCTCAGACTTTGAGCACCTCAATCTGGAAAGGCACACAGATGGACTCGAATGTGGAAATAGGAAGTGAAGGAGAGCCTTCCTGCGAATGAGCCTTCCTGGGAAGAGTGAATGGAAGACAAGCAAGCCCAGAAGCCGCTTGTGCGAAGGCCAGTCAGGCAGACCGAGTGGCCTAAGCTTTCTAGGTGTCTTAGGCTACAGAGCAATACTTCTCATCCAGCTTGTGATTCGTCACGATGCCCCTTTTCCTGTATGATGCAGCTTAGAGAAAGTGAGCGTACCTCCTCTTCCAGCCATTTTGGTGTCATTTCAAGCAATATTCCAAATTTTATTTTCCCTTTTTTCCAATTCAGAGCTCATGCCACAGGCTGGAGACTGGCTTTTCCTATTTTAAAACCTTTAATGCTTTATTGGTATGTCTTACTTATACACAGTCATGGTGTGATACCGTTTCATACACGTGTATCATGTAGTTATCAGATTCACTTGGTCAATACCCTCTTCATCACCTTCCAAGTCCTCTCTTCCCAGCTAGCTTTCTTCTACTCTGGTGCACCGGAAGATCAGTGGACGACTGTTGGGAGATGGTTCTCCTTCCATCGTGGGTTTTCTAGAGCTTAACTCAGCCATCTGGTTTGGTATTAAGAACCTTTAATCACTGAGTCATCACACCAGCAAGATTTTTTTTTTTAGTTCAATGAGTTTATGAGAGTTGTTTCCAGAAGCATAGGCGGAAGCTTTCCTCTGTCTCACCTTCATTTCTGCATGTCCTGTGGTCTTTTCAGCTTCACAAGTCTAGTTCTGGTGGGCAACCGACCACAGTGGTGCTTGCCTATATTGTTTGGAAGCCTGATGGGCCAATCTGACCAACAGCAGCTCCTAGGGAGATGGCTCACTCCCAGCACAGGGTTTGGATTTAATGACCTATGGCTTCTCAGAACAAGTTTTATCTACTTACACAGGATGCCTACATCAAGCTCCTTTTATTTAATTCAACGTTCTTAAATTATCAAATCAAGTATCTGGTTTGCTTGTGGCTTTTCATAATCCTTACTTTCAGTTCCCTCCTCCACTATCCCTCATCTAGAGATTAATTTTCCTATACCTTTTTGTCACAGTGTCTCCTGTTGTCACATCTCTCTGACAGATGAAACCTCTTTTTTTTTTCTTCCATTCTGTCATGGCACTTCTTTAAAACCAAAAACAAGACTTCATCTGAAGAGTGTCCATATTTCATTTTTTTTCAAAGACATGACTTTTTAGGTCATATACAGAACCTGATCCTATCCTTTTACAGCTGTGATGTTTGGGAGTGATATTCAAGCTTTGTAAAAGTACTTCCCCCCCCCCCCGCCGCCCTTGGGGTGGGAGAAATGGCTCAGTGGTTAAACTGGCTGTTCTTCCTAAGTTCAATTCCCAGCACCCACATGGCTGCTCATAACCATCTATGACAGGATCTGATGCCCTCTTCTGATGTGCAGACATATATACAGACACAGTACCACATAATAAGATACAAAATAAATACATTTTAAAAAATGTTTTCTTAAATTGTATTCTCTGGGAACTTCACACACACACACACACACACACACACACACACACACACACACACGCACAGACACACGCATGCACACACACGCTATATTTTGATCCTATTTACTCCCCTATTCTTCTCCCACTCCTACTGAGATTCTTCTTTTCCCCCAAAAAGTCCTCATCCTTGTGTGTGTGTATGCAGAGGGCGAGAATTGTCTATGACTCTGTGTGCGTGTGCGTGTGCGCGTGCACAAGTGCCCAAGTGTGCCATAGAGTCTAATTAGGGCTGTGGATCAAGGCTAATTTATTGGAGCAATTTAACAGTGGCTGCACCCCTGAAGAAAATGATTCCCCTTGCCCCAGCAGTCATTCATTAACTGCCTATATAGCTCCTCAGAGAGGGGAGGGTGCTTATGAGCTCCTCCCCCACCAGTGCTGGAATGTTGACCCGGTTAATCTTGTGTAGGTAAGCACAGCTGCTTGGAGTTCATGAGCACAAAGGCCGGGTCAAGTCCAGAAGGCAGCATTTCACAGCTCTCCTCCCCATCCTCAGGCTCTTACGGTCTTCCTGCCCCATCCCTCCCTGACGTTCTCTGGACCTCAGAGGTGGTTGGTATGGATGTCTCATCTCAGGCTGAGCATTTCTCAGTCCCAGATTCTCAGCTCTTTGGCTAGGTGTGAATCTCTGCATCCACCTCTGGCCACTGCAAAAGGTGGCTTCTGACTAATGTCTAAGAACAGCACTAAGCTATGTGTTTAAACATCTTCGTGTGCTTCTCTGATGCAGAATGGAAGTGTTACACTGGTTTTTCCTTCTCTGAAGGAATATCATTAGTATTAAATAATTGTTGAGAATGTGTCTGTGACGTATCTAGTAGTTCAGTAAGTGTCAAGTCATGCCCTTGACGTGAATGCTTGTGATAAGTCCACCACCCCTCTCATTTCCCTTCTGCACCAATTAGTATTAATCTAAAGCAAGAAACAAACAAACAAACAAACAAAAAACAGGAAGCTTGTTTGCTTTGTGGAAAACAAACCTAAATAACAACATCACCACCACCAACAACAAAGACCTTATGAATGGCTTCATTCAGTGTATCTGTCACCAAGTAAGCGTGTAGTACAGGTCATGAAGCATGTTAAAGATGACTAATGAATGAAGGCCACATTCCTCAGCCAGGTGTTCAGGGTTTAGATCTGACCCAGCCTACCTCGAACCCTTCCTACCTCAGTCACTTTGAGCCACTTTCCCCAACGACTTGTTACTCCCAGCAGTTAGGAGGCAGTTGCAGGCCAATGTCTGTGAATTCAAGACCAGCCTGCATCAACTTCCAGTTCAACATCAGCTTCCATCCCAGCCAGGGCTACCCTGTCTCAAAAAAAAAAAAAAAAGAGCCTGGCCCAGGGTTGCCTCATCTTCCTCGCCTTTCTCTCCAGGGCAGTAGTTCTCACGTGAGCCATTGTATAGTGATGATTACCTTCTACTAGATATTATATAAAACCCTCCCAGCACAAAGAGAGAGTAATGGAGGGCTGGTCGATTAGGGGTTTTATCTCCTGCACTCCAAGTTCTTTAATGATTTCAGTGTGTTCAATGCATGAATGAGCGATGTATTAACTCACTTCCTCTGTTCTGCAGTCTTGGAGCTTCCCTATTTTGAAATTTCTCACTTGTAATTTGTTATCATAGTTGTCCAAACGGCAGCCATCTGACTTGAAAACTTTAGTGACATCCTCCAGGTAGACATCCAAAGCTAGCTTTTTTTTTTTTCCTTTGAAAAATTTACCAGTGCTTATACCAGATTCTTCTAGTTTCCCTTCTTTTTCATGAACTCTAAATTATTACTAAATTATTACTAAAGCTATAAAACAATTTCACTTGAAGCAACATTAATTTTTCTGCCCAGGACACATCTTCCTGTAGTAGAGTTCAAAGTTACCACATTGTTCTGCTAAGACATCCAAGCTCTCTTTCTTTTCCATCAGAAGTCTCCCCCTCCTCCTCCTCTTCTTCCTCCTCCTCCTCTTCTTCTTCTTCTTTTTGTTTATTTTTTTGTTTTTTGTTTTTTTTCTTTTTCGAGACAGGGTTTCTCTGTGTAGCCCTGGCTATCCTGGAACTCACTCTGTAGACCAGGCTGGCCTCGAACTTAGAAATCCGCCTGCCTCTGCCTCCCAAGTGCTGGGATCGGAAGTCACTTCTAATCACTCCATGTCTGAATGAGCACTTTAGAAATGATTTTTTATTTCAACTGGTGCTGAAGAAATCTTTACTAGTCATTTTTTCCTTAATATAAAGCATTCAGGAAATCGAATTTTACAGACTAAGGTCTGCACCCCAAGCTGCAAGACTACTTTTCCATCTCGTTTTGTCTATGGCTCGTGCGCTGGGTTTTGAATTCGTCTAGAGTTCCTCTCCTCACTGTGTTTGGTAACGGGAACAATATTGCAGCAGACACAATCTTGCAGTTCACTTCCTTCCCCATATTATTAATGAATGCGTTTAAAACTTATCTCTCCCCACCTCTTCTCTGTTCTGATGAGCCATCATTCACTGCTTCGGCTTTTCTGATGTCTTAGCCAGTTTTAAGCCCATTCATTTGTTTAAAACCCCAAGTCGGCTCATCCATGGTGGGTTGTGTAGGAAAATCAGCATTTCTGTTAATGAAATGAATACATCCTGATGCTAGAAACTATTTCTAAAGCTGGTCAGTTCCACCCTATTTCTGAATCACCCACTAGCCTGTAACTGACCTATGAGAGCTATCTCTTGGCCCAAAGTTTTAAAATTTTATTATTTTTTAATATTTATTTTAATTTAAAAGATTTGTATGTGTTTAATAAGTGTTTTGCTTGCGTGTGTGTGTGTGTGCGCGCGTGTCTGTGTGCCACATGAGTACCCGGCACCCCTGTAGATCAGAAGACAACATTGGGTCCCTGGCACTAAAGCTATAGACAGCATCCATTTGGGTACTAAGAATCAAACTCAGGTCCTTTGCAAGAGCAAGTGCCCTTAACCACTTATTCTTTTTTCCAGCCTCTGTTTTATTTTACTTCTGAGACAGGGTCTCATTATGTAGGCCTGGCTGGCCTGGAACTCACAGAGAACCACTGGCTCCTGCCTCCTGGATGCTGGGGTCAAATGTGTTGTCTGCTGCCCTGTCCCCCCACCCCCCAAGTTACTGGTGTTTCTTTGATAAGTCAGGAGATGTGTCCGTGCTTTTTAGTAGTTAAATGTGGGTCATTTTTGTATATCTGTGCACTAAGGAGGCAGAATCATTTCCCCTAGACTGGCTGGGAGGCAAACTGCTTTCATCAGTGATGATCTGGTCCCCCTATTCATCCCGTCTTAATACTTTGGTGAATTAAAGTTATTTGCTCGCCCTCTAAGTCCAGACAGCAGTTTCTTCTTAGCAAAGCTGGACTTGGGGAAGGCAATGAAAGACTCAGAGATCTTTTAAGATTTTACTTCAGAACCAAACAAGGCCATGACAAAACTGGTCAAAAATGTGGATTTTTTTTTTTTAATCCTGAAGGCTCCAGCTCCTCTATTTAAAATACCCTGAAATAAGTTTAGCTCCTGGAGGAAGCGGTTAACCGCCTGGCTGTCGAGCATAAGGCAGCATATGCCCTTTGGCCAGAGTGACTTCAGGTGTCCCGAGGCTCCCTTCGTTTTGAAGTGTGATGGCGCATTCACCCCTCCTCCAGTCTACTCTTCTTGTCACTTTCGACTGATAAAACACAGCTATGTGAGGCTAGGACCGTTGAGCAGCTCTGCACCTGCCAGGACATTTCTTCATTTGTCTGGGCAGATCTATCCATTCATCCAGAATCCCAGAGACACTCATCAGTCATTCAGTAGGTAAGAGCCATGCTAGAGTACCTCAGGCCAGGCAGCCCCTGCCAACCCAGCAGCCATGGGACCTTCAGGACATGGCCTTGCTGAGTCCCACAATACAGCTAGGGTCTCCCAATGACCCCATCACTAACTTGTACAAATACTCATGGGCACCCACTCCCAGGAGTCAAGGAAATGTGGACCCTCTTGGCTCTCTGCTCATGAAAGTTCCGGGTGCCTCCTCCTCTCCTCAGTGCCCCAGAATACATTAGAACGATTGTTGATTAAATGATACTTCCAAAATCTTCTGAAGTCTCAGCAAAGAGGAAGTGTAACTCTGTGAAGAGCTGGCTGAGGCTGGAGAGATGGCTCAGTAGTTAAGAGCCACTGGCTGCACTTTCAAGGACTCAGGTTCAATTCCCAGCACCTACATGACAACTTACTACTGTCTGTAACTCCAGTTCTAGGGGGTCCGATGCCTTCTTCTGGCCTCTTTGGCCTCCAGACACATGCATACATGCAAGAAAATAAAACGTAATTGGGTGGAGGGTGCTAAAGAGCTGACCAAAAGTCCTGTTTGCAACAAAGCCAGGAATGGAGGAAACATCAATTGGCAATGAGGGCTAAGAGTCAAGAATTCAGGCACAAGGGGAATTCTTTGCAGAGTCGCTTCTCTCTACAAAGCACAGGAAGTGTGCTGTCTGTTGAATACTGAACCAAGCTCCTCAAGTGGGCCTCTGCAGGTCGATGTTACATGCTACACCAGACTCGTCAACACTTTCTGACTAACATCAGCATTTGTTACTCTTCTTCTCATGGTGTCTCTGAGCAAAGTTGATCCACAGACTCTCTAGGATTCAAGCCAATGCACCCTGACCGCAGAGCACAGTCCCAGTCGGTCCTCTTTGTTAGCATCTTCAGAAGCTCGATTGCCCACTGGGAAGTTGTCCAGTGGTGAGGACTGGGGGAGGTCAGCTCTGGGAAACAGTCATGTTGGATGGCATGCGCAACTTCTGAGCCACTTCCGTGGTATTTTTGATGTGAAAGGGCTGAATGGGGGTTTAGCCCAGAGCAGCAGAAAAAGAAGTATTTGAGTGGAGAAGTAGACCGGCTGGTCCTGAGACTGAATAGGCCTCCAAGAAAGAGGACCTGCTAGAGGGGCAGGCCAGACCCTTTCGAGAAGAGCCAGCAACTGTGCAGTAGCCAAGGGTAAGCAGGGCTCCATACAGGCAACAAAACAATTTTATTTGCCCTCTTCTCCTGATGCTACTTCTTTTCTAGCTCTAAGTGCGTGGTGCTCTGGTACCATTTCCACCACACTTTCAGCCTCTTTCAGTTGCTCCCAAACTATCATCTCAGTAATTTAAGCATCACATTGAGGATAACAGTCAAAGCTATGGCTTCTCCTCTCCTTTGAATCAGGCTAACAGCAGATCTGAGGAAGGGCACTGCTGACTTTCTTCCCTTTTTTCTGGCTTCTTTTTGTACTCACTGAAGTTTCCCTCTTCTCTGGTGGAAGCAGGGTCCAGGGGAAGAGAAATAGGAGAATGGCCAGTCATAGATGGAATGTCATTGCTGCTTAGACTCTTTTGTTTGTTTGTTTTTGTTTTGTTGTTGTTGTTTTTCGAGACAGGGTTTCTCTGTGTAGTCCTGGCTGTCCTGGAATTCACTTTGTAGGCCAAGCTGGCCTTGAACTCAGAAATCTGCCTGCCTCTGCCTCCCAAGTGCTGGGATTAAAGGCCTGTGCCACCACTGCCTGGCGCTGCTTAGACTCATAACAGTGCGCTGAGCAGCCCCTCCCCCTCTCTGTACCAGTGATGCTGGTTGCCTGGACATTGTTCTGAACTGCAATTCTATCCTCGTCTCCTCCAGTTACCAGCTAATAATTGCAAACATGCATCTCCCATATTTCCTCAGTTTATCCTTCAGCTCCTGTACTTCCTTAGCCCACCAGCACAGTCCGTGGGGGACGCTCTCCCCAGTACTTCTCCCACACCAGCTCAGTCCGTGGGGGAAGCTCTCCCCAGTACTTCTCCCACTTGCTTTTCTGCATTCTCATCTACCTCTCCTGTCCCCTAGAGCAGGAGCCTCAGCTTCTCACCCTGGGATTGCTTCAGTCTTTCATACTCCAGAGGTATCTCTTATGTTTTTACAAGAGACTAACAGCATGTCTAACACTAGCCCCAGAGTAGGCCTCAGACTCTTACAAATCGTGAGCAGGGATCCTTCATGCACACTGGGAAGTGAGGAGGCAGCTACAGTGTGGTTTTGTTTCAGGCAAGTGGAGAGGGGAGGGTCCCCTCACCATTTATCACCCCAGACAACAGAAGAAAACACGGCAGCGCCAAAGGTGGGGAGGAGTGTCTTTGAGAGCCCTCAAAGTGCAGTGGTAGGTAGTTCAGAGACGCTATCTGGTTTCTTACTAATAGAAAAATCTAGGAAAGTTGAGACACAAGAAGTTGATTAGGCTGAAACCCAGTGCTTCAGGAAGGAAAAGTATATCTGACAACAAATCCAAGGCCACTCCTGTATACCTGTAGATTGCACAGAGGGACACTCCTTCCAGAAGGTGCTCGGTTCAGGGAACTCTCTCATTCCTAGGGACCATTAGAGCCGGGAATCTGAATAACTTGCTGTTCTTGGAGAAGACAAAACTTTCAGGGTCCAGCTTTCAGGGTATCTCGTGAGGCCTGATGTCATTCCATTGAGAAAGGTAGGTGTTAGATGCTGGAACCCAGGTGGTCAGTTCACCAGAACAGAGGAGGACTCTTGACCCTAAGTCAGTACAAAATGTCACCAAGTCTTGACAACCACAGGTACCTGCGTCTAATTTGTCGGGTCCAAAAGTGTATTGTTGTAGCTGTGTGCATTTATGTGGAGGTCAGGGGGTTACAGATATCTTTGTCTACTGTTCTCCACTTCAGTTACTGAGGCAAGATCTTGCTGAAACCAGAGCTTGCCAATTTGGCTAGTCTAGTTAGCAAGCTTGTCTCCTGGCTTCCACTGTCTCTGCCTCCAAACATCTGGGAGTTCAGATGTGCTTCTGTACCTATCTAGCCTTCATGTGGGTGCTCAGCAGCAGAACTCCAGACCCCATGCTTTCTCTAGTAAGAGTTTTACCTACAGAGCCATCTCGGCAGCCCCAGGAAATGCATTACTTTTAAGGAGTTTTCTATCTAGGTTTAATTTCAGACACACACACACACACACACACACACACACACACACACACACACACATCTAGGCCCTTGACTCAGTAATACTCACTAATACTTTCTTCTTGGCTTTGCCATTACCTTTCCTTCTGTGTTCCCGAACCTCTTGGAAGTAGTAGCTCTCCACCCCTAAATAGTGTATTTTTTTCTTTTATAGTGTATGTTTCTTTTTCTTTTCTTTCTTTTCTTTCTTTCTTTCTTTCTTTCTTTCTTTCTTTTTTTTTTTTTTTTTTTTTTTGAGACAGGGTTTCTCTGTGTAGCCCTGGCTGTCCTGGAACTCACTCTGTAGACCAGGCTGGCCTCGAACTCAGAAATCCATCTGCCTCTGCCTCCCAAGTGCTGTGATTAAAGGTGTGCGCCACCATTGCCCGGCTAGTGAATGTTTCTTAAACTGAAGAGTTTTCTTACCTCGTCTAGTATACTTACAAAGTCTGAAAATTAATATTGCTGAAACACCCTAACTAATTTACAGGCTTTATTCACTTTTCTATTAACTCAACAATCTTTATAGAAAAAAAAAGTCCTGAATCTGAATGTCAGCTACCAGGTGTCTTTGCTTTCCTCTAATCTGGAACAGTTCTTCAATTTTTCCATGTCTTTTTCAAATTTCATATTTTTTAATTGAAAAACAAAAGTTTTTCATACAATATATTCTGATTATACTTTCCCTGCCCCCAATCACTTCCAGATCCTCCCCACAAGAAACACATACATGCATACACACACTCCACAAGAACACAAAAATGAAAATAAAAGTATTTAAAACAAAAGATCATTAAGACATAAAATGTCTATGTGGCATGATGCCTGCATCGAAGTGTAGTTAATATCTAGGTCTTAGTTAGGGTTTTACTGGTGTGAATAGACACCATGACCAAGGTAACTTTTATATAGACAACATTTTTTTTTGTTTTGTTTTGTTTTTTGTTTTTTTTTTTTTCGAGACAGGGTTTCTCTGTATAGCCCTGGCTGTCCTGGAACTGACTCTGTAGACCAGGCTGGCCTCGAACTCAGAAATCTGCCTGCCTCTGCCTCCCAAGTGCTGGGATTAAAGGCGTGTGCCACCACCACCCAGCCCAAGACAATGTTTAATTGGGGCTGGCTTACAGGTTCAGTTCATTATCATCAAGGTGGGAGCATGGCATCCAGGCAGGCATGGTGCAGGAGAGGCCAAGAGTTCTACATCCTCATCTGAAGGCTGCTAGCAGAATACTGACTTCCAGGCAGCTAGGGTGAGGGTCTTATAGCTCACACTCACAGTGACACACCTACTCCAACAGGGCCACAGCTAAGCTAAGAAGGCCGCACCTCCTAATAGTGCTACTCCCTGGGCTGAGTATATACACACCATTACATCCAGTGAGGAAAACTAACTTTTCCTTTGACATTACTATTAATTGAAGACAGTTTCTTAGGAGTGGGAACCCATGTCCACTTCCCCTTCTCAGTGCTGGGACCTCATCTGGCTTGTACATCTTGTGCATGCAGCCACAGCTCATGTGTGCACAGTCCTGCTGTGTCCGGAGGACACTGCTTCCTTGGAGTCGTCCATCACCTCTGGCTCTTACAGTCTCTCTGTCACCTCTTCTGAGTAGATGTTGAGCCCTGAGGGGAGGGGTTTGATGAAGACATCCCATTTAGGAGTATTTCAAAGTCTCTCACCTTCCACATACTGTCTGGTTACCGGTCTCTGTCATCAGCTCTTCTCTACTGCAAGAAGCCTCTCTGGTGATGGGTGAACGGGACACTGATCTATGGTTATAGCAGAATATCATAGAAGTTGTTTTATTGCTGTGTTCCTTTAATAGAGCAATAGTGTTTGGTTTCCCTTTAGGCCCAAGACCTATCCAGTTTCAGGTTTTTGCCACCTAAGCAGTGTCAGGAAAGGGTTTCATCTCATGCAGCTGGCCTTAAATCCAACCAGGGAGTGACTGGTTACTCCCACAACATTTGAGCCACCATTGTACCAGCATATCTTGCAGGCAGGTACACTGTGGTAGGTCACTGGGTTTGTAGCTGGTTTGATGACTACCCTTCTACTGTAGCATGCAGAGTACTTTCCAGTACCATGAATGCAAGCCGGTAGGAGTAAAACATTTAAGTAGGCAAGGCTTGATATTCTTAATGGATTCGTGTCAGTTGTTCTGTGGAATGGAATATCCTTGAATTTCTGTCCTATTTTTTTTTTGGCCTGGGAGAAGCTGTGTCAAGGTTAAAGTCTTGCTGACAGACGGGATGCATATACATAACTGAAACTTCTGTTCACAGAAAGATGAGGAAGAAGGTGGGGCTGGAGAAGGCTACATTGAAGCTGAAGTTGGTATGATGTCTCAGAAAGACCTCAGGTACTAGAAGTGAAGCCCTGGGCCACTGTTCCTGCACATACTGCAGTGTCTGTGCACACTGGCCATGTAAACTGGCTATTGTTCTTGGCTAGACTATTTGCAGTTTGACTCTGACTTGCCAAGGGATTCTTAGTTATCTATCACCTTTGAAGCAGTCATTTCTTACTTGAACTAAGCAGAGGTTTCAATTGCTTCAAGCAAAGTGAAGTACATCCCTGTACTATATGTGCTGATATACCAAGCTGTCTGCAATCCCCTAAATGAGCCCAGTGTCTCTCTCTATACAGGACACCCCTCTGTCTATACAACTTCCTCTGTACAACTTTCCCTCCAAGTCCCATCCCTCATGGGCACAGTTAGGAGACCTGGACTGTTACTACTAACAGAGAAATGTTCAGAAATGTCTTAAACAATTATACATTTTTTTCCATAGAGGAGAAATGTTTATTGTTACTCAAAAAAATGAGAAAAAGAACTATCATACATTTCAACACTTCTGGGTAAAAGAATTTTGAAGAGTCACTTGTTCATTAATGTCCTCAGCAGCATCATTCACCTTGGCCAAAAAGTGGAAGTGAGTGAGCCCTCACTAAAAGATGAATGGAAAAACAAACCATAGTGTGGACACACAATGGACTGTTACTCAATTGTTAAAAAAAAAAAGGAAGTTTTGACACATGCTATAATATGGATGAACTTCAAAGACGATGTGCCAAGTGAAATAAGCTAGTCACAGAGGTAAAACTGTTATTCTACTGATAGGTGGTACCTAAGGGGTTCAAGTTCGTACAGAGAGAAGCAGAATGGGATGTCTAGGTACTGGGGAAGGGGAGGTGAAGTTTGAGTTTTGTACATGGGACAAACGCCAGGGATGGATGGTGGTAAAAGCTATACAAACAATATGAATGTACTTAGCTACTTAACTATGTGCTTATCAGTGTTAAGAAGATGATCTTGAAAAGAATTCTATTTAATTTTATTTTATTTAATTTTATTTAATTTTATTTTACACATGTGAACGTTTTGCCTGTGTGTAAGTGCATATGGTGCCCACAAAGGCCAGAGGAGGGCACTGGAGCCGTCAGAATTGGAATTACTGTGGTTGTGAGCTACCATATGGTTCCTGAAAACCAAACCTGGGTTCTCTGCAAGAGCAGCATGAGCCATCTCCCCAGTCCCAAGATAACACATTTTATGTGATATCTATTTATCATAGTGGAAAAAAATGGAAAGGAAAAGAAGTCATTGAGGCTGGATGTGGCCCTGGGGAGTTAGTGCCTTTGTAATATTCTTGGCTTTTGTTTCATAATCAGGAGGTGGCTGTTACAGCTGGAAACACCCACATCTGGTGGTGGGGTACACTGACCAGGATTTTTTCCTAAGACTCAATTACAATTACAATTATTCTGAATGTGTAAATTATCTTTTTGTTTTGTTTTGGTTTGGTTTTTTGAGACAAGGTTTCTCTGTGTAGCCCTGGCTGTCCTGGAACTCACTGTGTAGGCCAGGGTGGCCTCAAACTCAGAAATCCGCCTGCCTCTGCCTCCCAAGTGCTGGGATTGAAGGCGTGTGCCACCACTGCCCTGTGCAGTTCTCAAAAGCTGGACAATACTGTGCCCTTGACTCGTACGTACATGGAAAATGAAGCAGATACAGGAGGCATCAACTGAATGATTTAAGAGTGGATGAACGAAAACAAAATTTTAATAGAAAAAAAAAAGAGTGGATGAACGAAGGCATAAGATGGGATGCTCAGAGAAGTGGCTAACCAATGTGCCAGAACTCTGCACCTAAAGCTGGTAAGAGAAACCAGAGCTCACCACAGAGCCGGGGGCTTAGGCACGAGCTTTGGTAAAAGTTTAGGGCCAGCGTGAATGCAAGATGTCAGAAGTCGGGTGAGGAGGAAGAAAGGGAAAGAGGCAAGGTATGTAGTTTGCAGTCTTCACCAAGGGCTGGGCTGTGTATCACGAGCAGCTCATATTTGACAGAGAGGGCAGAGGACAGAAGCTCACTGGTCACACACTGTCCTTAGCAGTGACTTAGAGGTAAACATCTTCCTTTTTTTTTTTTTTTTTTGTGGGTTGTTGCAGAATGTAGGAAAAGTGAATACACTCTTGTAAGCTGGTTTTGAATTTATGAAGAAATTGCCAGGAAGCCTATCACTCACTCTTTGGCTACAAATTGAATTCAGAAACTTTCCATTTTGAGGCTGCTTGTCACTGGCCCAAATACTTCAGTCTCTCCCCAGTTGTTGATTTCTAGGAGGGCCCATGGGGTTGCCATTGGCATCTTGGGGGTTGGTTGTATGGTGTGGGGGAGGATGGAGTGGTTATGGTCTTCCTTCTGTCATATAATGGGACTCTCACTCTTTTGTGATACCTGCTAAGAGAAGGTCAAGACCCAAGCCAAGAGCATCATGTCTCAGAACCCATGGGGCAAAGCTGGCAAGAATGGTTACTCTTCGATTTCTAGGTCCAAAGTAGCACTGTGTGGGCTGAAAGACTTGTAAGATCAGTTCTCAGCTTTGGAGTTTCCCCTCTTTCACCATCAAGACTACATTAGTCTACGATGCCAGGCTACATGTATGATGTTTGTGTCAAGTTTAAAGCAACGAACATTCCCAAACTTCTCCCTTAAGTGTTCCAGGCTCCTTGGCAGCTTGTGCTGGTTCTATGACTTGGGAAGACTTGAGAGGGAAGACTTTGTTCTTCCAAAAAGCTCTGTGTTCTCCATTAGGCAGGATACTTAAGACTGTCACCATGTTCCTCCATCTTCTCCTTTTGTTAAACAAGGACAGATAGCTGAAAATTCAGCAGCCGTCTTGTGATCACAACAAAAAGCATAAAAGTGCCCTGGTTCTGAAACCCTGAGCTTCTATGGCAGCTGTGGACTGCATTCATCCCTCCAGTCCTTTTGTTGACAGAAAGAGAGAAAGAGAGAGAGAGAGAGAGAGAGAGAGAGAGAGAGAGAGAGAGAGAGAGACTCTCCCCGTCTAAGCCACCATCTGTCAGTTATTGAACCACAAAGCAACTCCTCTTGGTTGCATTTTTGACTTTTGCACATTATGTGCTGATGCTGTTCCTGCATCTTATTAGAGCCAAGTTGTTCATTCACAAATCACCTGATGGACAACGGTCTGGAGTCATCGAGGGGTGGCCTTGCCAGTTGTTTGTTGTTACTGAAGAAACGAGGTACATCTCCCCCAAGGGCAGTGGAGATTTTGATAGCCTTGGTGCTAGGAGCAAGCCTGCTGGCAAGTGCCTCTGGTCATGTGCTCTACCTCTGGACACTTGACTCGATATGTCTTTCCCTCTAGAGAAACGTAGGGGTGATGAGGTGATGATGTTAATTTCCAAAACATAGGACCACATTTCAGAGAAAAGACAAGGGTATATAGCCAGAATAGAAATAGAAGTTTGAATAAATTTGTAGCCTATTGGAATAATTGAACCAGTGACCTCCCAAAATTTAAGCATTCTAGTTTGTTTTGTTGTTTTTAAAGCTATATAGTATAGATTCCTATGACTGAAGCCTGGGGATATCTTCACAGAGACAGAGAGGGCTGATGGGAACCCAGCCAGGGAGATTATAATAAAAATTTGAAATTAGCTATGCAGTCATTCACTAACACCTTCTACCAATAGTCCTTCTTAGTGATTACATTACCTGCAACGAAGCACAACAAAGCTCTCAGTCCCTGTGTGGAGCTGGGAAAGAGTTAGGTTCTGGGATTTCACTTTGGGGAGCAAAGGATGCGGAGAAGCCGTAATTGCCCATCGTGATCATGTCTTAATCATGACAGTTGTTCCATCCGGTGCATTTGTTTTATATTGTGGAAAGCCAGGGAGATGGCTCAGCAGTGTTTGGATCCCCAGAGCCCAAGAAAATGCTAGGCAGCCATGGCAGCCTTCCTATAATTTACAATTTCAGCTCCGGGAAGGTGGAAGGCTGAGGGAGGGTATCCCTTGAGCAAGCTGACTAGCTAGACTCGTGGAAATGGAAGAATGTGAGAGGAGTTGAGGGAGACTCCTGAGACAAGCCTTGGGCCTTTATATGTATACACACACACAAAACACATGTACACACATGTATAGACATGCAAAAAGATATTCTGTAACTTTCTTTATTCAAATCTCTTTTTCCCTACAGGGTCTTAGGTTTTTTAGATTTTTCTTTTCTTTGTTTGTTTTTCAAAACATGGCTTCTCTGTCTGTCCTGGACCTTGCTTTGTAGACCAGGCTGGCCTCAAACTCAGAGATCCTCCTGCCTCTACCTCCCAAGTGCTGGGATTAAAGGTGTGTTCCACCACACCCAGGTAGGTCTTGAAATTCTTAAACAGGAATTCTTCTACTTTAATGGTTTTTACAAAACCAGTTTCTATTCAGATTACCAGATAAGAAGTGATATGAAGGCCTTGTGAGATGGCCCAGAAGGTAAAGGCACCTGCCACCAAGACTGACAGGAGTTTGAGTTCTAGAACCCACCTGGGTAGAAGGAGAGAAACTACTCCTCAAACCTGGGACTGTGTGCTCTCCCCATCCCATCCCTACCTCCTGTGCTTTCTCTCATGCATACACACACCAAAAAATATAATAAACATTAAAAAAGAATATCATAAATGTGAAGGAATGTTTAAAAGGAGAAAAGCCGTCTTTTACTTTTTGTCCCTAGAACCAGATGATGTAAGGAAACAAGCATTTCCTGGTCATGTTTCTACCTGGGACACCTTGCTGTGAAGGGCTGTCCTGCATACTGGAAAGTGCTTAGCGGTGCCTTGGCCTCTGTCCATATGACACTCACATATCTCAGTTGTAACAGCTGAAAATGTCTGCAGGGGCTGGAGAGGTGGTCCAGTTGTCACACACATACAGTAATCTCAGCACTCCAGAGGCACACATAGGAGGAACGGAAGTTCAAAATCCTCATTGGCTAAATCATAAATTTGAAGCCAGCCTGGGATACATCAGACCCTGTCTCAAATGTCCTCTGAGAGATAAAATATCACCCCCAGTTGGGAATCTTTGCTCTATATTAGCCATTTCGTATACAGCATCAGGGTTACTATGTTCATCAACCTGTAAGGCTGAGAGCTCTGTTCACCGGTGACTGGGTGACATTCAAAGAAATAGTCTTGACAGGAACTCCCTTAGATCTCAAGGAATAAAAAGCACAAAGACACAAGAATGGAATCCACAGCAACTCCTATTCAAATCTGTATTGTATTTCCTCTAACGTACCAAAGTAGTTGGGCTCCTTGCTGTCTGTCCCCAGAGTACCAAGCTCTGTCCTTTCTATGTGTCTGTCTTCCCTTCCCCCTCTGATACCGTTGGATACATTCATGTCCTATGCTCTCTTGAGGATCTTTCAAGACAAACTTGTTATTTGCTTCTCTTCAGAATCCACTCATTGGCTTATCCATTTCTTGTCTCCTTCTTAGTCCCTTTTGACACCCCAAAGCCTAGTCTGG
Organism: Grammomys surdaster; assembly: GCF_004785775.1. Taxonomy (NCBI): domain Eukaryota; kingdom Metazoa; phylum Chordata; class Mammalia; order Rodentia; family Muridae; genus Grammomys; species Grammomys surdaster. The sequence goes on from NW_021621048.1 coordinate 6,709,178, forward strand.
ACCCTCTAAGCTCTTCTGCACAGTTGCATGTGGGTGGGTGGGAGGAGCTGAGCAGCCCAAGCAGCACCCAATTTAGTAGTGGGGAGGAGGCTGGAAAGGGCTGGCAACGGTTCTCTGTGAGAAGGGCTGCAGATTCTTGTCACCCCAATCACAGATGTGCAGAGATGGCATACTATCTTTGTTTCTCTAAAACTGTGTTCTCCTTCCCACAGAATGGAAGGGGGTATGCAAAGGAAATCATTTAAATAAACACAACAAATAAATAGTACATCTCATCTGGTCAAAAACATAAAAGCACTCATAGTCTTTGGTTATCTGCTTCCTCTTTTTAAAAATCTTTTAGAGATGGTGTTTGGATTTGGGATAGAGTCGTGGCTAGCAGAATTCTTCAGAGACAGAGAGAAGATGGACTTCTTAGGTCCACTTCTGCTGAATTTCGCTGGTTGGGTGATCTGGATGCTGCCAGTGTTTTACCTTTGAGGGTGAGACTGAATTTGCTCCTAGGCTATTTGTTTGCACCTGCTGTTGTGCAGTGATTCTAGTGCCTGTGGTCTGGTCCTTCCTGGCTTGGAAGGACCTGCGTGTGTTCCCTGATGACTCAGTGCTGCTCTGGCTAGGACTCTGACCCCACATCCTCCATCTGGCTCATCCCCAGAGTGTCTGCCCCCACCTTACTAGTGACTCACCTTTCTCTCGTGATGCTTGGCACATGGAGGCCTGTTGGTTCTCAGCTCAGTCAGCTTAGCTACTTTTCTACTGTGGTCCTGGGGATAGCCCAGGACATTATATTCAACCCTTATCCCTAAATAACCTTGCCACTCCTGGAGGCTAGGCAACATGGCAAGTGAACCCCTCCCTCCCTGGGTCCCAATGATGGGATCTTTAGGCGCCCTCCACTTTCTCCCACCAACCCCATATAGACAGGGTCAGGAGAGGAGAGACAATACTTGAATCAGATGGTGACCTCATTCATCTTTCTGTCCTTTCCTAAGGAGTTTATGGGGCCCAGCAGGATGCTCTTTTTTTCTCTTCCTGTCTGTTCCGGCACTTCTGACAAAAAAACTCCATGATTAACTAGCTCTGGTGCCAACAAGCAAGGCAAAGCAATCTGTGACTCTGTATGGACGTTCTCGCCTACATAGCTTGGCTGTTTAAGCTACTATTTGACTAAAAAAAAAGTCCAAAAAGTCTATTTAGTAGAGGATTTTAATATTTCCTTCTCCTGTTTACTCTTTCTTTGCATTTCTCTTGTAAAATTCTAAGCATAGCCGAGGCAACTAGAAACCTCTAGAAGGGTAAGAGGATCAGTATATGGTAAATGAGAAAAGGGGCCATGTAGTTGATATTTTAAAAGCTATTTGTTACCCTGGATATGTTTATAGTTTACCATCCACACCTCATGTTCTAATGTCGATGTTCCATTGAGGCCTGCCTGCAGGCAGAGACCACAGCCCTGTGGGTAGACCACATCTGTCCAGGCTATGGCCGGAAGAAGTACAGATCCCCAGACAGGAAACTAGAACACGCAGAGCAACTGCTGATAAACAGGAGAAGGGGTGCTTTGCTGTCCTCAGGTCTAGACTGGAAGGATGAGGAGTCTCTCTAGTGTGGGCAAATTTTGTCACAAACCCAGTTAGGCCAGGTTCTTTGAAGAGAGACTTCTTTAGGTCCAGTTTCAGAATATTAGCAAAACAAAATCTTTATAGGGAAGGAATAAAATAGGGATAACAATCTTTTATTTTGCAGGTAAGTTTAGTTAAAAAGAATCACTATTTGTGGTTTTATATCATCAGTGTTTTTGCTGTTAAAAAAAAAAGAACTTTGGAACTGGAGAGATGGCTCAGGGGTTAAGAGCTCTGGCTGCTCTTCCAAGGACCCAGACTCTATTCCTAGCACCCACACGGCAGCTCACAACTGCCTGTGATTCCAGTTCCAGGGGATCCAACAATCCTCACACACACATAGTTGCAGGCAAAATACCAATGCACATAAAATAAAAATAAATACATCTTTTAGAAAAAATTTAAAAAGGAACTTTTCAGACGGTAGAGATGCTTTGGCAGTTACAGCTCTTACACTCAAGAATTTGAATAGTCAACACCCATGTAAATGTTATGTAAATGTCAGGAGGGTGAGAGTGCCCGCCTGTAATTCCAGCATGGGAAGATGAAGACCGGGTCCTTGGAGTAAGGCAAGGCAAGCTCTGAGAGACTCTGACTCAAGGACTAAGGTGGATGATGAGAAGGATTCCTGAGATCAACCTTGGACACACACACACACAGGCACATGCACACGCACACATGCACACGTATTTGAAGATGTATGTATAAACCTGCATACTATACATACGTGTATTTGAATATGTAGGTACACGTGCATATTACATATACATGAAAAGAAGAAAAAGAATACTTTTTAAAAGGTACTTTTAACATCTAAAAATAAAAAGGTGTCTTTGACAGAGGACATTGCCAACAGATGGACAAGTGCAGAATACACTTCAGACAGCCGGAATGCAACCTAGTGAAGGACAGGAAGACGGATGGTTGACGTCTGTCTCTCCAGCAGCGGCAGGTGTCCGTCTCTGTCCACGGGGCTTGTGAGAGACAGGATTGGAAGGTAGTTGGAACAGGCTCTGGAGATCTGAGTAACAGGATAAGAAAGCAGCAGCAGGTCAGCTTTGAGACAGTTCAAGTTGAAAATCAAGTTCAGAAAAATTAAAAATGCAGGTTAACATGCAGTTTTTGGTTGACTTTCTGCATTTTGAGGCAGAAAGGCTAGAGAGGAAGGAACTCCAGTTAGGGGAGAAAGCAGGAGTCCTCCGTTTGCGATGACCTTGTTAACAGGAGCTTTAGGTAGCTTGTGTTTTTCCCACTAAAACATATCACATGTAGACGCGGGTTCATCAACTTCCTCACCGTTGTTACTCCAGTGCCACACCCGGGTCTCTGATGCGTTAGTCCTCACCAAACTTGGCAGAGTTAGAAGTGGTTGAATAAGTGGATGTGGTTCTGGGGCGGGGAGTGATGGACACCACCAATGCTTTATAAGTGTCTTCTTGTCAGAGGACTGTGGATTTGTTGTTGTTTGTTTGTTAAGTAAATAGAAAGAGCTTACAAACTGAAGTTCCATTCTGGACCGGAAGCGCTGGCTTCTCCGCCCCCTCCCCCAATAGTTTGCCTTGCTAGCTCTCCTTCCCAGAGAAGCATAGTGTAGCTTAGTGCCCCCTGTTGGATCAAACAGAAAATCCAGTTTTTTAATACAACCACATTTTCCCTTTATGAAGAAATATGTAATCTCACTTGAAAATTTTATCTTCTTTGGTCCTTATTTTTTTTTTATTATCTGAAAATAAGCTTTCTCTGCTTAATTTACTGTTTTAACTACTAGCTTTGTTTTACCTCACAGTTCACTTGTCAGATAAATCCAATTAAATTGTGAAAAAGTAGTCAGGGAGTGAAGTATTACTAAGATTACTTTATGTGCCATGTATGAATTACTTGATATTTGTGGCAGCAACACACACTACAGCAAAAGTATGCCCATACTGCCCTTGATCTAAGACTGCTGAGCAGTAACTTCAGGGGCACACAGTTGCTATTATAAACTTTGTTATGCTTGAAAAATTATGACAAGAGTGGATAGTACCATGGCTAGAACTTAGTGATCATTCTTTACAGCTAATCCATCACTAAGCATTACCTCAGCCATCTGGTCTACCTTAGGAGAAATGGTCATTGACTCAAATGATGTTATCACTGTCTCATGCTGTGACTTATCATGCGACCTTAAAATAGAGTTGATGGCTTATTTGTCTTTATTTTTGGACCAACTGTTAAACATTTTAAAAGTCTGTGGTTTGGTATTTGTCTTGTTTTTCTTTTCTTTTTCTGGTCACTGGCTCCATATTGACAATGAGATCTCCCTGTGGTCATGCTGTTAGTGGTTCTGGGGGAGAATTGTGTATAGTTCTAGAGATTGAACCTTGAACCTATGCACATACTAGACAAGTGCTGTACCACTGAGTTACATCCCTAGCCCTTAGAAATTCTCTGTCTCTGTCTATCTCTCTGTCTCTGTCTATCTCTCTTTCTCTCTCACACACACACATCTTGTTTGAGATATTTTAAAAACAAAAATAGCCAACTTTCATGTATCCCTACTCAGACTTTCTCTTTGTGATAATTTATTTCCTGGCTGTTCTGGAATTTGATCTGTAGACCAGGTTACTCTTGAACTCAGAGAGTTCCCTGCTTCTAACTCCCAAGTACTGGGATTAAAGGTGACTTGTTCTTTGTTATAATTTCTATCTTCTTTCCTGTCTAGTTAACCAGTACATATGTGTTTGGTTTTATTTTGTTTTTATGATTTAATTTTTCCTGGCAATTTAATTCATAAGAAATTTACTTTTGTATATCACTGAAATAAGTGCCACAGATTTTCTCCAAGTACAACCTCAGCACCTTTTACTTAATAGACTATTTGCTTTTTTCATGGTCTTGTAGATAGTGTCAGCTGTCAACATGACTCAGCCCAGAGTTATCTGAGAGAGCCCCAAATGGGGGATTGTCTGAATCAGATAGGCCTGTAGGTAAGCCTGTGGGATATCTTCTTGACTGCTAATTACTAGGAGGGCTCAGTTCATGGTGGGTGGTACCATCCCTAGGCAGGGAAGCCTGGGCTGGATAACAAAGCTAGCTAAGCACAAGCTAGAGAACAAGCCAGTTAACAGCTTTGCTTTGTGGTACTTGTCTGTGCTCTTTCTTGAGTTCCTGTCCTGACTTCCTTCAGCGTTAGACTGTAATTTGTAAGTGTAATAAACCCTTTCCTCTTATTTTGGTCGTGGTCCTCGAGTCAGAAATCAAACTAGAACACATGGATTGTGCTCTTCTTTTATTAGAAACAAAGCTGATTCACGAATAAAAAATTTATGGTTTTCACGTTGTTCCCTGAAGCCCTCTACTAATTATTATGCCAACAGCACACAGTTCTAACCCTGGTAACTATCCCATACATTTGTCGTTGTTGTTGTAGATTTTTCTGAGACAGGTCTTTCTACAGAACCCTAGCTGTCCTGGAACTCACATGTAGACTAGGCTGGCCTCAAACTAACAGAGATCTGCTTGCCTCTGCCTCCAGAGTGCTGGAATCAAAGACACGCACCACCACACCCCGGTTACTTCATACTTTTTAATTCACAAGTCTTCTTCACTATTATTTCCTTTAGAATTCATTCTTCCGGACAAACTACTAGGATCACCTTGCCATTTCCTAAAGCATAATTGTTAGGACTTTGATTCACTGCCTTTACACCTATTCAGCAAGATTTGTGTTTGTTTTTGTTTTAAAGCACATATGCGAAGAAGCTACAGAAAGTTGACATATATACATATATATATATATATCATGAGGAAGGTTTAATGTAAATCATTCCTGTATGATTGAACAAAAGAAAATTAAGGTTGGTTTATACAGGGGAAATCTCAAAATATACAAGGAAGGGGACCAGGCTCACTCAGTATGGTTAGAATTCAAAGCCTCTTTAATTCATGTCAGAAAATTAGATACTATATAAAATAAAGTAAAGGCAGAAATTGGGAATGGCAACACATGAGTCTAAGAATAACCAGCTGGGTAGTGGTGGTACATGACACTAGTTCCAGCACTAGGGAGACAAAGGCAGGTAGATCTCTGTGAATTAGAGACTAGCCTGTTGGGAAAACCTTTTCAACAATGTGTGAAGGTTCTTATTGTCTTTCTCAATTGTTGATTGCCAAACCAGCCAAGGGGTGAGTACTGGCCAGGTCTTCATATTGTTATTCCTATGGACCATCACCAGGTATTTTTGTAAACCTTCATCCTTTCTTACTTGCTGACCGGGTTAATAAAGAGCTAATGGCCAACAGCCAAGCAGGAAATGGAACTTCAATGTAGAGAAAGAGTCTCTGAGAGAAGATATCAGAAAGGAGATTCAGTCAGTGGACACAGAGGTGGGCACATGATTCCGACTGAGCAGAGAGGTAGACCTGGCCAGGTTGCAGGACATAGGCAAGAATTAGTTAGGTTAGAGTAGCCAGGAGGGAGCCCAAGCTAAAAGCCTAAGCTTTTAAGATCCCTGAAAGCTCCCTTATATCAGCCTGGTCTACAGGAGCTATTTACAGGACAGCCAAAGAAACCATCCAAAGAAAAATGAAAAACAAACAAACAAACAAACAATAAGCTCTTTACATAAGCCCATATTCCGCAATGAATTGCAGCATCTTGACCATTGTTGGAGAGATGTCCATCCTAAGTCCTTGTTCCAGGGATAAGAAAGAGGGTCCAGGTTGGACACTAATGGCCTTTAGCTGTGAGAAAGTAGTAGTCAGAGGCAGTGAATCTGTGGGGACATATTCTTTATTGCAAATTATGTAGAAGAGCCCAGCCCACTGTCATCTTGTTCTCCATAGTAAGTTCCAGGCCAGTAAGAAATACAGGCTGAGAACCTATCTCAAAGCAAACAAACAAATAAATAAAAAATAAAAAAGGAAGTTTGGGCACAGTAAAATAAATAGACCCTTATTACTATTATTGGGGTTAACATGAGTTCTATAATCATCATGATAATCTGTAATTGTTATTTATGTTGTTGGAGAAATTATGTAATTAAAGAAAAAACCCTTCTAATGGTTTTTTGTGAGTTTCACATCATGTACCCCAGTCCCACTCATCTCCCTGTCCCTCCATATCTGCCCTCCACCCTTGCAACCCAACCCCCCCCAAAGAAAAACTAAAAACAAACAAACAAAACCACCACCACCAAAAAAATCTCACCATGGAAGCTGCAGTGTGTCACAGTGTGTCCCACATCATACCCTTTTGTCCAAACATCTTTACATGAAAATGTTGCCATGAATCATTGCTCTGGTTCCAGGTCTCTGGCTTCTGCTACACCATCCATACTGGACCCTCACTGGAACTCCTCTTGGATATCGGCTGCTGTCCTGGGTCATGGAGATCCTGCAGTTTTGGATCTGCGGGACCAGCTCTTCACGTGCTTCAGCAGTTCATAGATGGGGTGGGCTAACTCAGAGCCCAGGATCTGGGCCTGAGTGGAAGCTGAGTTGGTTAGCCCACCAGCTCTCCTGTCACCATGCCACCAGGGCCAGCTCTCCCACTTTTTCAAGGGGAAGAGCAGAGACAGCCCTCCCACTCTCCCACCACCAGGGCCAGCTCTCCTGTGCTGCCCAGGCAATGTGTGGGGTTTGCTCTCCCAAGTGCTGCAGCTGGTGAGGGGCAGGGCCAGTTCTCCCCTCTTCATGCCTTCAGAGTCAGCTCACCTGCCTGTCACATGTGGCAGGTGTGTGTGTGTGTGGGGGGGGGACATCTCTCCAGTGCATACACCACCACACAGCAGATGAGGAGCAGGGGTTGTTCTCCAGCGACCATGCCATGGAGCCAGCTCTTCCGTGCATGATAAGAGGTGGGGCCAGCTCCCTTCCACAGGGTAGGGGCGGGGCCAACTCTCCCACTACGTGTGCGGGGCAAGGCCAGCTCAGCAAAGTGTTCCGACCTCACATGGCCTTAGGCCCATGGCCTGGACCAGGGACATCCGAACGGCCTTTGGGCGGTAACATGGGCCTCAGACATCAATATAGACTCCTTCTGAGATAGGACCACGGACCCAGACATGGCCTCTGGCAGTAGCATGGGCCCGGATGTCTCCATGGCCTCAAACGGTAGCTCAGGCCATCAGATCAGTGTGTTCCAGTGCAGCAGCATAGCCCTCAGGCATCTACACGGTTTCAGGTGGCAGCCCACACTATAGACATCTGCCTGGCCTTTGGTGTTATCTTGGGCCATGGACATCAACACAGACCCAAGTTTCAGCAAGACCATGGACCTAGACACAGCCCTAAGTGGGCAGCCTGAGCCAAGATGTCATCATGGCCTCAGGAGGTAGCATAGGCCACTCAAATCAGTTTGGCTCCCAGCATTAGCATGGCCCTCAGACATCAACACAGTCTTAGGCAGCAGCTCAGACCACTGACATCCAGATAGCCTTTGGTGGCAAAACAGGCCATAGGCATTCTAGTTTCGGTTCGGCCATGGACCCAGACAGACATGGCTGCTGGTGGCAGCATAGGCTCAAACGTTGCCATGGCTTCAGATGATTGTACAGGTTTCTCTTGGCTGCCTGTTCCTCTCTGTTGTTGCGTCTCTGGTTCCACCTCTCACCACAGTGCGCAAACTGCTAGGCTTCGCTTCCTCTCCCATCTCTCTGCTGTGTGCTCCATCTTTCCTAGCTTTACCTCACATATTCACTCACCGAGATGGCGCCTGAGGGGCCCAGAGCAGGAGCTTGGGTGTCTTTCTTCCACCTGCCCCACCAAATAAGTCATTTTAATGAAAAGCTATGCTGTCAATTTTGATTTCTTATGTTTGCTTTTTGAAGTGTGTGCAGATTGGCACATAGTAGAGGTTTGAGGTTGGCTTTCAGGAGTGGATTCTTACCTTCTACCATGTGGGAACCAGGTGAGTTACTTCAGTCTTTATAAGATGGGTAGAAATTCAAGTGAGGATGCATAAGACACGGGTCGCTGCCCATTCTTGTAGTTTTGCTGAATAATTTAAAATATATTCTCTTTGGAATGTGTGTGGTATGTGGGGATGCAGTCTGACACTGAGTTGCCTGTCTCTCTCCATCACTTGTGTACTGAGGCAGGCTCTTTCATTTGGGGTTAGAATTCTTTGTTTCATCTAGTCCAGCTAGTGAACTTGCTCTTGGGGTCCTGGTTCCAGATGTTTCTAGGTAGGAAGCCATACGATTCTGGGGACCTGACTTCTGGTCTTTAGGATTTCACAGCAACTGCTTTCTCTGCCGAATCATCTCCCCATCTCCACAGTTCACTATTTATAGCATCGAATTAAAATTTTATACTATTTATTTAGAATGTAGGCATCACCAAAATTTTGTATTTTCCTTACCTCCAAAAGAAATCTCATAGTCAGCAGAAATCACTTTCCATTTTCTCCATCTTCTTTCTCTCTCCCTGCACGACTTCAGACCTAAGAACTGACAATTGGCTATAGCTATAAAGTTGATTGTTGTTATTGCCCTGTGCTTTGGCATCATCTGCACATAACACATTTGGTTTGCCTTTCCACTGATTGATGAACACTCGGGTTATTCACATTCCTGGGCCATTGTGAATGATGCTGCCAATTCTCCCTTGCAAGTGCTAACACGAATACATTTCCAGACATAGACCTGGGAGTAGAATTTCTGAGCCATGTGATAACTTTATGCTTCATCTTCTCTGGAACTGCTAGGCTGTCTCCAAGGCAGATCTATCATTTTATATCCCTACAAGCAATGCACAGAGGTTTAATCTTCTCTATATTCTCTCTGGCTCTTGACACTGTTCTTCAAAAAAAAAAAAAAAACCCACTCTAATGATATCCACTCTAATGATATGAGGTAGTATCATAGTTTTGATTTGCATTTGTATTCAAGGATATTAAACATCACATACTGATTATCAATGTATAGACATTTTTGAGTGGGTAAAATTTAATTTAAGTGTTGGAGAGATGGCTTGGTCTGTAAACTGCTTATCACAGAAGCATGAGGATCTGAGTCTGGATGCTCAACATGCACATAAAAACATCTGGGAATGATGGCATGTCCCTGCCTCCTAGTGCTGGGGAAGCAGCGGCAGGAGGATCTCTGAGCCTTGCTATCCAGCTAGTCTAAATCAGTGAATTCTGGGTTGAATGAGACCCAAAAATATAAGGCAGAGACCAATAGAAGACACTTGACATCAATCACATGTCCTGCACATATGTATGCATTTGTGTATATATGAACATATACATACTCTCTCTCCACATACAATGGTACCTAATTTAAATAATATTTCCATTTTAATTGGGTTGTCTTTTTTGTTATTGACTTGTAACAGAGCTTTATATAGGTCTAGATGTCTTTCTCTTATTCTGACTGTGTCTTCATTTTCTGTGGCAGGATATTTGATCACATTGTGAACCCCAAGATAGTGTTATTTACTGGAAAGACCTGTTTCTAGTTGTTGTGTGACTCAGTCTTAGCATGTACCTTTATTCCAAGAGCTTTCTGCTTGAATATTGTAAACAGGATTAAATAAACTCAACCATAGGTCAAGAGGCACAACAAGCAACCAGTTGACAGGAAGTCAACATAAGTTATTAAAGAAAAACATAGAGAGGGAGTCAGGAGGACAGATAGAGAGGTGCACAGAAAGTAGAAGAAAAAAAAACCATTCCGTTTGAAGAAGTTTTTTTTGAGATGGCATGAGGGGGGAGATGCCTTCTGGGGTGTTGGCCTAGGAGGAATGTCAGCAGGGTGTTTGCTCTGCCTCTGTGAGCTAGCAGGCTTTTACTCCAGCATCTGACTCCTGAGTCTTCATTGGTAAAAATCAAACAATTAAGGTTTCATTGAAAAAACAACAATTTTCCCTATGGAAATATACATGCCTTAGTCTGAAGTTGGGGAGGCAGTTGATTCCATGGGAGGAAGCAGAAAGAGTGGCAGCCTGTGGGTGCAGAGTGATCCATAGGGTCAGTAAATCATAACAGGTACAATTCATCTTCTGGGTCTCTGGCCCCACCGCTCCCTCCTACCCATACACAGAAACCAACCTCCCCCTCCCATTCAGAGTAAACTTGGTGCTACAGAAGTGCAGAGAAAGGGTGGGCATAGAAGGCCAATCGTTGGTACAAGAGCCTCTTAGGTGACATTTTACATACTTCCTGGGAAATCACCCTTTGCCCTTCCCTTGGCCACTTTCAGGGTCACTGCCCATCCCCCAACCCCAACTCTGCTCTTCACAGTAATTTATTGAGCTCATGTGGGTGAGCTCTTGAGGTGGGGGTAGCAAGAGAGGCTCTGGAGGATCCTCAGTTCTGCTTCCAAGCTGTGGCATTTCATTGAGAAGGAACAAACGATGACTGTTCTGCTAAGCTACACAACGAGCTGCTTTCTCCTGCCCGTGACCTTTACCCAGGAAGAGGCCAAGCACACTTGTCAAGTCTCTTCATTTGCTGCAAAGAATATGAGGTAAACAGAGCAAGAAGGCTCTTGTTGTTATCAAGTTTATAGAAGCCGCTGGAACTTTTCACACAGGGCTCCTGCTTGCTTAGTCAATGGCTGTGATACATTTTTTTTCTCGTGGAAATGGGTCACTTGAATAATTTATTTGGATGGATTTGCGTTGTCCTGGATGCTGGCCAAGACCTTGGCAATGTGGTGATTCCACGGCAAACTTGTTCATTCACCCACCATCTGTGCCTTTTCCTACACTGCTTGCCCATAGAGCCCTGGTTTTGTACAGTTATTTCCAAGTGTAACCTTTGAAGGGGTCATCTGCTTCTGCCTTTCCAGGACTGGTCTGTGTTGGACCATTGTGGGCTTTTGAAGAAGGCAGAATGCACTGGCATGCTGCCCCTTCTTCTTTCCATTGATCTTGGTGAGGTCCTGATGCTCGGACTTCCTTGGACATTGTCTTAGTTAGTATTTTACTGCTGTGATGAGACACCATGACCAAGGTAGCTTTTATAAAAGAAAACATTTGATTGAGACTGGTTTACAGTTTCAGAGATTTAGTACATTATCATCATTGCAGGAAGCATGGCAGTGTGCAGCCAGATGTGGTGCTGGAGGAACTAGTTCTATTTCTTGATAGGAAGGCAGCCAGGAAGAGTTTCTTTTCTGCAGGCAGTTAGGAGGAGCATCTCTTCTGCTCTGAGCAGAGGTTAAGCAAAGGACTTCAAAGCCTACCCCTATAGTGACACACTTCCTCCAACAAGGCCACAACTACTCCAACAAGGCCACACCTCCTAATAGTGCCACTTCCCATGGGCCAAGCGTATTCAAACCACCACAGTCATTTTCTGTCTGCAAGTACAGACATGAAGGACAGAGTTGAGAGGTGAATCAAGGCTTGAGTCCTTATTGGCATAAATGAGCTCCAGAAAAGCATCCGATTTGGGATTCCTTGTGGCCTTTTCTCTGTTGCTGTCAAGGCATCCTTGTTGCATCTCCTTAACAGGTCAGAACTAAAACAAAAATTTCAGCAAACATTAATAAATACACTGGCTTTGTTAGGGTCTCAAGCAAGATGCTGCAGTCCAGAGGTCTCCTGAGGACTTCATTGTTACAGAGGTGAGGAACTGGAAACAGATTTGAATGATAAGCATCTAGCTAAAGGGCCAGAGAATCCTCCTTTCTTCCAAGTCGGCAGCTTCTTACCCCACAGTGGTGTCTTGCATTTAATTACTTATTTCCTCTCCCCAAAGTATTTAGAACTGAGATCATGCTCTTCCTTCCTCTCCTTCTCTCCCCTCCCCTCCCCCCTTTTCCCTCCATCTCTTCCACACACTAAAGTCTATCAACATTCTCCATGTGTTTCTTACGCTTCTTGTATTTCTTAGTGTGTTGGTGATGGGGTCTCTGGGTCCCTTCAGCTGGGTATGATGTGCAATATGGGCTGTGGACTGGGAGCTCTTTAGCTCACAGCCTCCTCTTCCTTCTCCACCCAAAGCTGGAATTCTCTGGAGACAGGGCCAAAAGACCTTTAGAGTCTAAAAATGATTTATTCAGTGTCAATTCTGCAGGCACTGCTGCTTTAGGTATGGGGTAAGAGACATACCACAACTGAGATTTAAGAGCATCTACACCAAAATATGGAAATGAACATCACTGGCTTGGAAGATGGTTTCTGAAAAAAAGACAATATATGCTGTCTGACTAATATTTACTCAACAATGAGGATTCCCAGAGAGGTCAAATCTTTTGTTTTATATGTGTTAAAGTTTATGAAGCTATACACAAGATTTCTACTCTACTGTGAATATGTTTTACTTAATTTAAAAGGTAAAAAATAAAATGTTTAAGTGGTTTATTTTTATTATTTTATTTTATGTATATGAGTGTTCTGCCTGCATATGTACACTATGTTTGGTCCTGGTATCTGCAGAGGTCAGAAGAAGACATCAGACCACCTGGAATTCGAGTTGGGGGTTCTGGAAGTTAAGTTCAGGTCTTCTGTAAAATCAGTAAATACTCTTAACCATTGTGGTGGTTTGAATACAGATGGCCCATTTGAAAGGCTTGGTCCTCAGTTGGTGAAATTGTTTGGGAAAGATTAGGAGGTGTGGCCTTATTGTTGGGGGTGTGTCACTAGGGATGGGCTTTGAGGTTTCAAAAGCCCATACCATTCCCAGTTAGCTCTTTCTTCTCCATGGTTGATGACTCAACACGTAAGTTCTCAGCTACTACTATAGCATTGTGTCTGCTTGTCTGCTGCCATGTTCCCTGGTGTGACGCTCATGAACTAACCCTCTAAAACTGTAAGCAAGCCTACAAATAAGCTTTTTCTTTAAGTTGCCTTGGTCGTAGTATATCATCGAGCCATCTCTTCATCCCTACCCACTTTTGAGACAGGGTCTCACTACATACCCTTGGCTGACTTGAAACTTTCTATGTAGGCTGGCCTTGAACTCACAGAGATCCCTCAGCCTTTGTCTCCTGATTGTTGGTATTAAACGTGTGTGCTACCATGCCTAGATACAAACGAATCTTTAAGAAAGAAAGGAATGAGTGCACAGGAATCCTAAAGGTAGTACAAAACAAGCTCTCCTACTCAAGAAGGACCTGGAATGCAATTCTAATCAGCAAAGGAAAACTTCACTTGTCCACTGAAAAATCCAGGTGTAACATAAACATCAGGTATGGTTTGATTTGGTGCTCACAGAATGCTACTGGGACTGACTCAATTTCCAGGCCTTCGGGGCTCTTCAGTGTTAGTTACATCTCAGGACTTGTATTAGTCAGGGTTCTTTACAGTAGTGGTTCTCAGCATATGGGCTGAGACCTCTTTGGGAGTCAAATGACCCTTTCACGGGGGTTGTGTATCAGATATCTTGTATATCAGACATTGACATTACAATTCAAACAGTAGCAAAATTACAGTTATGACTTAACAATGAAAATAACTTTATGGTTGGGGGTCACTACAACATGAGGAACTGAATTAAAGGGTTGCAGCACCAGGAAGGTCGAGAACCATTGCTTTAAAGGAACAGAATCAACAGGATTTATTGTGCCTCAGAAGTCTCAGTCTGGTGCTGAAAACCTTGAAGAGCCATAGGTTTGTAGTCAACCACTCGTTCTGATTTCAGTGAAGAAATCAGCAGCAGCAACAACAACAGAGTAAATCAACTCATCAACAAGAGGGAAGGCCAAGGAAGCAAGGTGAACAATCCTCCTCCTGCTGTCACACCTTTGTATCTGGGGTTTTGGTGCTGCCCACATTTGGGGTGGGTCTTCTCCAATTCGGGCAACCTGGACAATTCCTCAGGTAAAGCTTTCTACTCAAGTGATTCTAATTTGTGAAAAATTGGCTTTAAAACCAGAAATCACAAGCCCCAGTGTGGCCACTCAGTTCTGGGGAGTCTCTCCAGATCTGTAAGCCCTCAGCAACATGTTGGCATGGGGTGAGGGGGAGAGATAAATGTGCCTTTTCTCTTATTATAGCCCTAGAAGGACCCTTAAGTCTCACTGGACTAATCACTGTGACCTTGGATATACAATGCATAGCCCATGCCACATGATTTTCCTCAGCATTCTTTCTAGGCCAAAAGACAACGTCCTTTTCTTCCAAAGAAGTTCCCTGAAGTGACCCTGCCCTCATCTATCCTTCTGGCACTATAGGATCATCACCATCTTTTGCCCAGTGCCTATGAGTTGCATTTACCTGGCTTGCATGGGAGAGGCCACAGTCCTATTGGCTCCTCACTGGCAGCATCTTAGTCTAGGACAATTTATGAGATGAGTCCTACCCTCATGATGATGACATGATGGTGTTTAGGTGCTCTACCGCTCTCTTCCCTTCCCCCTTTAATAGAAAGCCTAATGATGGCCACTCAAGAGGGCCAGCAGATCTTTCCACTATACACAGGTGTTGTCCATAGCTGTTGATACTCTG
Source organism: Grammomys surdaster (assembly GCF_004785775.1). Lineage (NCBI taxonomy): Eukaryota > Metazoa > Chordata > Mammalia > Rodentia > Muridae > Grammomys > Grammomys surdaster. The sequence goes on from NW_021621048.1 coordinate 6,724,183, forward strand.
AGTGGCTCAGATGCAGATGGTCCACAGGTACCTCCTCTTGGTGTCTGTACCACTCCATGTCACAGCACGGCATTCATTCCTACTCAGTAGGGGGATTTATATGTAGACTCAAGCCATTTGGATGTGTGTGTGTGTTCAAGTGTGCCCGAGTATATACATAGGCATGTATGTATTGGGGAAGGAAGGTAGTGCCTCCCTTAAGTTCCAGATTAGAAGCACATACAACTACTTTCTGGGCTAGGTTAAAGTTGGTGATGTACAATCCAAGGCTGCTTTAGTTTTAAACCAATTTTAAAATACACAGCCTTAGGTTGAGGGTAGCAAAGGTGGGCTCCACTAAGAAATTCTGCCAACAGCATGCACACAGCGCACTGATTTCCTTCAAAGTGCTCAGCAGAGAGCAAGGCAGGCCCAAGTGTGGGAGGAGCCGCAGCGGAGTCCCAGCTGGTACATCAGTGACCTCTGCTGGTAGGACGTCCCCCTTCCTGTGCACAAAAGCAAGTGTTTCCTCCAAGACAGTGGTTCTGTTGCCTTCTGATGCCACACTGCTTAGCTGGTGGGCTTCCTTACTGATGCTTTTATTGGCGGCCAGGACTTCAGATGCCTGGAGTCTAAGCAAGGCTCCTGTCTTTGCCTCCACCAGCTTCCTCTCACAGCGTGCTCACTTTCAGATACAATTATATTTATTTAAAATTCTCAAAGAGGGTGTTGGAGAGATGGCTCTTGAAATAAGCCTGAGTTTAGTTCCCAGGGTCCACATTAGCCCCTTACTTGTAAGTTGTAACTCCAGCTCCTGAGGGACCCAACACCTCTGACGTCTGCAGGCATCTGCACACACATGTGCATGCCTGCACACAGACACGTAGAACTGAACATTTAAAAATGAATATTAAAACAAAATTCCCCAAAAGGGAGCCAGCCAGATGGCTCATCCTAAATACTGGAACTCACTCTCTGAGACCCAAATGGTTTGAAGGAGAGCCAACTCCTGAAAATTGTCCTGTGACCTCCACGTGTGTGAAATGGCATACATACACATGCATGTGGGAACACACAGATACGCACAAATTAAACAAAATTTTAAGTTTCAAAAAGAACATGTCTAAAACCAAATGCTACTAGCTAAAAAACTCTGAATATATGTTGCCCTGACTGTCCTGGGGCTCAGAATGTAAGCCAGGCTGGCCTCGAACTCACAGAGATCAACCTGCCTCGACCTTGCGTGTGCTGAGATTTTTTTTTTTTTTGGTTTTTTTTCGAGACAGGGTTTCTCTGTATAGCCCTGGCTGTCCTGGAACTCACTTTGTAGACCAGGCTAGCCTCGAACTCAGAAATCCGCCTGCCTCTGCCTCCCAAGTGCTGGGATTAAAGGCGTGTGCCACCACCGCCTGGCGTGTGCTGAGATTAAAGGCATGCATCACCATGCCAGCCCAAACTTCCTTAAAAACAGCATATTTAACAACACAGCAAAGTGAAATAGATACTGTCAGAATAAGGTTACTTTTCGCGTCCATGCTGGGCAGTTACGGAGGCACCCTTTATAGACGCACAAACTCACATCTTCTATTGCTGACGTTCATCTAAGTCACAAATCAACTCAAGATGCTGCTGTCGCGCACATATCTAAGTCAAGCAGGTCTTTGACTATCTGGGCTCATCTGTCTTGAGAGACTCTAGTCCAGGAACTTAGGCAGTCAAATTGAAGCCGTGGTGACAGCATCCTGCAGGGTTTTGTTTTTAACAGCTTTTTCACAAACCTCTTGTTCTTGTAGAGCCACGGGGTGGCACTCGAGGGCCTTTTCCAGCGTGACGTTCACCTGTGGGTGGGGCTTTTGCAGCCATCTTCCCTACCGGGCTCTGACTCTACAGTGAGGGCTCATTGGACCAGGGGCAAACTCCTGACCATGGAAGAACCAATCCCCGCATGCGGGGGGCATGGCTGGTCGGAAACATTCCGATGCCTGGGGAGTAGGGAGACCTTATTTTCCACTCACAGCTTGGAAGAACAGAGGCGGCTCCTCATGAGATGTCTCAGGGAGAGGTTTCTGCTTCTAGTTCAACTCTGGCCCAGCCTCCTTGTTAGGGTTCTTCCCTTCCACCATGGCATTTGTTCAAACAAGGAACGTTCTCAAAGACAAGAGCTTTTGTTTATATGGGATTCAAAACAAAGAGCAGAATTCTGAGTAGCTTTGAGAACTCAGAATTTGAATTCATGCAAACCACCAAGAACCCTCACAACGGGAGGGGTTTTGTCTGTCAGAACTTTGTGTTTAAAAGACCGTGAGAAACAGGAAGCCTTTTCCCCAATTTGTCTCTAGGTCTGCTATAAAATATAGATCTAAAATGTGTAAACAAAAGCAAAAGATTGAAAACAAATGCTCGCCACTAGGAAACTCATTACACGTTCATCATATAGTTACACATTAGGCAGCCATTGAAAGAACAAGCCAGGTAGGCTGTTCCCACATTCTATTTAAAGAAACAGTATAGAGTGGTGTGTGTATTGTACTTTATTTATATTACAAAAAAAGGCAAGAATGTACATGATCATTCACACACACACACACACACACACACACACACGCGAAGGGGGTGCAGGGTGGGGAGAGGGGTCACTAACACATGATTGCACTATGTGAAAAAATGTTCCATGTACATGTATTAACTCTTTCAATACACAGCAGATACATACATATACACAACTATACTAGGCTGCCTTTTTCACCTTTATTGCGTTTATACTTAATATACTTTATAGGAGATACTTCTCTTATCCTTGAGAGCTCCTGGAAATTGGGTAGATCTTCATAACCGTCCATCCTGCTTGGGCTGCCCATCCTGCTTTACATCTGCGAGCTGATCGTGCAATCAGGAAGAGGCGGGATGTGGAAGTTCACAGTTGCTTGTTCTACACAGAGTGAAATGTTTCCAGAGATGCAGTTTGTGGAATGATAAGTTGATATCTGAAGCTGAGGAAATGCCCAGAAAACAAACAGGGTGTCTCGTCTCCATTCTAAGTAAGTCTCAACACCTACACCAGTGGAGTCGCTGGCTTGGACCTGCAGGTTCTGCATCTAGTGATTAGTAAAAGTAATACCCTTTCCCCCAGATTCTTTTAAATAAAGATGAAAGCATCTGGCACAGAGCCTGGCTGAGTCTTGGCTGATGTTAAATGTTTGGCGCCATTTTAATCAGCTTTTCTTCAACATGTCCTAAAAGGAGGTTGTACCACTTACATTAGAAGAGACTGAGTATCAGCTATGAGCCAGCACTGTGTTGTGTTTGGGTTCAGTTTCAGAGGAGATTGTTAGAGATAGCTCTTCTGAATTTTGTTGCTGTTGACAGGCTGGCCTCTGACTCACTGTCATTGTTGGGGGTCTGCTTTTGTGTATGTGAGGGAGATTACAGTATAATGACATCACTTCTTCCTTCCCCTCCTCCCTCCAAACCCTCTGTGCTCTCTTTTAAACTCATGGCCTCTTTTTTCATTGGTTGTTGATATATATATATATATATATATATATATATATATATATATATATATATTCCTAAATATAAGCTGCTGGGTCTGTATACTGTTGCTTGTATGTATGTTTTCTGGGCTGAGCACTTGGTACTGGTTGACCACTGGTGTGTTTTTCACTGGGGCAGCCCACCCTGCCTCCCCCAGCATTCTTACTTGTCTGTAGTTCTTTGTGAAGGGTTGAGGCTTTGTGGTCTTTTGCCCTTCAACTTTGACATGTCTTTTGGTGTCCATGTTCAGCTCATACTCGGGCAGCCATATTGGTGAGTCTGTGGGTGTAGTTTCTGACAGTATTAGGAGACAAAGTCTCACAGCAAACTCCCTGATCCTCTGGACTCTGACTCTTGATCTTCCTGCTTCAGTCTTCTAAGTGGTAGGATGTGTGCGCTACCACACTATGCTTGAGTTAAAAACAAAAAAGATGTTTTATTTTTGAGACAGGATCTCAGTATGTATCTCTGGCTGACCTAGAGAACTCACTTTGTAGATCAGGCTGACCTATATTCAAAGAGATCCATATGCTTCTGCCTCCCAAGTGCTTGTATTAAGGGCATGTGCCACCACATATAACATTATTATTATTATTATTATTATTATTTACATATGATGTATTGGTAGTGGTGATGGGGCATTTCCTTTCTGCTGCTGTGATAAAACGCATGACCCAAAGCAACTTAGGGAAGAAAAGGGTTTATTTCAGCTTATGTCGTTGAGGGAAGTCAGGGCAGGAATTCAAAAAAGGGAAGTGGATGCAGGAACTATGGAGAAACACTGCCTACTGGCTTGTTTTCTGACTCAGGTGAGCCTGGCTTTCTTTTACAGCACAGAGTCATCTGCCTATGGATAGTGACTCTGACAGTGTGCCAGGCCCTCCTGTGTCAATCATCAGTCAGGACAGTCCCAAAAGACATACCCACAACCCGATCTGATGTAGGCAATTCTTTTTCATGATCGCTCTCTCCATGTGACTTTAGTTTGTATTGAAAATAAAAACTCACCAACACAGAGCACACACAAGTCATAGCTCAAATGTGGAGGGCAGAGGACAACTATAGGGTCACCTCTCTCCATCCACTGTGGGTCCTGGGGGGTGGAGTTTAGGTATTCCGGCTTTCAAGTTCATTATCCACTGTGGCAATTCTCCAGCCCCTACTTGCTCTTTTGAAGTATGTTTTCTTATTGTGCTAAGTATAGACATCTTTGCCATAAACCGGAAGAAGCCAACCCTAAGAGGAATAAGCAGGAATGGGGATAGAGACAGAGGAGGAGAGAGTATATTATTGTGTGAGTTCTTGGATCTAGCTTTGCTCAAAGCCTAGGACGGTCTGTATCACTTAACAATGGGGTAAGCTCTGAGCTGTGTCACTAGGCAAACTTGTTATTGTATGAGCCTCATCTTGCACAGACTGTATAGGTTGTATAGGTTGATTCCTGGATGTGGCCTCTTGACGCACTGGAGTAAAATGGCGACTGTGAGATTAAGAGGCTGTTACTGGCCTTACAGCAAACTTTAACACACATACAAACACACTCTAAAATAACCACAAAAAGTATAGTATAGTAAATGCATAAACCAGCAACACAGTTATTACCCTTTGACTCTGAAATGTCCTCCACAGGCTCCTGGTCCCTAGCTAGTGTTGCCATTTCTGGAGATTGTAGGGCCTGGAAGTGGACTCCTGGGAGTGGGTCTTTGAGGTCTGCTTTTAGTTGAGACCTTTCTGCTTCTTGATCCACTAAGATATGGACAGACTACCTACAAGTTCCCATGTCTTTCATTCAGTGATGGATCCTAGCCCCTGAACTTGTAGGCCCAAATAAATCCCTCTTCCCAATTCTGTCAAGAAATTTGCCATGTGATGAGCAAAAGTGACCCAGTTAGTACTTTATGGTCATTATCAAGTATTGTGCATCACACAGAATTGTGTTGCCCTGTATATATATATATATATATATATATATATATATATATATATATTTATAATTATACACAGTGATGTAGGAGTTCTCATACCAGTGTGACCATAAGTCAGTCCTGAGTGACATTTGCTTTGACATTCTGATGGCAACTGTGTCACTAGGTGCTGAGAATTTTTCAGCTCCATTATACCCTCATTGGACCTTCCATCTATATCCAGTATGTCATCGGTCATATAACACAAGGCCATACGTATAGTCCTTTCCTTATGCTGAACAACGGCTTCTGTCTCTGGCATCTGAGAAGTTCTCTGTAAGGTCCTACTCAAGCCCCAGTCACCTGATCCTGATTTCAGATCTGCTTGGAAAGCAAGGCTGTTGAAGAAGAGTGTCAGGGTGGTTTGTGAAGGAACTTTAGGGACTTTCCTCATAAAATAGGAAAGGGCTCAGCAGGAAAACCCACAGATATTCCATACTGAGAAGAATTGGAAAGGCCAGCACTTTTTCTTAAGGTGGACTCTTAAAAATTCTGGGGGAAATGCCTTGTGTGGGCAGCCAGAAGCCATTCGTTCTTCAGAGAACTGGGAGTGGATGGAGCTATGTGAGTTGACTGAAGGACTTCAGTAGGGTCTGCAAGTGGGACCTGTGGGGATCACCTCTATTCTTCCAGCCTGGATGTGTACAGCCAGGAGACATTTCTGTATGGCCCAATTGTTTTCCGTTCACTTAGGTTCCCAGTTACTTCTTCTTCCGTTAATGATTGCTAGTTCCTCTCCCTGAGCCCCATCTTTCTAGAGAAACTTCCCATTACCACGACCAAACATCCATCTCCATTTGTCAGTTTTCCTGCTGAAAGGTCTGCATACTGGGAGCAGTCTTGGGCAAACTGGGATGTTGGTCAGGCTGAATGGCACATCGGATGTTCGGTGAACGTCTCACCTTGATGTCACTCTACAGTTACTTGGAGGATGGTGCTGGGGAAAATGACCCTGGGCTTCACTCTTCTTGAGGCTCCTATTTGATGGCAGAGGCTGAGTTGAGGATGGATTTTCCTAGATAGCAGGCCAAGACCTGAATGGCTGTGGGGTTGACCCAACTGGAGCAATGAAGGAATCTTTGAAGAAATGAGAGACACACAGACATGGATACAGAAAATCTGAGGTCGGGTGGGCTGTGTGCTTTGATCGAGACATACCAGCAGCGGCCCAGAAACAGTGCACTTACTCTATACATCTGAACTGAGAAGATGGATATCTAGCTATATCTATATCATCTATATGTATATCTCTCTGTCTGTCTTAATGAGGGAGCAGATTTAGCTTATCCTGGTAGGAGGTCTCTTTAGGGAAGCTGTCTCAGGACGTACACACTGGGGAGGAGGAAGCTGTAGTCCATACTTTCCTGCTTATACTATCAGCATCTGCAGAAGGGTAAAGGGAAGGCTTCATTATTCCCACGTGTCTGAAGCATTAGGGTCTGCGACATGGCTGTGCTCATGTCAACAGCACATACTAATCAAGGACTTCATCCCACAGAGTAGCAGTGAGGCCTCACACAGAGAGAAGCAGAGGTCTGAGAGTCTGTCTCTCAACAGCACTGGGATGCAGAAACTGTCATATTAAGTGTAAAGAAATGACTCTGCGGACAGAAGAGACCATTTTAATATGGTCAGGAGCTTGTACACAGACATACAGGGCTGGCTGGCATTTGTGGAAGTGGTGACAGCTGGACCCTCCCTAAACGCACATTTACAGGACAAGAATACAGATGGAGTCCTGTATATTATGTGTCTGGATATTTGAAAGTTATAAACAGGGCTAAAAGTCTTAATCAAATATGTTCTATTCTCCTCTTGTATGTGTCTCCGGTTGGTTGACTGTGGGAGAGAAAGCAGACATCCCAGAAACGTGTCAGCTTCTCTCTGGCAATGCCTGGCTGCTCCTGTGACGTGAGTAATAACCTTTTCTGGCTGCTATGTCATTTCCTTGCCCTACCACTAGGGAGACCAGGGTGTGTAGCTGATTGCCCAGACTTTGGGGTTTTGCTACAGCAGAGGGCACTGAGAGAACTTGATCTCTGCAGACACTGGTTTGTCCTGCAGATTCTGACTCTCATCAAAGCTCTGGCCTTCTCCACGTCACCCCTTTGAGGGGGGCATTTCTTTGACTCATCTTTGAAATACTGGTGTTCTCTGAAACTCTGGCTTCTTCCTCACATATGTTCCATGGGAGACGTCTTTCATGTCTGGTTTGAATCATTCTGAAAAAACAAAAGATGAGTCCTGATTCCCCCTTAACCCTAGTGTCTCAAACCCAACCCAACACCAAGTCCCGCTGATTCCACCTCCTAAGTATCTCTCGGTTCTTCTCCTTTCTCTCCATTGTCACTGCAGACATATAATCTAAGTCACTATCACCTTTAGCTCAGTCACTTCCTAATGGTTGTTTCTAGCCACCAATGTCTTCCAAGGCATTTTCTACATTCAGCCACTGTGGCTTGCATTTTTTTTTTTTTTAGACAGCTTTTTCCTATGTAGTCCTGGCTGATGTGGCCTGAAACTTAATATGTAGACCATGCTGGACTTGAACTCAGGGGGCTACTCTTTCCTCTATTTCTCCATTCTTCCCTCCCTCCCTTTCTTCTTTTTTTCCTTCTTTCCATCCCTTGAATTGAACCCAGGGGCTCACACACGCTAGGCGAGCACTGAACCACATCTCTAACCTAAGTGTCTCCCTGTTGTTCTTCATACAAGACCCAAGTCTACAGCACAGAGGCCCTGCACACCTCAGCCCTTTGTCATCCTCTTTGACCTCAAGCCTGGTTCACCTACATTCTGGTCACAACCGGCTTCCCATACACTGTGACCCCTCCAGAGGTGGACCTCAACACACACCATTCCCCGGGGCCCAGAACCCCTCTCCTTGTTAGCTGTCTCTCATCTTTCAGATCTCATCCCAAATGTTACTTCTCCAAGGTCAGTTTTCCTCGAGGTTTAAACTAGGGAAGTGGCTCTCAACCTTTTTAACTCTGTGACCCTTTAATACAGCTCCCCATGTTGTGGTGATCCCCAACCATAAATTTATTTCCATTGCTACTTTCTAACTATAATTTTGTGACTACTATGAATTGTAATGTAAATATCTGATATGCAGGATATCTCATTATCCAGCTTCTGTGAAGGGTCATTTGACCCCCAAAGGGGTCACTATCCATAGGCTGAGAACCACTGGCCTAGGGCATACTGCCCCAGCAGATGGTCTGCTAGCACCAAGCACCTCTTCTTCATGGTACTTTACAGTGGTTGCAATTACTCAGTTTTTGGTGTGTTTCTCTCTGCATCATGAAAACTGCTTTCTGCTTCTGAATTCTCGGAAACTAACTCAGCTGTGCTTCGGTGACTTGGTGCCAGTCTCAAATCTCTGACCATGTGAGTGGTCTGTAGGCAACCCCATTCTTCTAACTGCCCAAGTTGAAAACTTAAAGAGTTATTCTTGCTTCCTTTTTCTTACCTCCTAATACCTAAACACCAACAACAATTATTAAATCTATCTCCAAAATATTCTCAATGTCTTCAGCATTATGTGCTTCCTAATGGAAGAATGTGGTTCCACTGAGGAAGGTGATTTTGTTTTGTTTTTTTTTTTGTTCGTTGTTTTTGGCAATTCCTACACTGTGAACAGCCTCATCTCCTTACAACTAAATTTAAAAGGGGAGAGAAATGGAGAGGGGAGTCTACTGATCATAAAGTTATGTCACAGACTTCACTGGATTCTCATTCAAATTATTAAAAAATGTCAATTACCTTTGTGTTGGTGGATTGTATTTGTCGAGCTTAGAACCCTCTTTGCATATTTCCCTTCATGACTTCCAGCGTTTGCTACAGGATAATCAGCTAAGGTTAGTCTGTGGCAATGGGATTCTTTTCATGTGAAATACTGCCAGCTGATAGTGTCCTGAAGCCACAGCTTCACTCCATCGTCTTGGAAGCAGGTTTTATGGGGAAGTATCCCTGGCCCAGAAGAGCAACTCAGCACTAGGACACATGACACTGATCTGGAAACAGCCTCTTCAAGCCCATTTCACAGAAGTCTACAAAACAGTGGTTCTCAACCTGTAGGCTGTGAACCCTTTGAAGGTCCAAGGACCCTTTCCCAGGGGTCACCTAAGACCATCAGAAAACAGAGATATTTACATTGCAATTCATAGAGGTAGCAAAATTACAGTTATGAAGTAGTAATGAAAATATTTTATGGTTGGGGGTCACCACAGCATGAGGAACTATATTAAAGGATCACAGCATTGGGAAGGTTGAGAAACACTGTTCTAGAACATCCCAAAGCTGCATAACTTTGTCTTGTCCCCTCACTCTCCAGTGTATTATAAGCATTTTTCTTGAAAGACCCAAGAAAGTTCAAATTCCCTGCCTAGCTGTGGGACTGTCTCAAAGTCACTACAAAATAGGTAATATGCTTCCCTTTAGAGATGGGGCTTAGATCCAAAGACATGAGATTCAGTAAATATTTGTTTTCTGTAATACTTCCAAGTGAGAATTTCACTTTGATGTACCATAACATCAGACTTATTCCCAACACTCATTTACTAAAAGCATTTGATGTCTCTTATTCAGTTTATGGTTTTTGGTGTGTGTGTGTTTTGTTTTTTTGGTTTCGTTTTGGTTGGCTTGTTTTGGTGGCTCTGGCTGGCCTGGAATTCATTATGTAGACCAGCTGGCTTCAAACTCAGTTCTGCCTGCCTCTGCTTCCTGAGTGCTGGGATTAAATGAATCAGCCATCATGTCTGATCTCATTTTTTTTTTTATTTTTTATTTATTTTTGTTTTTTTCGAGACAGGGTTTCTCTGTGTAGCCCTGGCTGTCCTGGAACTCACTCTGTAGACCAGGCTAACCTCGAACTCTTGAACTCAGAGATCCGCCTGCCTCTGCCTCCCAAGTGCTGGGATTAAAGGCGTGCGCCACCACTGCCCGGTCATTATTATTATTATTATTATTATTATTTTTGGTCCCTATTTTAATATCACAGTTTATGAGTCCTAAGCATGTAGGCTCCATGAAGTGTAAGCAAGGAAATAATTATATTGAATGAATGTTGTATGTAACAAGGCCATGACTCACAAAGATGAAATAGCTGCACAAAAGAATTAACAGTAAGCCATTTAAAAAAGAGACTTAATATGAATAAGCTATTTTAATCAAGCAAAACAAATTTATATTTATTATTTCTAAAAATAAAATTAGACCTTTCCAACCCTTAACATCTGCATTTAATCATATTTCCTAACCAAAATACAGATGCTAAAACAGCAAGTTACAATATATCTTGTCCGGCATACAGTAGGTTCACTGCTTACACTTCAATTCTACTTGGTCGTTATGTACTTGATGCAAACTTAAACACCACTCATAACATTTACACAATCAACAACAACAAAAGGAACCAGTTGTCTTAAAATGGCTCTTCTATAAATTGTAATAGAATATACAGAATTACAAAGTCAAGTATTTTATCAAAATATACACCCCCCCTCCCTGAAACTAACACAAGCTATCAACATTTTAAACGAATAATACAATTATAGAAAATATTTGCAAAATTATTTGTAGGTATAAATATTCTGCCATATTTACTTTGGTCTAGAATTATCAGCATACAAGTCCACTTAAAAAATATACACATATAAGGGCCGGGAGACACCAATACATATAATTTTATTTGTAGTTAAATCAAAACAACTTAAATCCATAATTGTCTCATATAGTCATAACCAATATAAAACAAATTAGTGGCTCACAGGATTGCTTGTCATCTAGTTATTAATTCAAAAGTGATTTTCATAAGCCCTTTGTGACTATCTCAACAAAACTCAAATGGTGTGGGTGTACATATATACAACAGACAAAACAAAGCTCAACTTGCTTGCAGTTCCCCCGCTTCCTCTAGTATATAATACTGTATGTAGGTGAAAGTAGATGAACAAATGATAAATGCAGATACATACTGGGGCTAACAGCAAAGTGCTACAGTATAAAAGGTCACCTTGAATCATGTCCTTTTTTTTCCTGGAGGTTTAAATGTTTTCTTGCTTACCCCAAACCACACTAAGCCTTCTTCGTGGAGATAACACAACATCTGGTGTGAGAAACTGGAGTCCTCTGATAATTGTCCAGCCTTGGCTTTCCATTACTAAATCCAACGAACAGGAATGGCTGCTTGAACTGTTGTGAATTTTGCCCATCCTGGTGCTGGAAGGGCAGGCTGTGCTCTCCCTCCTTCCTATTCTGGCAGTTTTAACAGTAAGAATCTTATGAGTTCCAGCTTTCCAGGATGAAAAAAAAAATACTTGTTGGGCAACTAGACTTTTGAGGGCAATGTTGGCGGTCTGCATTAATGTAAAAAATGATTTAGAAATGTAAGTGGGGCTTTAGCAGGGATCTCATGTCTGCAAACATGAAGACAGAGCATCTGGCTTGGTGGATGCTCCGAGTCCTGTCTGTAAGGGGCAGAGCCCTGTTCCTTCCACATACTATCTCCCCATCCCTCAAAAACAATGCTGCCGTCAGAGGCAAAGAAGGTCATCAGGTCCCCTTATCCTCATCAGTGGGGAGGGGAGTCTGCTGTCCTTTTAACTACTAAGTACCTGTGGGCTGCATTATCTCCAAGAAGGTGTAAAATTGAGGAATCAGGCTTTCTGCCATTTCCAGGTGCCTGAGATTTGATTACCAAAGAGGTGTGTCTTGCCCTCAGCCTCATGCATGCTGCTTCAGTGGGATGGGAGGGGTCAGGATTATCTGACCCCTTAAGTCTGGGTGGGATAGCCCCCAACATCCATGGCCCTGGGATGACTGGAAGACTGCAGAGAGTTCTGAAGAATTTGACCATTCTTCATTCTCTGAGGTGAGGCCACAGCAGAGGATTATACAGCATAGATAATTTCAGGTAAGTCTGGGAAGGCTTTCCCCGTAGATAAGGCATGACCTATGTTCTGTGTGACTTGAGTGGACCAGTTCTAATAACAGCTCAGCCATACTTCAAGAGAACAGCACAGCATTCCATTGGGAAGCACACGCATGCTCGTCAGTCAGATCCAAATGCTTTACTGATTTCTACAGCAGTCCTCATTCTCTGAGGTCTATTGCTCATTATGATTCTCTACAAGGGACATATAGACAGCTAAAAGTTATAGTGATTCATATATGTATTTTACAAGGTTTATGTTGCAGAAAAGTATTTCTAGATGATATCTGAATGTCCTACTTTAGGTTATCTATTACGTATTTCAATTATATTGTTAAGTATTTTGTAAATACTCATTAGTTTACCAAAGATTAATAGTGCAGAAACTCAATGGCAATAAATACTGTCATAGCTCGTTTACTGTGATCCTGACCCTTACTCTCTCCAGTGACTAGCAACAGTTCAGCAGACCTCATTAGTGCTTGTGAGAAAGGTTTAAATTAGGCTAAAATTCAGCTGCTGTTTTCACTGTTCAAAATCCCACAGCTAAGAACTTCATTAGCCTTCACAAAATACTCGGGTTGTTAGAGGATTCAGCTATTTTGGTTTTATGCATTCTGTGTGAAGTGAATGATAAAACCCAAAATAGTTGTTAGGATCCTTTTTTCTTTTTTTGAGTTTACACAAATGAAAATTAACACCCCTCATCCTTTGTGACTATTATGTGGACAAAACTAAGCTTAAAAATACTAAAAAACTTAAAAAAAATCACAAACAATTTCGAAGACTTTTCTAACTGTTGTTGTTACTCAAAAAACATTTTCTGCAAATGTTTTTATGTCATCCTTTTGGTCGCTGTCTTCCGAATCAGTGCAAAGTTGCCTCTCCAAGAGATCGGAGTTTTCATGGCACACGTCACCTGTTTCCTCTTGCTTAGTTAAGGTCTTGAATAAGTGTTTCTTTTGGTGCATTCTGAGGGCAGCAGCTGTTTTGCATATTTTGGGGCACTGGAAGCAAGCAAAGCCTTTCCCATCATGCTCCCGAACATGCCTCCGCTCGTGGTTCCTTTTTGTGGAGAGATATAAGAAACCCTGGAAACAGAACTGACAGTAGTAGCGCTTCTCCCCTGTGTGGATTCTTTCGTGGATCTTGAGCGTCTCGTTCAGTGTAAATGCCTTGTTACAATATTGACAGATGAACTCCTTCACGCCCAGGTGGATGCGCTCGTGCTTCTGTAGGTTCCCCTGCATTGAGAAGCACCGCCCACAGGTCTTGCATTGGTACGGCTTCTCTCCAGTATGGCATCTCATGTGCATTTTGAGCGTGGAGGAGCTCTGGAACTGCTTTGCACAGAGCTCGCAGATGTAAGGCTTCAAAGTGAGATGCTGGTGGGGCTTGCCTTCGGCTCCCGCCCCTGCTGCTTTGTCACCATCACAGAGCTCACACTGCAGCTTGGGCATCTCTTTATTCTCCTCTTCTTCGAAGGCCTTATCCGGGGGCAGTTTCACCTCTGCGCGATCCAGTTCAGCTGGGTACCTGCACCGGCTGATGGGGCTTCTGCTCCCACGCTCCTTCCTCCACTTGACTTTCCTCATTTTTCTCAACTGTTTGGATTTCTTCTTGGGCTTGTAATTGTAGTATGGGCGCCACGGCTTATCAGTGGTGTCCTGGTCACTCACTTCATCAAATGCTTCACTCATCTCTACACACTCAGCCTGGCACAGCCCAAGGGGGCTGTCTCCATGGGTTTCTGGGTCACTCTCCCGAGGTAACGTCTCCTCCTGCATTTGATACTTGGGTTTTCTCCCTCTTTTGTAAAACAGCTTAGACCCAAGGATATGCCTTTTCACAATGGCTTCGTTCCCAATTTTCACTGTTATTTGGCAAAGGGGTGCAACATTGCTATTTGTGGAGGTACCGGGCAGAGCAGGTTTTGCGATATAAGTTTCGATCTTACTGGTTTCTTCGACATTTGTGGTTTTGCCTGAAGATCCTCCATGATCAGCAACGTATTTTGCCTCCTCTGTTATTTCTCCCCTGTTACATGGAACAGCTTTCTTTTTCTCCTTAATGCTTTTGGGTCTGCTGGCAAGTTTACTGGCTTTCTCTGCCTCAGGCTTGCTATCCTTGATCAGGGTCGGACTGACCACCGGTTGTGAAGGGGACTTGTGGTTGTTGTCGGTCAGGCTAGTGATGGCATTGCTGTGCTTGATCACTGACGAGAACTGGCTGCTGTGCACAATGACTGAGGGCACCGAGCCGCTGTAGCTGATCACAGAGGCTGAGTGCTCACTGCTCTTGCCCAAAGATGAAACACATGCGGGCTCTTCCTGTAGGGTGGTGCCAACGGTGTTTCCAGTGGAAGAAACTGACACCTCAGTTGAATTGAAGTTATCGACGAGATTGGTTTTCTGCTTCCTCCATTTGAAACCTTCTGCATTTTTTACTTTGGCAGAAGTGGGTGTGTCCTGCAGTGAAGGTATTTCCACTGGGATGGCAGGGCTGCTGGTCAATGTGTTTCTGCCATCTTGGAAGTCCAGTGTGGGCATTTCAGAGCTTTGCAGATTTGGAACGATGAATGTATCAGGTACAGATTCACCCCGTTGACTGTTTCCTTGAGCACTTACATAGGAAGAGTTCCGGTAGCTCTTATAAGGTGCCCTCTTACATCTCATAGGCAAGAGCCTATAAAGTTTGTATGGATAGACAGTAGGCTTCAAGCCTCCGTTTGCTGTTTTTTTATTGATGGAGAGTCTGTGATCTATGGCATGAAAAGACTTCTGATGGTTTTTTAGTATGTAGTAGGTCATAAAAGTCTCAAGACAGAAAATGCACTGGTACCGCCTCTCCCCCGTGTGCCAGATCTCATGTCTCGTCCTGTACTCAGCCAGCGCAAACACCTTGTTGCAGTAATGGCAAGGGTACGTTCTTCTCCACGAGTGGACATTTGCATGCCTCCGGAGGCTGGACAAAGTCACATAACTACGTTTGCACACAATGCAGCTGTAGAGCATCTGCCCGTTCACAAACTTCAGCACGTGGTCCGTGTCTGACAAGGCACTCCCAGCGCCGGACAGCTCGCCAATTCTATTTTCTGGTACTAATGATTCTGGGGTTGTGAAGGAACTTCCATCTTGTCCAATAGTGGGGTAGTTTTCCAAGAATGGTTGGTTTCCTCCTGGGATGGGCATGTGGCTAGACCTCATGCAGATCTGCTCGTGCCGGTCCAGTCTGTTCAGAGTAGTGAACTGCTTGTTGCAGTACTTACACACAAAAGGCTCCTGGGTTGGCTTGTGGAGCTGCATGTGGGCACTGAGCAGTGTGCTGCTGTCAAAGGATTTGGAACAGCAGCTGCAATTATAAATGAGGGGTGGGACCTCTGCTGCTGGTGGACCAGGAGTATCAGAGGGTTGTTTTTCATCTTCCCTAGGAAAATGGACATCTCCTTCATTGCTGGGAGGTTCTGAGTGTGACAGAATTGGAGCTGGCTGTGGGCTTCTTTCTTGATTCACCTCTGGGCAGGTTACTAGAGGGAGTGGCATATTTTCTGTGGTTGAGTCAGAATCCTGGGTCTGGGTCTTTGGCTTTCGGCATGACTTTGCTTTTGTGGCAAGAGCTTCATTTTCCTTTCCCGTTTTACCAGATGAACTGCTCTCATGTTCCCTCAGAGGCTGACTCCTATAAGCCTCAGTGATGGAAGAAACGGCATATGAGTGCTCGGCAAGCGTGCGGACAGGCTCTGCCTCATGGCAGACACTGGTCCTCTCCTGGCAAAGGCTGGCTGTTCTCATGGAATCAGACACTTTTTTGAAGCTTGCTCTCAAGTCCAGGGGAGAAAACATGTTATTACTATTTTCCGTTTCAATGATGGAAAATGCGTTTGTGATCCTTGGCCCATTAGTGACAGCTGGTTCTTCGTGCCTTTTCTCATTTTTTTCTTCTTTAACCACGCCCTTTTCAGTAATGCAGACTACGTAAGGACCTGGGGAATTTGAGAAGTTGCGGTCACTAAGGTCTTCTAAGAATGATATTCCCAGCTTTTTCCCTGCAGCTGCAAGATCAGTGACGGTTTCCTGTCTCTTGACCACAACGGTGGAGCTATAGATATAATTGAGTATTTCTGTAAATACTTCGGCTTTCAGATCATCCAGCTCCAGGACGTGACTGGAAATGCAGATCGCATGACTCCAAAAAATGTTTTTGAAATAAAGGCTTGAGGCGGCCAGCACATTGCTGTGGGCTTTAAACTTGGTGTCTTCCACGATGATGGTGACATCACATAAGATGCCCCGAATGCGCTGCTCATTTAAGATGGAGAGCACAGTGTCACTGTGAAAGTCGTCCTTGAGGTCCCTGCAGAGGGACATGACTGTCATCTGAAACAAGAAACAAATGGTCAGGGGGCCTCCCATAGGTACCTTGATCATTTCTAGGCTACGTGCTACTTCTGGGAAAACTGTTTTTTTTTTTCTTTCACATAAGAACTCAGACGTTTATCTCATCCTGTTGTTTTCCCTAAGACTTGGAAGTCAACAGAAGGCCAGCCTTCATCTTGCCCCAGACTGTTTCTCATGCCATTGCAAGTAGCTGTAGTTGGAAATTTTCCCAGGATTCCTTCCCCTGCCTTCTGCAAGGTCTTGGCTATGTGTATGTACCCAAATATGGGGAGGGCAAGTTCCTGTATGTCCAAGCAGAAAGGGTATGCCCACTCGAGGCTGCTGCACGGAGATGCTAGAGCCCCGCAGCACCGTGGTCTTTTAGAAGCATTCACGTTTCATCTGACTTTCCCCGCTTAACACAACATCTTACTATTTTGTCTCAACTAGCATGCAACTTGTTATCTAGACAAAGCTGGCCTTGAACTCAGGGCTCCATCTACCTATGTCTTCTTCCAACGTCCTTCCCTGATACTCCATGACCTACAGATTAAAGCCAGGCTATCACATGTGCTAGGTGAGTCATAACCCGAGCCCTACTGGCCTGGAACTAGTTTATGTAGGCTAAACCGGCATTGAGTTCACAGAGATCTGCCTGTTTCTGCTTCCTGTGTGCTAGATGTAAAGGCATCCATTAACAAACATGGTTTCATTTGATGTATGTGTATGTGTGTGTCTGTGTGTGCCTGTGTGTGTGCGTATGAGTGTGCATGTGTGTGTTGCTGAGGACTGAATCTCTGGCCTCTACATGCTTGTCAAAGGCTCTAATATTAAGACATAATCCCAGCCTCTTCTATATGTTTTCAAAGATAACCTTGATAATCTGACCCAAACATAATTCATAAAGCAGAAACAATTTATTAATTTATTTTTAAAAGCTTCCCATAAATGACTGGTACCTTTATGTGAGGATTATCTACTCAGAGAAGCAGCAGAATGGAAGGAGCCAATTCTACCTTAGTCCTCTGAGGTGCTTCTCTTCTGAGTGGCTATGTCTGCAACTGAGTCTGACCACCAGGGACACCCTGCCTCCTTTCTACACATGGCCTGGGGAAGAACCAGCCTACTCTTTATTCAATTTCTCCTTTATTATAACCAGACTAGACTAGAGTTTTAAAAACAAACCCTGTGGAATACTAAAGGCAAACAAAGAGATCACGAAACAGTAGTCTAGGAAAGTACATTTCTAAGTCTATGACAATTGGGTCTCATCACAGCTTTTGAAGTTAGACAACTGAAAGGCCCAGTGGCTCTTGGACCGTCTAAAAATGTTATCCATGTAGCATGCACAAGTTGCTCTCTTTAGACTTGTTATTGTTGTGAAAATGTGCAAGAAACAATGGTTCAAAGGTTTTAGTTGATTGTAGAAGACAGGGTGGCAGTTCAGGGCAACTCACAGATGGTGTTAGGATAGAGAGGGATGAGAGGGAGGAGAGGAGGAAGGAGAGCAAGCGAGAGAGGAGGAGAAGAGGGGAAGGGAGACAGACAGAGGGAGAAGAAGAGTCTAGGCTAGCTAGCTTTCTTCTTCCCTGGCTTTTACTCTAGCCAAGCCCCCAGCCTGGCGCTTCCCACATTCAGGGCATCTTTCTCTCTTATCCTTTCTGATGCATCCGGAGCCATGCTTTACAAATTTCCTACATACTTCTCAAACCAATCAAGTTGACAGCTAAGACTGAGCACATGTTCTTAAACCACTGTGTGGGTGATGGCAGCTGAACGATCTTGTCAGTCTAACATGGAACAGTTTGTCACAATAGCTGCAAAAGAAGCAAGACATAGGCAAATGGGGACTTAGGGCAGCACTGGAGAGGAAGAGGGCCATTCGCATCAACATCTGCACTCTCTGACATTACAGATGCAAGCACCTCACAGCAAACCCTCCACATTTCTCCCAGAGAGTAACTGAAATCACAGGAGCCTCTGTAGATAGAAGGCCTACAATAGATTGGAACAAAAAAGTGTGAGTCAGAAAAAAGATTTGATTTATGTGTAATCACTAAAATGTTTTCTAAAAAGACTTTCATGCAACAAGTTTGCTAGTCTTGGCAGTGTTACTATGATAGAAAAACACGAACAGGCTGGGGGTGGGGGTGGGGATGGGGGCTGGCTCAGCAGTTAAGAGTACTGGCTGGCCTTCCAGAGAACCCATGTTTGATTCTCAGCACCCACATGGCAGCGCATACTGTCATTAACTCCAGTTCTGGGGAATATGATACCCTCTTCTGGCCTCAGTGGGCACTAGACACACATGTGGTAGACAGACATACATGTAGACAAAGCACCCATAACACATAAAATAAAAAATACTTTAAAAGGCTAATAAAAAATGTTCTAGATGTAGGGCAGTGGTGGCGCACTCCTTTAATCCCAGCACTTGGGAGGCAGAGGCAGGTGGATTTCTGAGTTCGAGGCCAGCCTGGTCTACAGAGTGAGTTCCAGGACAGCCAGGGCTACACAGAGAAACCCTGTCTCAAAAAACAAAACAAAACAAAAAAAGGTTATAAAAAGGATATAAAAAAAGGATATAAAAGTTTTAGTGAGCCAATATTAAAACAATCTGTAACTAGAGAACTGTTACCACTCTCTGTGCTGTGGTTCTCCTAAGTCTGTACTGTTTAACTTTACTATTATTATGTGAGAGAGAGAGAGAGAGAAAGAGAGAGAGAGGGGGGGAGGGAGAGAGAGAGAGAGACAGAGAAAGAGAGAGAGACAGAGAAAAAGAGAGAGAGAGAAAGAGAGACAGAGAAAGAGAGAGAGAGAGAGAGAGAGAGAGAGAGAGAGAAAGAGAGAGAGAGAGAGAGGTGTGTGTGTGTGTGTGTGTGTGTGTGTGTGGTGATAGCCTTGTGAAGTAGCACACACGGAGGGCAAGGGATACTTTTGTGGAGTTGTTTTTTCACTCTTCTGTGGGTCCCAGGAATTGAACTCAGGTCGTCAGCCTTGCCTAACAAATGCCTTGATATTTGTTGAGCCATTGTCGGATCAGCCCTGAATTTGTATTTTATCCAGAATAACTTTTAAAAGCACCTTTTACTGAGCAGTGGTGGTACATGCCTTTAACTCCAGTGCTCCAGAGATAGAGGCAGGTGGATATCTGTAAGTTGGAGGCCAGCCTGGTTGACACAGCAAGTTCCAGGACAGCCAGGGCTACACAGAGAAATCCTGTCTTGAAAAATCAAATAAATAAATAAATAAATAAATAAATAAATAAATAAATAAATAAAATCACCTTTTAAATATATAAATACATACGTGTATATAGATAAGTATGTATGAATGTATATGAACATTTAAATGAATATATGCATATATTATGTATTATACTTTTATTTTATAAGTACAGATATAGAAATAGAATGAATTATTCAGTACTCAAAACAGGAAACTAGAGAAAGAAAGAAGTGTAATTAATAACTGTGTCAGGGAAATAGCATGCACTGGGACTCAATCCTCAAAAGATGGTCACCCTATATTTACATAACTCAATATGTTAACAATATATAGTTCTATAAACTTCAATATAAACATTTGTGTGTGTTAGCATAAAATATATCTTATTTGAGTATGTCACAGGGAAATTCTCGTTAATCAGCATACTTGAATTCTTCTGCTGGCTTGTCTCCTGCTACAGTACAGGTCTATAGAACAAATACACAAACATGTAGTGTAAGCATGGGCAACTAAGTTAGATACGCTCCATGACTGACATGAGTTTTAAGACCATGTGCCTTGCTATATACTTGTAAACTTGTAATCCTAGCACTTAGGAGGCTGAGGCAAGAAGACCATAAGTTCAAGGCCAGCCTGGGCTACATAGGAAAACCTGTTTAAAAATAGATAAATCTAACAAATAGGTAAATACAAGTAATAAAATTATTTTGCTATATTTTCTTTCAAAATTAACTACCTTGTGTATGTGTGTTCATGTGTGTGTACAGATGCATATATTGGGGAGTTCATGGCATGTGTGTACATGGCCATGTGGAGGTCAGAGGTCAATATCGGGTATTGTTCCTAAGGAGCCATCTACTTTGTGTTTTGAGACTAGGTCTCTCATTGGGACTCAGGACTCATTATTTTAGGCTATGCAAGTTCCAGGGATATACCTGAGTCTATCCTCAGTGCTAGGACTGCAGGCATGCACAACTTTCTCACATGGGCAAAGGGGCCAAACTTGGGTCTTCATGTTTGTTCACATGGAGCAAACTTAACTGATTGACCCATAGTCACAGCTCCAGAATTGTCTACCTCATAAGAAAACAAAACAAATTTCTGTTCATGATAGACTCAAATAGTTAGGGGTAGGAGTCCCTACTCCATGTTGGCCTTCCTGTCTCACACCCAGATTCCAGTCAGCATATCTTCCCTTCATGGACTGCCTTTGTCATAAGCTTTGGAAGACCTTTACTTTCTGTGTACATCTTGCTTCCTTTCCTCTTCAAGGTCTGCTCCTCCTCCAGCCTAGAGCGCTCCTTTGCAGGTTTTAGACATACCCATCTCAAGGAATAGCTATCTGAGCAGCCTCCGGCTTCTAGAGCAAATGTCTTAATGTACATACTGTGCAAACAGAACCTCCCAAGGCAGAACCTTAAAAATACGACCAAAGACCCCGAGCTACTCTACTGGGAGCAAAATTAAGAGGAAAATAGAAATTAATTCTTGTCAATTTTATTCCTTTAGCCTGGCTGTTTTCAAAGCATATTTCAAGGGCCTCTGGTTTTCCTAAGACATTTTCCAAAATGTGAGATCAAAATTACTTTGTAATGATACAGAGTATTATTTATGCTTTTCAATATGTTGAAAAGCATAGTCTGGGGCAAGGGATGACAGGTAGGTGCCGGCAGATACCTCAGCAGACACCACGCCAGAGATACTCAATAGAAGGAGTAAAAACAAATCATTTTAATAACTTTTACTCTTGAGATGTGTGTGTGTATGTGTGTGTGTCTAAGCATCCTGTGTGATAAAAAAAAAAAGTGGTATATGTAAAACACTTAAAAGTTCATAGTGAGTGCTGGAGAGATGGCTCAGAGGTTAAGAGCACTGGCTGCTCTTCCAGAGATCCTGAGTTTAATTCCCAGTAACCACATGGGGGCTCACAACCATCTGTAATGGGATCTGATGCCCTCTTCTGGTGTGTGTCTGAAGAGAGCGATAGTGTACCCACATACATAAAATAAATAAACAAATCTTAAAAACAAAATAATGCATGTGTTAAAAGGTGCAAAAGATACTACGAGACTTAAATGTAAAAATTACAAAATGTTCAGAATCCATGTTGCTACCAACTTGTAGGAAATCATGTCAAATTTTGATATAATATCAAAGAATATCCATGGTTAACCTAAAAGGCTATTTTTTTAAAAAGTCTTTTCAGCTCTTTTTGTGCAAAGATGAATTTCTTTATATACCTCAACTAATATAACATGCTGTATTACTGGATGCAGGAATAGATGTGAAAATCAAATTGTCTTTCTATTAAGCCAAAATTGAAGGTATTCGACAAAATATAATACCATGTTCCTCACTGTTTTTTTTCACACAATCGTCATTTTACATGAAATGTTACTTTACTGTTTAATTAGGGTGACCATAGTCATTTTGCTTAAGTATTTAAATGCTCATTTGAATTTTTGAATATGGTAAATAATGACAGACCTCAAATGAACAAAACCTCTTTGAATCTTCAATGATAAATAAGTTCAGGGACTGGTTTCAAGACAGCTCACACCATCTATAACTCTAGGTCCAGGGGATCTGGCACCTTTTCTGGCCTTAGTGGGCACTAGGTATACAAGTGGCACACAGACACATGCGCAGACAAGACACTCATACACATAAATAAAAAGGGGATAAATATATCCTAAAACAGAAACTTTAAAGTTACTGTGCTGATCTTCAAGGCAACATTTATAATACTTTGAAATAATTTCTGCCTCTAGGAAATTATTTTACTAAAGAAAAAAATCACAAGTATGCCTAAAAGAACCAAATACAAAATGACTGAAAGTAAGCCACAAAGCAGATATGCCAGGCAGACGGGGGAGACTGAGGGATGGAGACATGTGCACAGCTACACAGACATGAGCTGTTGCCCACTTTGACTGATCTCTCTGGGTGTGAGTGTGGCTAAGCAGCTGGGGGTGGGAGGTGGGGGAGGGGACCACACAGAGCCCATTCCTGACTATTCCCAGTGAAAACCGTTCTTGGGTTGGCATGGCCGCCATCTTACTCTATAGAATTTACTATTTGCTTGCATCTTGTTTTCTTAAGTCTTGAGAACTACTTTGGTCACAACAATCTCCCTGTTCAAATAATTCTATCCACTCATTTACTTACAAACCAGGCCCTCCCGTCCTAAGGTGAGGATGTGCTGGTGAGGTAAGCAGATGCTGCTCTTAGGCCTTTGTTCTTAGACTGATTCTGAATACAGAAAACACATCTTGGTGATGGTGTAACCTCCACTTCCCGATATTTCCAGCTTAATTAGTGCTTCTTTCCCTCTAACCAGTTAAAACAATTCTACCAAAATATATAGAAGTAAAAATGGTTAGAACTATAATCCCCATATAATCTATATGATTTACCATATACCTCTTTATAAAGCTTGGTATTAAAATCTGGCATTTGGTGTGCATGTGTGTGTATGTATGCACATATGCATGCCCACGGGTGCCTGTCTGTGCATATGAAGAGACCGCCTTGGTTTTTGTTTTGTTTTTAAGAGCCAGCGTCTCTCACTGAACATGAAGGTGACCAGTCAGATAGACAGTGAGCTCTCCATATTCCCCTGTTTGTCCCCCAAGCACTACAGTTACAGGATCCGCATTACCTGAGTGTTGCGGACCCAAACTCGGGTCCTCAAGCTTGCAAAATAAACATTTTGTCCTGCGGGCCATCTCCTCAACTTCTGAAGTCTGTTATGTTTTATCGGTAAATCTCTAGAGCCTGACCGAGGAGAGGAAACAGCTCATTCCAGGGGAAGGCTGCTCTCCAGAGCCAGTCTGAACCCCAGGTTTCTAAATCCTCCCATCAACGAAGGCCGAGCCTTCTAGCCAGTACTGGGGCAGCTCAGTTCCTAACATAAATAAAATGATAGAGTTGAACTGACAAACAACTTTCTCCCCCTCTCTACTGCAAGTCGTGTTCTATAAAAAGAAACTTAGAAATCAACCCTAACTAAAAAAAGAATGCTCTATATGAGGATACTGACCTGGAATCCTGCAGAAGTCAACCTCACATTCCATATCCGGGTAGTGCAGGCCTATGGAAGGAGAATCCACTGTGTGGGGTTGCTAGGCCCTATGGAAATTTTCTGACAAAGGACGGTTTGCTGCAGGGAGCTGGCTCCGCCATCCCACACACATCCTTGCAGTACATTTGCTCATAGTCACGGTGAGGTCTACGTCAGACCACACGTGATTGGGTGTTAGAAATACAAGCACCAGATCTCAAAAACAGATTACAAAACAGAAGCCCTTTATAGCGCAGAGCTGTGTCTAGGAAGAGGAGCATCCCTTTGATTTTTGTCTTCAAAGTGAGGCCTCACAGGGGCCTGGATGAGTTGTTGCATGCCAGGCAGCGACACACTGAAAGGTACCAGATTCAAGGTAACACGGTGTGGCAAGCGAAGTTCGCTTTCTTACCTGAAACTCAAGAGTGACATTGTGAGCTACCGAATGCACTCCACATAGGGGTGGCTGGCTGGGGCAACCTCACCCATTATAGTATGTGGGTAAACAACGGACCTCCAGACTTGTAGTTGCGTGCACAGACTGTCAGAACGGGTATTGTCAGATTTGTGAATGATGCAACGGGCCCAGCTAAACATTTTGCATTGCATGTTTGTAAAGATGAAAGGGGAACAGGTTCATGGGTTCTTTCCCCCCCATTGAAATAGAGCAGTGTTTAGGATGGCCTGTCTGCCATGGGTTCATCTCAGGATCAAGCTTGCCCAGACACCTGCTGGCTTGAGAAACCTGGCAAACAGGCTCAGAGCCTGTCTCCTGAGCCCTCAGAGTGCTGTGTCCTTGTTTCAGCAAATTCCACCAACATTCAAGAGTCCCAAATGTTGAAAACATTTTCAATCTGAATATTGTTCCTTAGGACAGATTCCTGTTCTCTGAAATGTCTCACTGCAGGGATGAGCTGTCTATTAAGACAGCTGGGTTTTAAAGGGCAAATACGGCTTTCCTGTGAACTTAAAGTATGGGCAGACTTAGTGGAGGATGGCCCTTCCTTTCTCACTCAACTGCTACTCCTGGGCCAGTAACAGGGAAGAGCTGTTGCACATTCTGGCTTCTGAACAAGAATGCACATTTAACTAGTGGCAAGGACAGGTTATCCTAAAATGGACAGAGTACCAACTGCTGTTCAGCTCTGAATCGACTGCCATCAGTCCCCAACCTTACCCATGGACTCAACACAAGACATGAAATCACAGTTCATGCTGATTCTTCCAGGAAGTTGGCAGAGGGAATGAAATCTACACACACACACACACACACACACACACACACACACACACACCACACACACACACCAGCAAACCCATCACTGAATGCACAGTAGAGGTTCTGTGAATGTGTCACATGTAACTCAGCAAGTACATCACTTAGCACAGACTGGCAGTTCAACAAACACAACCTGGCAAGTGAAGTATGTAGCACATAGTAGGGGTTCAGTGAATGCTAGCAAACAGCTAGAGAACTAAACTGACTATGACCTGCCAATTGACTATGGGTAGAACTGTTCACACACCTGACGTTGGATTAGAGTACGAATACAGAGAGATCTGGCCAATCCATGCTACAAGCCTTCAGAGGCCTTTCCCATCCTGGGATAAAATCCAGGCTTCTCTGCAGCCTTCAGGGCACTTCGTTATCCATGGGGCACCCCACTCTCTCCTACTTCACTCTCTCCCTGCTCCACACATAGTCTCCCTTTGCTTCACCACCTGCCAAGTTTCTTCTGGCTCTAGAAATATACTCTAACTCAGGCACTGCATAAGGATGGCTTCCTCTCATGCTTCAGGCTTAGCTCTGAATCCCAAGGCATGTCTTCTATATGGCCTTATCTTATTTTCCCTCTGCTCTGACCTGGACATGAAGTGTCTGCCGTAGGCCCATCTATATATGACACTTGGTCCTCATATTGCCTGATTAGAGGCAATATGAAAGCAAGCAGCCTCATGTTCCTGGCCATCCTGGGCTATCATTAACTCTTCCTTGCCTTCCTTGCACATCCTTTGTCCCTTACGTTGCTTCTTTGAGACATTCTGTCTAAAGCAACACTAATTTGTATTAGTGTAAATACAGAAAATAAATGTATTTGTAAGTCAACACTCGCCTCACACCGCTTTCTCAAGCCACAAGTAGCACACAAATCTCAATCCCTAGTTATATGCAGGGCCCTGAGAGCTCCACCCTCACCACATACAAACACAGTTCTCCCTATGCATTCATCTATGATAAAGTCGGACGTACAGATTAGGCACAATTAGACATTAACAGTAATTAAAATCTAACAATTAAACAGACTATAATAAAAGCTACTTAGTACTCATGAGTTACTTCTAGACTTTTCCATCACATATGAGCAGAGTATAGCTGACCTTAGATAACTGAAACGGCGGAAAGTCAAACTGTAGATGAAGGGGGTGCTACTGCTGCTTCTTCACTGTCTTCCCAGGAAGTGGAATGAGCTATGGGAGGGACAAGCCTTTCTACTCTTGCTGTTCATGATACACAGAAGCCACACACGTTTTGTGGAGAAAAGAGAAAAACGTATGAAGCAAAGATGGCTCAGCCAGATGAGAAACCCAACCTGTGATGCCTGGTGTGGGGGCACACGCTTGTGTTTTCAACACTAGAGATGCTAAGAGAGGAAGATCAGGAGTTTGGGGCAGCCTAGTTATATAATAAGTAACAGGGTGACACAGGCTTGAGGCCAACCTGGGCTACACAGGAGACCTTGTCTTAAAATCAAGCAAAAATGAAAATGTGAAGGTCTATCTCCTGCACTCTCATCTCCATCCACCCCCACAGCTTTCTGGTTCCACAGCGCATGGCGCAGTCCAACACCACACATTACACATTGAGCATCCATAGGTATATGTTTATAAATCAATACTACATAAAGACAGTTGATCACAATTTTCATCTTCTAAATTCTCCAAATCCACTTCGTTTTCTAAGATTTACTTACTTTTATGTATTCATTTGTGTGTACCTGCTTGAGTTTATGTGCATGACATGTATGCAGTGCCAGTGTAGTCCAGAAGAGGGCATTGGATCTCCTGAACTGGAATTATAGGGGTCTGAGTACCATCTGATGTGTGTTCTGGGAATCAAACCTGGCTTCTCTGCAGAGCAGTAAGTGCTCTTAACCACTGAGCCATCTCTCTAGTCCCCAAATCCACTCTGAATAACATGATTTTTCATAATATATTTCAGATTGTGAAACATTCTGCATATTAACTCATTTAATGCCTTCCATGATTCTGGGATTCTACTAGATAAAATGAAAAGACTACTATACACTGATAGGATTAAATGAGTGAACTGAGGCAAGGCTTGAGATATAGAAGCTGGTATCATTATGCTCATAGGAGACATGGAGACATTGAGCCCATAGCAGTTACTCATTTAACAAGGGATGCGGCTTCTGATGGGGGATGCTTGCTAGAAGGCACTTGTTCTATACACAAAAGGGTGCTGTGTCCAAACTGCAAATTTATCACACAAGATCACTGCTGAAGAAGCCTGCAGAGAGACAGACCCATAAGAAGAAGGGCTGTCATAACAGCCAGTGAGTCACAGGTCAGAAGATCACTGAAAGCTGCTTTAGGGGCCCCCAAGTGGGGCAGTGGAGGATGAGGGCCAGAGTTACCCTCATGGCAGTCTTCAGGATAATCTGGGCACTGCCAGACAATGAGTCTCGATGACGGGTTTTGGGCTGAGGACCCCCCAGAAGTCCAGGTGTTTACAGCAGCTGTACCATAGGAATTTTCCAGGTGTAGGCTGGTATGTAATCAGTCAGTGTTCTCCCCACAGTCCAGAAAACATCCACATAGCCCAGATTTGCTGGCCTAAAGGAAGGCAAGCTCTAGTGCCCCCCTAACAAGAATGAGAGTATAGATTGACCCTTTCATTACAGGCCAGTGAAGCAGAGGACTGTGAGGGTCTAGCCAGGGCACAGCATAAGATCAACTGTGAGAAGCCTTAGAACTCTGGAGAGAGAGAGAGATCCTGCAGGGGGAGACCGGCTTCCAGCATGAACCTCCTTCGTGAGACATGGAAGCAGAGTGAGTAAGACTTGCTGGGAATGAGCATACTGACCTACTTCTTTGAACGTGCCCAATTTCCTTGTTCCCATCTACCCCTGGCAATACCATCAAATTATGGATTCATAATATGAACACAGATTCATCTGTGGCATAAGCCACTGAGGAGGTCAGAGCCCTCAGGATTCAATTACTTCCTCAAAGCCCATCAGCTGGCGACCATGGCCATTTCTGTCCCACGCTAACATTGCCACTTCTTTGACTTGAAGGAAGGAAAGGAAAAACCAGTCCTTTAAGCTCTATGATAACATTTTGCTTAAAGCCCATGGCCTAGGCCTTTGTCTCAGATACTGAGAATGAACTGGCAACAGTTTTGAAGTTAATTTCCAGGCTAGGTGTGGTGGTGCACACCTTTAACCCCAGCAGTCAGGAGGCAGAGGCAGGTAGATCTCTGTGAGCTCCAGGCCAGCCAGAGCCACACAGTAAGACTGTATCTCAAAGGTTTTAAGAATTTCCTTAGCACTAAAAATGTAAAGCTGGCCTCATGCATGTGTAGTTGCTGTCAGGGGTGTGTAAAGGGTGTGTAAAGGGTGTGTAAATTTCCGAGTGGCCTCCTCCCTCTGGCACTCATACTGATTCCTGCAGTCACTTTGAACGCCTTTTTACTGAGGAGTAGCTCATTTGGAGCTGGTGCTGGGCCTGTGGCCTACTTCTGGGTTACAGGACTGTGGGTGCCTGTGCATACAAGTGCCCAGTATGTGACTTACCCAAAAGACACACGTGTGCCAACTTCCCCCATGAGGCAACCAACAGCAAAGTGAAAACTGCATGGCAGTATGTGCTTCTCGAGGTGGTGCGCAGCACGAGAGTGCAATCGGATGCAAGAGTGGGACTCAGAAAGAATCAACAGTGTCATTGCTGCTGTATCGGGGCTTTGGAGACAGGACACCATGCTTGCATCCCACTGTGTGCTTTGCATCCTTCAAGAAATTATGGTGTGCTCTCGGGTCAAAAGCAGACTTCTGACTACTTTATGAAATAAATGACTATTCTCATGCATGTTTATATTGCAGCCACTCTGGGCAGCCTTTCCAAGTATTACTGTAAAGTGACATTCATATTCTTCACAGATGCATCAAAAGCCCCACTGAAGACTTGTCTGCTGGCAAGGAAGATGGGAAGGTAAATATGGCATCCTTACCTAACAAGCATAGTTTGTGCCTAGCACCACTGTACACATTACATACCTTACCCCAGTAAGCCTTGCTGCATTCCTTTTTCCCTTAAACTATTTGTGGGTGGACGCGTGGCGTATATGTGGAGGTCAGAGGACACCTTGTTGCGGCAGGGCCTACCTTAGAGTTTCCTGCTGCTGCCATTTAGGCCAGCTGGCCTGTTGGCTTCTGGGCAGTTCTGTCCCCATCCCTCATATCACTGAGATGACAGATGTGTGCCATTGCATTTGGCTTTTAATGGGGGTCCAGGGGCCTGAACCCAGGTATGAGATTTGTGTAGCAAGTGCTTTTACCTGCTGCACCACCTTGTTGGTCCTAACGGCAATCATACTTTACAGAGATAAAACTGACCTGGAGAGGCTTTGTAGCTTGGATAAGATCATTCAGGCAGATCTGGGATGAAAATCACAGACTGACCCCAAAATTGATTTTCCTTCAAGTTCAGGAACATGAAGACAGAATAAGAACTTAGATTTGTGGGCTGGTGAGATGACTCAGCAGTTAAGAGCACTTGCTTCTTCTGCAGAGGGCCCAACTTCTGTTCCCAGCACCCATATGATGGCTCACAACCATCTATAACTTCAGTTCTGGGCATCTGCTGTGCTCTTCTGACCAATGTGGACACCAGGCATGTATGTGGCATATATGACTGCATTCAGGCAAAACATACATACTCATAAAAGTAAGAATTTATACTTCCTTGTCTTCTAGGTTTCATGGAGCAATGTATACTGGGAACTGAAGTCCCAGAGGCTTGTATGGTATTAGCCTTCTTTCCACTGCATGTTTTACAAACTGTACTCTAGACTGAGGCAGGGCTACCATGTGCCCTAGGTATATAGTTTATACCGAGTGGTAGGCTGCGAACCCCATGTTCTGCTTGCTCAGTTATGTGCCTCAGGTAGGCCAGTACCCCATCAGAAAGGGGCTGTTTCTCTTATATGCTCAAAGGTACCATATGTTTCACAATAAAGGAAATAAGTATTTCCCATAACATTTTAATTCATTTTCTTAAAATACATATACCCGTCGGGCGGTGGTGATGCACACCTTTAATCCCTGCACTTGGGAGGCAGAGACAGGCAGATTTCTGAGTTCGAGGCCAGCCTAGTCTATAGAGTGAGTTCGAGGACAGCCAGGGCTATACAGAGAAATCCTGTCTCGAAAAACCAAACCAAACCAAACCAACAAAAACCAAAACCATATACCCAAAAGTAATATATGACAGTTGAATATCACTTTAGCTTTTATTTTTTTACACTTCTGTTTCAAGGCTGATCACCCTACCACCTGTTGCACCTAACACAGGGGCTAGTACAAGATGGAGTAACAGAGAAGGAAGGGTGGGGGTGAAAGTCACTAATCTAGGAGAACAGAGAGCTCCTCAATGCCTAGAAGTAGTCCACTTATAAGATATAGTTCTACTGAAGGAGAATTTAGGATGAGGCAGGCTGGCACCGTGGAACTCATCCTGGTTCCGCCATGACTTCAAACTCTTGGTACTGCAGTTTCTTCAGCGGTCAAATAGCACTGGTGGTGGAATATGGGCACTGCTCATGTTTCCTCTAGGCTGATGCAAACAGGCATTAGCAGTTTAGCAAGAGCCTTTTAAGGTAACTACTTGTTAGTTGGTAGGAAGGAGGCCAAACAAGACAACTGTTTGTATGACCAGCACATTTCTGTGATGTGCATTTCCCCTCTTCCATGACAGGCTCATGTAAACCTGGCTATGAATGTAGAAATACACACTCACAAGACTGACGTTTTGGGATTCTATACTTATTTAAGATAAGAGCAGTCTCTTCCCTTCCCCCACACTGTGCTCTCATTACGCTAACTCCCTACTTTTATACTCTCCGCAGAACATCTATGCTCCTCTGCATGAAATCCCTTTATGTAGGAGGGACTTTTAAGAGTACAGTCTTGGGATCTCCTTGCTAGTCCTTGTTTAAATCTAGGAACCTAAGACCTTAGCCATTTGGTTGCAATTTAGTTTACAATCTATACAGTATATAGTGCATCTACACGTATTATATACTGTATATATAGTATACAATATATTAATCTATTAATACTTAAATATATACTGTATATATATAGTATATATGCTATATGTTAATATAGTATATATATTAGTTTAAGTATTAATAGATTTATTAGCTTGTAGTTTGTGCAGTTAAAAAAATTAGTTTCAGTTTGAGGTTTAGCACAGTTCTGTACTTTGTTGTAGATTATGCTTTGAACTGGCATCAAATTTTTTGACCAAAATCATCAGCAAGTGCTGGGGTTAGGCAGTAATTCTAAGTCTTCTTGCTTGGCTGGACCAGCCTTTCTCTTAAGTGATTACCTTTCTCCTCTGAAGGCAAAGTTGGTCTGTCTACTGTAGTACCTGGGCTCTGTTCTAGTCTGCTAATTTACTTGCTGTACGACAATGTCACTAACACAGTTCCTTGGGCAAAGCCCTTCCCTGGTGGAAGCTTGGTGAGGGCTGTGACTTGGGTTGGTCTGCAGATGATGACCACAGCCCACTTCCGGTTCACAGTACAATGCCTACAAGATGACATAACGTACCCAAAGAAACACTCAAGAATCCTAACCAGCTGGCAAATCCACTCCCACCAAAATGACTCTCAAAACAAGAAGGGTAAATTTGGAAAAAAAAACGTTGCTTCAACAAGATGGCACAGTTTTACTTAAAAGCTTAAAAGCATGGGAGGAGGCCACACTGGAGCTCATTCTTCAGGTGCCACAGATTCCAGAGCTGATTCCAAGGCGGCTCCATCTGTGTGAAACCTTCATTCAGAGACGTCTTCACCCCTAGGGACCCACGGCCTTTTGAGATCTTTCCTTTACTGACAGGAATCTAATTCCTTCAGCCATTCCCTTGCTAAGAGAATGTTACAGAGAAGCTGAGGGAGACAGGTCTCCAGACTTTTCTGGTTTCACAGGCCTTCCTGCACCAGGCTCCATAAACCGCTGTGCCAGAACTGTACCCTCTGACCTTGGAAACTGCCTGACGTCACTAAGCCTGCTTCAGCCCATAAAAGGGAGCTCAGGCTACTTCCGGAGTGCTGGATCAGACAGAAGCTAGGCATGCTGCAGCAGCCAGGAAATACAAGCATAGTTGTCTGCTTTATTTCTATTATGATTACGTACTTTTAGAGGAAGGCCACAGGCTTCTTTCTTTCCTTGTTTCTGCCATCTCCAACATCCAGGACTGAATTTTACAGTCAAAACTCAAAATTCCATGTTTATTCTTACTCTATTTAAATGTGTTCATTTGGTCCATTCCTGCTCCACTTGCTGACGTTGAAAGCACTAACCGTATCTTAAAAGACATTGATGGATTGCTTAAATGCTCTACACTGCTTCCTGCTTCTACTATGGACAGTGCTGACTAACAGGCATGAAGGGAGGTGCTCTTGCATGCACCCAAATCATCGCTGGAAGTCAGTACTGTTTATCTGTGAGACTTTAAGGCACATTCTTCCATCTTTCAAAATAGGAATAATAAAGCCCCAGTCTCCTTTCAAACGAGGGTGGCTGAAGGCACACAGCCAGCATGAGGCTCTGGACCCCAATGCATGGAATCAAGACACACAACATGAGGTGAGTGAGTTCTTGACTTCAGATCCAGAAAGCTTCAGAGCTGCAAGGAACAGCCTCAGGAGGAGAGAACAGTATCTCACAATTCCTAGAGTGAGTGACCTGCGGCTCAGGCTGCTCTTTATAGGGGACTGAGTGTAAAACCATAACAAGCAATATTCTCTGTACTCACTGTTTCAAGTGCTGGACTAATTTCCTTTCACCTCCATCCCCTCAATCCCAATTCCAGCATCTTGTGGTCCCAGCATCTTGTGCTCTGCCCAGCTATGGAATCTAGACAGCCTGTGATTGTTTCAGCTCCGATATCCGCTTACCAAGCAGAATACCTCCTTCCCCATCTGACTCTTTCCAAAGGCCAACTTTGTGGACTCAAAACACAGAGCAAAGGCAAGAGCACCCGGCTGTATCCATCCTGCCTGGTCCTATCTCATTCACACTCTCATACACACCAACTCACTTTCCTTCACATGATGTCCATGTCTGTGTGTCTGTGTGTGTGTTCTCAATGTTAGTAAACATTAAACCGCCATCTCCTTTTGACTAGCATGTTTGATTTCTGGACTTTTAAGTTTTTGCTGGCCAGCCTGTATGTCATCACCATGCTACAGAGCATGTGGTCATTTCCTGGTTCTGCTTTGCCATCCTTCATTACCTGATCATAGCATTTTGTTTAACATATTCTGTAAAATGACAGCAATTCCCAAGATGATTATGGTAATTATGTTAAAAATAGATCTTGGCAAGAAAATGTTCAGTCAATGGTATGACATATTACTAGTTATGCATTTTAAATACATTCCCTAAAATTACGTACTTTTTAATTTTACTAACAAGTGTCTGAGGCAATACTGACTCAAAAAACCAGAACTATCTCCTCCTTTTGGCCTTTTGGACTCCTTCATTTCTTCACTCTGCTCCTCTTGGAGGTGCTGTCTCATGGAACAGATAATATCGGCTTAGATCTTTCAAAGTTACTTTATTTAGGGTTCTTGACTGCTTCAACCTCCCTTCTGGCCCACCAACCAAAGGTACGGGAGAACAATGATTAATAAGACAAGGGGGTTATGGAGCTGTTTAGATACCAATCTTTGTTGTCAGGATACCAGCCACCAAGCCCAATAGCAAACATCAAACACGAATCAGTAGTGGTGGTACAACCCAGCAAAAACTGCAAGGCTCTGCCAGCACAAGTCAGCAGAAGAGACCAGAAGCAGCTGGAATACCATGAGAAATTCTTTGGTGTGTTTCTCTCGATGAAGTGAAGACAAGCAAAGCATTGCATGGCTAACAAAGACCAGCGAAGTGTTGCACAGTGTCGCAATGCAAGAGCGGCCTTTCACCGTCTGTGGGGTTCTACTTACACTCCCTCTCAAGTGTCTGCTCCAGAAAAACATGTGTCCTTTCACGAGTCTGTTTCAGCAAAGCATCACATGTCCTCTCACAAGATAGCTTCCACAAAAACATCATAGGACACAACTGAATTTCCAAAGAAACCAGAAATTTCCACTTCATAAATGGGCTAGCAGAAACTCCTATATCTGGTGTCCAGGCCTGAGGAGGAGGGAGCCTTAAGCTTAGTTTGGGGAAAGTCAGGGAAAGGGAAAGGAGTTGAGTCCTCAGGACCTAGGAGGGGAGGGACACAGCAGTCAACTCCAGAAGACTAAGCAGCACAGGGCCAGAAAATGGAGTGACACATCCCGAGAAGGATAGACAGAGGGGCTGGCTGCTTCCCAGGGCCTGATGGGAGATGCAGAGGCAGAGAACGGCAGGGCCCCAGACAAAAGTGTCAACATCATAAAGACCTGGACTTTCTCTCTAGTCCCAACATATGTTCTTAGCCCTAACTACAGAGTGGAAAGAAAAGAGGCTTCGAAGTCATCTGGGTGAGTGAATCTTCTAATGAGACATTAGAGGAGAAAGGAAAAGACGGCTGACTAGCCATTAACAGATAGGGATCCCAGATCTAGTGTGGGAAGAGGATAATGAAACCTGGGTCCCTCTAAGTAGCCTTGGGAAGGCAGGTGGCTCTTGGCCGCTGGAGGAAGCTGTAGAGTGCACTGGCATGGGGTGGGGGCTGCAAATGTGATCATGGATTTTGTTCAACTGCATGAAAACAACAGGCCCAAAGGAGCCTGAGAGGAACAGGCAAGCTACCAGAACCACCACCAGGAATCCTTATTAAAAACTGTTTCTAGCTGTCACCCTGAACTGGAGTAGCCTGGAGTAAATCTGAGTTTAACAAGAGCCCAGGTATTTTTAGATCAAAGGTGGTTTGGGGCATTAAATTAGTTTCCTGAGGATGCTATAACAAACCAGCACACTCAACACAGATTTACTCCCTACAACCCAGGACAGAGCCCGGCAGGGCATTTGCAGGTCCGGGCTCCCTCTGATCACAGGCATGTGCAGAGTCCTACCTTGCTGCTTTTAGCGCTGGCTTCTGGCTACAGGATGCTCACTTTTACCTTTCTCTTTTCATCTTTATGTTCATGTCTCTCTTCTGTGTGGCTGCCTGGTCATCTAGAACGATCTCATTTCTAGGTTCACAATTATGATCATCTCTGAGATCATTTTTCCATATGAGATCCCAGTTGTAAGTTCTGGGTTGTGGGCAGATCTTTTGGGAGGCCTCCATTATTCAGCCCAGTAAAACCATCATGGCAATAACTTATAGATGAATGGGAGAAGGGCATGGATCCAGAAGCTGCAAGCTGAGTTCCCTAGCAGCTGACAGAGAAGGAAGACTGGGAGAGCCATTGCAGAGACCACTCATGCACAGTGACTTGCATGGCACTCCCAAGCACTCCCTGGTACTGAGAGACACCACGGGGCTAAGAATCAGGGCAAAGATCTCCTGAAAGTATTATAGGTTGGGGGGGGGAACACCTGCAAGTTAATAGAGTTAAAATGACTATGCCACCTTCTAAACAGAGGCAAGCGCTTTGAAGGGCTGGAGAGACTTAGTTCATTTTCCAAATTGGACTAATTTGATATGAAGCTCAGATTTCCTCTCTAAAATACAGTGACATGCTCTTTCCCCCACCCTTGCACTTGAAGTTTGGACAAGCCACCATGGCAGAATGGGATT
Source organism: Grammomys surdaster (assembly GCF_004785775.1). Lineage (NCBI taxonomy): Eukaryota > Metazoa > Chordata > Mammalia > Rodentia > Muridae > Grammomys > Grammomys surdaster. The sequence goes on from NW_021621048.1 coordinate 6,760,240, forward strand.
ATTTCTGACTTAGCTGTTTCTTTAGGATCAGGCAGCCATACTGCCAGTCCCCAACACTGGAGGTAGCTCTGAGTCCCTTCTCACCACCTATTGCCGTCTCAGACACCTTCACTGGGAGCAGCTCTCCCCTTACTTGTATAGTGATACACTCCCCCCTCCTTAAATCCTTCATTCTAATCGTTCTTGTTACTTTCCAGATACACAGAAAGGCTTTCTGTCCCTTCAGACAGAAATTTCTCTTCTTGGAAACCATTTCATCAGTCTTCAGAATTTGAGTCTTACTGAGATCTCTTACTCCAGCATGCATTTCTAAACAGAATCTAACCCATACCCTTGAAGACCGTCCTTAAAATGCTCTCTAGTTAGCAAGCTGGCAAACTCGTCTGCGCAAGTTTGTCTCTGTGCTTCACTATGTGTATGGCAATGTTCCCCAAAGGATAAACTCACACGAGTCAGGGGACTCTTGGGTGCATTCTTCCACATAGCAGGGCTGGAATGGGGTGGGAAGCAAGATCTCAGGTTAGGTCCCCACTGCCAGTCCAAGGACCACACTGAGGAACAAGCAGGACTTCCCTGAAGCCATCATCTGCACATCCATCAACACACCTTGGAGCAAATCCCTGGAACAACCTCATCTTGGTTCCCTACTAGTGACCCACATGACACCAAACCCTACAGCCTTACTTATATAATGGCAGAAACACGCCTTAATGCTCAAGAGTTCCAAAACAAGGCTGATAGCGGAAACAAATGAGGGTGAGGGAAACAGAACGGACTCTACAGCATTGCCTTGTATGTGTGAGCCATCTTCATTCACATCTAACAGAGATGCTGGCTGTTCACCTACGTGAGTGGGTAAGTGGGGTCTATAGAAGCTAAGGTGTCCTGCCTCTGCTGACGTAGTAATAGCTCTGATGAAGAGGATGAAAGCCAGCGATACGAAAAGCTAACATCTGCTAAGCACTTTCTACATATAAGGCCCCATGCTGAGTGCTGCACACACAACATGACTCACCACCAAGAGCAAGGAGTTGCTAAAAGATGCTAAGAAAGGGAAGGTGTTGCATACTCCACGGTGACGGTCAATAAAGTGTTAATAGAAGGGTCGAGGACAATTCTGACAATTCCAGGACAACTCAGCACCCGCTGCTTGACAGCTTAGTGAACATCCTTGCTAAGTCAACACCTTAGATCACATCTGTTGGGGGATGCCTGTTGTCCTTCTTTGTTGGTACCCATCACCTGATGCTAGGCTTGGATCCATCCTGCTACCTTGGGAATGACAGTCCAGATAAGGAGGGACTTCCTCTAATGTATTCCTTCTGTTTCACCCAGTACTGGGCAGCCTAACAAAGGTTGCTGCATGTACCTGATGCCTCTCCAGCTAGAACAGACCTTACAGAAAGAATTCTGCTCACATGAAATGGGCATAGTTATATATGAAGTGGGTGATTTATATGCAGTGACATAGAGAAGGAAAAGTCAGTGGTTGTTACCTTTCCTTGGGTTGGGCCCAGGACAACTTCAAGCCAGTGCTCTATAGGAAAAGACTGTATAGGCTGCCCCTGATGGGCATGATGGGCAGATTCAGACAGTATACAGTAGAATCCACAACTGACCGCAGCCTGTGTATGCTAAGTCTCTAAGTATTCACAGTAATTTTCAAAAGTCTTGGGGCAGGAGAAATGGCTCAGTGGTTAAGAGTAGGCACTGCTCTTGCAGAGGATCCAAGCTTGGTTCCTATCGCCACATCTGGCGGCTCACAACAACCTCTGACTGCAGCTTCAGATGGTTAGACTCCTCTGATCTAAGTGGGTACCTACACTCACATGCACCTACCCACTCATATTCATATACCTAAGAAGGAAAATAAAGCTTAAAAATAAGGGCTTGCAGCATTAAAACTACTTCTTATCCTCTGATTATCAGCCCATTGTTTAATGTTCATATTACCTCCCTGAACTGTATATACTTGAGTTTTAGACCTTAATCTGTAAAATATAAGTTTAAGGTACTTCAATTTTTATAGCTGGTCTTACAGCTTTTTCTTCTTCTCCTACCTTCCCCCTCCCCCTGGTTTCACCCCTAACACAAGAGAGAACCAGGCCAGAGGGCAAGAGATGCTTGAGTCTAATGTCTTCCCTTCTGTTTTTTCTTTTTCTTTCTTTCTTTCTTTTTTTTCTTTCTTTTTTTTGGGGGGGTTTGTTTTTTTAAGACAGGGTTTCTCTGTGTAGCCCTGGCTGCCCTGGAACTCACTCTGTAGACCAGGCTAGCCTCGAACTCTCGAACTCAGAAATCCGCCTGCCTCCCAAGTGCTGGGATTAAAGGTGTGCGCCACCACCACCTGGCCTGTTTTTTCTTTGACCACAACTACTAACAAATCACAAAGCCCCTTAAATGACCAACATTTGCCTCTTGAGGCCCTCACATTTATATATCCTCTGAAAAGTCCCCAGAATTCCAAATATCACACAGTCGCAGAAACTATCTGCAGCTGGCAAAACCATGTCTCTGCTAAAGCATGAGGCAAATCATGGTCAGCTGCCACATCCCCACACCTGGGATCAAAACAAAAGCACATTCTTATAATATTTCTGTTTTTTTTTTTAAAAAAAAACAACAAAATTCCAAAATGTCACCACAAATTTTATTCTGTTTCTAAAATTTCATCTGTCTAGTGACTCACTGTCCTAAAATTTAAATCCTGACATGTCAGTACCCAAGGTTTCCGTGAAGCCTTCACATGCACTGTATGTGAGTGACACTTGGGTTCTCCAGCTTCTTTCCAGCCGGTTTGTTCCTATCAGGAAGCTCCTAACACATGAATCCTGGGAAACAGAGTGCAAACTCTTCCTTTAAGTCTGTACATCTTCAAGATGGGGTCTCCTCACGCTGAGCTGATCGAACCATCCGATCTATCCACTCTCCCATAGTCACCGTGAGCAGGTGGTGTAACAGGGGATGGGAATGACTGAGTAGAACACAGGACTTTATTTAGCTCTAACTGTGTTAGAGTACTGTGAGGTGACATCATCACACTGCATCGCTGTGCCCTTCCTAATATGACAAGGACAAAATGACAGCGAGAACAGAGCCTGGCAGTCGGAGCTTCAAGACAACGGAACAGCACAAGAAAACATGTCTACTGAGTTTTCAAATCAAAACTGCTCCTTTGAACAGAAGAAGCCAATGCTAGGAGGCCAGTTTCTTCTCTAGAGGTGTCATGGAGACACTGAGCTGACCCCTTTGGTCTGAAGGATAGTCTGAGTGGTCGTCATGCATTGGGAATTCCTGGGAAACAATTCTCATGCCTGACTCTGCTTTTACCTCCTCTCTCTCTACCTTCAACTGACAACCTCACATTTGCTACGGTTTCCCATGGAGTTCCAGACACACCATGTCATGGTACAGAATCATCGGTTTGGGACCAAGCCCCAGGTGTTTGTACTTTCCCTATACACACATTTCCATCTCCCACATTTCCCATAATCCCTCCTCCATGTTTCCAGTTTGAAACTACCGTTAGCAGCAGTGATTCCTGAGAGAGGCCAGGTATGCTGGCACAGGCCTCTGAGGCCTCTGGGGGTTGTGAAAGCCACTTCCTCCTAGAGCTTGGGAACCCTGGGTAGTCTGCAGAGTTGTTGAACAAGCACAGCAGAAGGTCTGAGGAGACACGCACATGGCTTTTTTGATTATGGAAAAGCTACAGAAACTCCAGCCAGCATATAAACAGATGCATAGTAGTCTCGATCAAGGGAAACAAGAAGGAAAATATGACTGAGAGTGGAATAGAATATAAATATCTACATTTTGGGGTGGCTTTTGCCAACTGCATTCCGGAATTACTTTCATAAAAGCAGAATGCATCCAGGGTGATATTGAAAGCCTATAACTCCAGCACTGGGGAGATGAGTCAGAGGCTAGCCTGGGCTACACTGAGAGGTAATCGCTCCACCACAACAAAACTCAGAATGTGTGTTTCTGGCACTATTTGGGTATTTAAATAGTTCCCCTGTTCACATGTTTGAGAGAGAATTTATCTACATGGTAAAATTAAAAAAAAAAAACCCTCCCCACACAAACCCCAAGCCATCACAGACAAAAGCCCACAGTATGCTGTTTAGAACAAGTGTCTTTAAGTATACTCATCTAAAAATAACCTAAATACAGGTTATGTTACTTGAATAGTCCAGCCTCTGCCTGTGCTTTCGTTTTAGAAAACACGCTCACAGACTGCACAGTGGGCGGAGCTTCACTGGGTATACTCAGTGCAGAAAATGGCCACCAGGTTGGGCCTGCACACTACAAAGCAGGGCACCTTCTGGGGACACTCTCCCTTCTGACAGAGAACCATTTTTTCCCACCAAAACTGGATTTGTTTGCTGAATACCCTGGTAAGTAATCACCAGAGCTTTTACTATCTCCCGAGCAAGGGGGCCTCATGGGGAAAAACACATTATTTTTAATGCACGATGGTTGTTAGGATTAAAAGAAAGACTTCTATTTATAAAAGAAAACCATGTTGACAGGTATTTCTTGAAGAGAAGTCCAAAGCATTTTGCCAGAAATTAATAAACAGAAAAAAGTCATAAAACAAACAAAAAGTCTTTTAATTGGTTTCCTGGTAAAATGTAAAAACAAAAGAAAAAACAAAAAGACAAACGCTGAGAAATTAAATAGACACCAAAGCAGGATAAGAAGTCATTCAGAAGTATATTTCTATTTAGGAAAGGCTGTGTTCTTCCAGGTGATTGACAGTATATCTGTGCAAAAAGTCAACTCATAGTGAAGGGGGCTAAAGACTCCATAATCACTGGACCTTGGTAGGAAAAAAATGAAGGTCAGGGTTGTTTTCCTCACCCCAGTTAGCACAGGCCCGAAGGACAGCAGGGCACTAAGGCTCAGCCCTGGAACCACTCCACTCAGTCACCCACGTTAGCAGAGTGAGCCCTCTCCCTCATTTCCCATGAAAACAAAGGTGAGAGCCAGTTCTGCCAGAGGAAGGGGAGGTGTGATTCAACAAGCATGCAGAGGGTGTGACGGTGACACTTCCATCAAACAGACGTGTGATTCAGCACTAAGGCAGTGGAGAAAATGGCTATTTGAGTCATGTCAGGGACCACAGGACCAGAGGAAGATGGATGTTTAAGCAGAAAGCGTGGTGTATTTGTAAAAAAAAAAAGGAAATCCTCATTTATATTCAGGAACCAATCATAATACTGCTAGAGCTGATGAAAGGCTTCTGGGGTCACACAAACACACATGGCCAAGAAGGCTGCTGTGATTTTACTGCAGGGAGCTATGGAAGGTGGGGTGGTGCCATTCCCAATACCTGGCATGCGTGTGGAGGCCAGGGAGGGCACCAGAGCCCTAGAAATGGAGACACGGCCTATTGTGAGCTGCCATAAAGGTGTTGGGAACAAATCCTCTTTAAGAACAGCAAGTGCTTTTAACCACTACAGCCATCTCTTAAGATGGTCCTGGTAAAGCCTTGATCCATACTAAACTCCTGGTCACTTCAACACACACAGGATAGAACAGGGTAATGGTTGGAATAAATACATTAAAATGAAGCTGAGAGATAAGGCGTCTAGTGCAGCTTCATCTTAGCATAAATGTACATCTATGTGCTCAAGGTTGTAAGAGGAAGGGAATCACCATTTATCTGTTCCTGTAGCTACTGATCAAATTATCACTCAAAGTTTCAAAATAGACCAATATAAGCTTAGGATGGAAAAATTCAGCTTACCAGGACTTTGCTCACGTCACAAGCCTGGAAAACGGCCCAGCTGGTTCGAGAGACTGGATTTATCTGAGTCCAGTATCCTCATTCCAGTGTATTAAGCTCATATGCTCAGAAAAATAGACCCAGTATTTAATAGATATAAACTCAAAAGTAATGGAATTAAGTTACTTTTAGAAACTTTTTGCAACAACAGAAAGGTATTCTTTTTTTTTCATTCATTCTTTTAAGAAAGATTCTGATTTGTCTGCTGTTAACACTGATACAGTGTTAATACCACTGTCAAAACCACATTTAGCAGCCTGAATTTTAGCGGTAAGAAGTGTGTTTGGGAGTACGTGAAAGTCGGTGATTTATTCTCCATTTGTGCAAGCTAAAAACTTATGCAAATGAAGCCACTTAATATTCATTGTGCGTATCATATTACCTTGCAAAGGAAACTGCCCACAAACACATAATGCACCGCTTGTCAGTCTCGTGTTCTTGGGCCCATCCCTCCTATGCAGAGCCCAAGGAGAGCTTTGTTCCAGAAGCTGGAAACATGTTCCTCTGATGCTTTTTGCTCTCCTTACAGGGTTCTTTCTGGCTCCCCAGGTCATTTCTTTTCTTAAAAGGCTCAATACTCAACTACATTCTTCCTATACTCTAATGGGAAACCTCTTTATCTTTTTCTGTATAGCTCCTGATCTGGCCTTCCCCTTCCTAAGGGGTCCAGATGAAAGATGGCAGCTTCAGTGCTTTATGTTCAATGCCCCTAGGGTACAACTCATCACCTCCTTCTCAGGGTCCCCATGGTACCACGCTCTGGGAATGCTATGCCAGCATCAGGTACTTCTCCATCTAGGCAGCTGACTGCCATTTCTTCTCATTTGCCCACTTGCTAGCCCAAGTGAATCCTATCTACTCTGGGCCCACCCCCTTTCTTGGAGAACTGCAGCAGCCTTCTTCCTTGTTTCCTCCCCTCCCAACCTCCTCTAAGCTATGCACAAGGACAGGCTCCTAAGGTACAGCCATGACATTTCCTTGTTCAAAGAGCCTTAATGACACCATTGATTAACACATTCCAATTTCCTAGTTGGCATTCAAGACCATTATTGTTCAGCAACAAATATTCTCCAGTTCTATTTTGCTCTGGACACCTGTATAGACCAGTTCTAACTCAACTGGACTTGATACTTTTCATGGATTACACTCCCTGTTCTCTCAGTCTTCCTCTCTTCCAATTACCAGAAGATTTCTTTTTACATTTACTTCCTGGACACACACACACAAACACAGAAGAGGGACTGTGTGTGTGTGTGTGTGTGTGTGTGTGTTTGTGTATTTCTTGTTTGTCTTTTCAAGCTCTATTGACAGTCTCAGGGGGAACTGTCAGTTGTTTTTCAGGTGAATTCTCTAGTCCCTCTAGTGGGGTCATACTTATGGCAGCTACTTGATAAACATTTGCTGCCTAACATTTATAGAACTTCATAAAGTTCACAAAGCCCATGTGCAGATCCATGGTCTCATTTATTTTTATACAAGACTTATGTTGTAACAAGTGGCGGTCAGGTCCTGTACTCTGATTTCTAGCGCTTAATGCAGTTCCTGGGGCTGTGCCTTTCTATCCCATAAATCACACAAAAGTGTTTGTGTCTCTTCAATTGCTTTATTTTAGAATGCCCAAAGTTGTCTGGTCTACAAAGCCAAGAGATTATTTTGAATCAAAAACTTCTCTTGTCAAACTGCTTCCTCTCCTCCCCACTTATGGGTAAGGTACATAAATTTAAAAAGGTCTCCACTGCAAGTGACAGAAACTGAAAAATGGAAATTTTAAAGTTGGGTTTCATTTTGAAAACGAAAATGATCTAAGTCAATCTCCAGTGTCCTTACATTGATTACCAACAGCAAATCGCTGACAGTTGGACAAATAATTCCTTGCTAAAAGACTAGACATGACTAATATAATTCTAAAAGTGTAAAAATCTCTGAATACCCAAGAATCTCAGAGGTTCAATACAATAATAAATGAATTCAGAGGCCTTATGATTGTGTATCAACTGAAAGTATACGTCTAATAGATGTTAAAAGTGGAAAAGAATTAAAATTCAAATTGAAAAGCAAGACCTTTGAAACGTCAGTGACTGTGATCTGTCCTTGTGACAGATGGCACTGTGTAGCTGCCGGAGCGGCAGTTAGAGAGAGCCATGACTGTGGGCTTGCCCACCAACTCTACTTCTTTTGACTTCAGGTAGAATTTAGACTACAGGCTTCTGGAGGACAGGTATTTAACTGTGAACTTTGTGGCTCCAGCAAAGCACTGTGAAAGACTGTACCTAGGTAAAGGAAGAGCCGGCTGCAAAGCCTTCCACGACCTGCCATGTTTTTTGTTTGTTTGTTTTTTGTTTTTTTGTTTTTTTTTTTTAAGATTTACTTATTTTATTTATATGAGTACACTCTAGCTGTCTTCAGACACACCAGAAAAGGGCATCAGATCCCATTACAGATGGTTATGAGCCACCATGTGGTTGTTGGGAATTGAACTCAGAACCTCTGGAAGAGCACTTAGTGCTCTTAACCTCTGAGCCATCTCTCTAGCCCCTAGAGGTGTAAATTATTAACACACTGCCTGGCTCATAAAGACACACAATCATTTGACAAATGGTAGCTGTTTCTCTCACTGCCTAGGACTTCGTAACCACCTACAAGGCAGAACTTCGTGTGCTGGGCTGTCAAGATATCTACATGAGAACCACAAGTGTCTCTTCATGCTTGCATACTCTACAGCTAACAGAGAGCTCACTCTACAGCAAGTGGAGAGGCTAGTGGCATATCTGCCCTGACCTCAACCCACTGAGTACCAACAAAAACTCAGTTAAACACTCTGGACTTCCATCTTGTTTTGGGGTCCTTATGACTTGAGGAAGCCACAGATCTATCAAGACACACACAAAAGTTCTCTTTACATCTACCAGCGGAACTAACACGAGAAGCTCTGTTTGCTAGTTCTCCCTCAGCACAGAGGCCTGGCTCATGTGTCCTTAATAACAAGACTGCTTGACAGTCGTGGAAATTTTGTAGTACACAAACCTGGCAGGTCGAGCTCATGATTCAGACACCTTGAGGAGTCTTTCAGAAACCACCCTTTCTTATTTCACACAGACTAAGGAAAGACATACACCTCAGTTACCTCATTTAGAACACGCCAGCCTTAACTGAGTTAGTTTCTGTGCTTTGGCAGAAATCACTTGGAAATCCTTGGTTCTGAGCCCTCCATGTCTTCCACATCAAGATCTAAGAAAAGATGAAAGCACAGCAATTCAGGACTAGTGTCTAGAATTCAGGATTTCAGCCACAAGAGCCATTGTGGTTAGTATACGTGAGGTGCCTTTGGTACATCAGGAACTGCACTAAGTGCTCTCAGTGGATGGGTAAATCTCTAACACCCCTCAGCTGTAGGGAGCAGTTCTCCATTTTACAGTTACAAACACTGTGGAACCTGTTGTTGGAGGTCACGCTGGGTGAGTGTTGGGACTCCAACCCAGGTTAACTTCAGCACAAACCCAAACTGATTTAAGTGCAAAATCTGCAACACAGAACACTAAATTAGATTCTTAAAGGCTTTTTTGACAGTGACCCATTTTATTACAAATTATATAAGCCAACGGCTTCATTAAACTATGCTTATCTGCACTGTGTGCAACGGTTACTTTTTCTAGTCTTTTCTATCGTACTATATATTCTAATTTTTAAAAAAAAAATTTCAGCAATGACCCATCAAAGGAATTCTACTAATGCGTGTTTGGTCTTGGAAAAACACTGGTAAAAGGCCTATGATCCTAACAGTCAGCCGACCGCGGCAAGTTGCAAGTTCGAAACCAGCCTGGGCTAACATAGTGAACGTTCTAGGCTCCTTAGCCAGACCTTGTTACCAAACACAGACTCTGCGCTTTGATCTTAGCTACAGTAAGACGCTATAAGTTTCTCTGAAACCACAACAAAACTATTCTTTCCAGCCGCGCCAACCAGAGCAAGCACTTGAGCTTCCCAATTAGGAGAATGGCCTTTAACCTTTCAAATAATGCATACGCTACATAAACGCTTATCATTTAGAACAGATCATTACATGGGGTTTTCAATCAGGCCCAACATCCAGAATGGGAATCAGGCACTTACCCACCGCAAAGCAGAAGTTATAAAGTGGAAGCGCAGATAGATTAAAAATCTCAGGTTATTTATCAGCTAACCTGCAAAGAAGTGTCTAAAGGCTGACTGTTGAATTGTCCCAACAGACAGACGGCTGCAGTAGGAGCAGGAGGCCGAGGCTGCAACCCCTAGGGGCAGGGCCCTGCCTTTGAACGTCCGGTTCAATTCCAGGGGCTTGGTGTCGCACTAGGATCTCATCGCGCTCCGGTAGGGTCAGGAAGCAGCCCTGGTTTGCGCTTCAGGGGAGGGGAGGTGCGACAGTCCCGAGCCCCAGGTGCGCGTCACTCCCCGCTGCCCCCCTGCAGCCGAGCCTGGTGGGGCGGGACGCGGGCACCTGCGGACGCTGGCTGCTCCGTACGCTCCGCTCCGCGTTCGCTGCAGCCCGGCGCGAGCGCTGCCCACCGGCTCCCGCCTCCCCACCCCTACGCCCCGGAGACGCGCGGGCCCCGGCGCACTTACGGGGCTCCGCTCCGCCGCCCGCGCGCTTCCCGCGGGGTCCATGGCGCTTCCGGACCTGCGAGTCTGGCCGCAGCGCCGCCCAGAAAATGGACGCCGGCGGCTGGGCCCGGACGCCCCAGTCCGCCCCCGGTGCAGTGCAGGCCCGACGGCCGCTCGACCTCCGGCGCCGACGCGCAGGCCTCAGGGGCGCTGCGGGCCGTGAGGCTTCAGCACCCCGGCGCCACTGCCGCAGAGCCAGGCTCGCACAGGGCTGAGTGGCCAGAGAACAGGCCCTGGGCACCCAGAGCGGGCCTCGCGCACCAAATTCTGAGAACAGGGTGTCACCTGTGCTTTCCCATGGCTGTCAGGGGACGCCTGGATTATTTCCCACCATGGTGTAAGAACTGTCTCATGCAATAAAATAAAATAAAATAAAATAAAATAAAATAAAAATAACAGCCACCGACTGCCCGCTGGCATCCTTCCTACACAGAGTCGCAGTGTGGCACCTACTGCCTCATGCACACCTAAGTGCAGGTGTTTGTTTTGAAAAATCAAGCATTAAGTCTTCAGTTTTTCTCCCCTTTGGAAAAAGACCTGCTTGGGTTTTGAAAAGGATATTTTCCTGGAATACAGTGTTTGCCATTTATTCACCCCAGTTCCTGACCAAGTATTAAGAATATGATCATTTTGGTGAGTTGAGTATGCAAAGTAAAGGCCCTTAAATGATGCAGGAAGAATGGTGTCATTTAAAAATGCAGAGTTGTGAAGGCTGACGGGTTGGGTAACGTGCATACACATGTATGGAGCAGTTCCCGACCTTCTCAATGCCAAACACCCTTTTATTCTCTCGCTCCATAGGCCAGTGTTCACAGATTAACTCCACTAAACTGCATTTATTAAGTAATGATTCATCTTCCCCTTAAAAAAAAAAGGAGCTTGAAATGTCTTTGTCTATACATAACTGCCAATGAGGACTTCCACAAAACCTGAGCTGACTTGTTGGCATTGGTAGATACCAGCCTTAAAAATCAAAACTGAAGAAACTCATGGTCTAATTGCATGTTTGTATGTTTCCATTGTGGCTTTTAGAAACTCCGAAAATGATTTTAAAACCTGTGCACATAGATTGGGAAGTCTGTAAGCTTATTGCTGTTGTCGATTCCCTGGGACAGGTGGGAGGTGGCAGGCAAGGCTGGTTGGCCTTTTAGATTCAGCAGGCCTGTGTTGACAGCCTAGGTTTGTTGCTCTATAAGGCCACTTCTCTGACCTTCAGCTGTGGTATCTAACATTCGATATGTTTTAGTGTTAATGTCTACCTCCTAGGTGGTTTTCAAGTTGAATTAAATAATACATGTGAAACATTTACAGTAGCACCTGACATTGTAAGTGCTCTATAATTTCAAACAGGTGTTAGTATTGAAGGTTAACTATTCTGAGTTAGGGCTTCTGTTGTTTATAGTGGTTTTCCATGGGTGATCTGCTAGGGTCACTTGGGACCTATGACCTAAGTCTGACTCCAGGGTGTTCCGGGAGGTGTCTTGATCAGATCCTGTCAACAGCGTGTGGCTAGTGAAATTTGGCTCTGGCTTTGAGTCTTAGCATGTGAATGGTTCCTCACCTCTAATAAGCCATTTACCAACAGTTGGTTTTTTTTCTTATTGGAGCCAAATATTTCTCCAGAAGCAAGCATATTTCCTCACATTGTTTAAATAACTAAACTATCACAGCAATAGCTTGAAACTTATGTAATAAGCCAGTCCTTCAAAAATTTCCATCCTTCTTCATAACCAGAGTCTCTCAATCATCCTTCTGAGTATGGGGGGAACTATCTGGAAATTTCCGGAAACATCCCACCTTATCATAAGTATGCTCTTTTCTGTAAAGGTTTCCTTTATAACTTTATTTTCCGAAATAACTACATGTGGTGTTTTCTTTGTCATAATTTCCATTTTGATGCATTTAAAAAGGAAAAAAGAGAATCGAAGACTTTGTCTTCTTAATTGTTTGTCCGCTCCTCTCTCTGCCACAGCTCCTAGGCCTTGCCCAGGAAGCTGTGTTTGTTTTCTGTCTCATTTTAATTCCCACAAAGTTTGTTATATTGCATGTGTTTGCTTTCTGATTGAGAATATGTGGCAGTTTAACACTGACTGTTCCCCTTTCTTTATAGGACTCCAATATAGCTTCTAAAAAGACTAAAACATTGCCTTTTGAAGCCCACACAAGGTGTTCTCCACAAGGGAGCAAGATCTAAGAGAAAGTGTGTGGAGTTCAGGAAACTCAGTGTCATATGGGATGGACTGTGTGATACTTACTTGGAGGTGTGCTTGTTTAATAACCTATGGACACGTTCATATGTTGCCTATGAGAAGTGATAGCATGTGGCACTCAGGTTTGGTCCTGAAGCTATACATAGTTTCAATAATCTACAGTTTAAAGCCTTTAAATATATATATATACATATATATATATATGTATATATATATATTTTTTTTCAAGCTTCCAGAAGAACTAAGAGAATGATGATGGGCCTTTCCCTCTTTCCCTCCCTCCCTCCCTCCCTCCCTTTCTCCTTCCCTATATCCCTCCCTCCTGAACCTTTGAAGGCTGCAGACATTATTCTTTTAGCCCTATGTAGTTCAGCATTTCTTTTCTAAGACACTTTTTCTTCTTTAGAATCTGTCTATTATAGAGAACTGTGCTCAAGAATCAGAGATAAAAAAAAAAATTGAGGTATGAATACCAGGCTTAGTGTTGCAGGCCTTTAATTTCAGGACTTTGGAGGCAAAGGCAGGCAAATCTCTGTGAGTTTGAAGCCAGGCTGATCTACAGAGTGCGTTCCAGGGCAGCCTGAGCTGTAGAGTGGTGAGACCCTGTCCAGAAAATAGCAGCAACAACAAGAGGTGTGGGGTTGCCTTTGAAATAACAGGAACTGGCATGAAGGAAGGGGAACATGTGTGAGGCCTGTGTGCTTCTACATATATTCAAGACTTTCATAGTAAAGTTTGAAAAGGTTATGTTTATGAAGGATTTTCAAATGGTATAAAGTATTTGTGCTGTGATATCAGTTAGGAAAATATACAATGTGCCTACACACATTAAATTGTAGTAAAATGTTTACTGTGTGTAGATAAAAGATTAAGACGATTGCCATAAAACATTAAGGTTCTAGCTATTTCACTGTAGGCATATCTTAGCTTTCTAAGAAAAAGTAATAAAATTAGAAGACAACATTAAATAGAAAATATTTCCTGAAATTGGGGCCAGTGGAATGGCTCTGTGGGTAAAGATGTACACTGCCAAGCCTGACGATCTAAGTTAGGTCCCCAGACCCTTACAACTTACCCTCTGATCTCCACGTGTGCCACACACACACACAGGCACACGCATGCACACACACAGTTTTTAAAAAGTATTATTAGAAATTAAACAAAACATATTGACTCAATCTGGCCAATTGGTCCCCAGAACAGATCGTAATTTACAAAATAGAATCATCATCTATGCCTGTAATCCCAGCACTCGGGAAACTAAGGCAGGAGGACCATGATTTTAAATCCAGCCTGGGTTACTAAGGGAGATCCTGTTTTAATAAAAGGAGGAAGGAGGGAAGGAAGAAAGGAAGGAAAGGAAAGGAAGGATGGATGGATCTTCAAATATGAATCTAACCTGTGACCTACTTTTATATGGCCTAAGAATAGCTTTATATTTTTTAAGCTTAAAAATATTCTTAGAATTTATGTGTATTCATGTTATGCATCCGTGTTGGGGTATGTACACACAGCACAGGTGCCTGCCTGCGGAAGCCTCTGAAACTAGAGCTGAAGACCGCTGTGAGCACAGTGGGCTCTGAGAACCCAGCTTGGGTCCTTTGCAAAAGTATTGTTTGCTCTCAATCAACTGACCGTCTCTCCAGCCCAAGTTCTATATTTTTAAGTGATTGGGTGGAGTGTTAAGAACATTACATGATGAGAAATCATATGAAATTCAAATGCCATTGCCTATAATGGCATAGAGACATAATTATAGCTATTGTAGTTATCATAGTTAATATTGCATTTTATATTTTCTTTCATTGATACAAAATTTGTGGAAATCTACTTTTTTCTTTGTTACATAAACACCTGTGTAATAGCCTCAGCTTTGCTTCAACTCACTGTTTTTGTTGTTTTGTTTTTTGAGACAGGGGCTCTATAACCCTACTAGCCTGGAACTCACTATGTAGACTAGACTAGCCTTGAACTTTCAGAGCTCTGTCTTCATCTTCCTCTGGAGTGCTGGCATTAAAGGTGTATAGCACCATGCCCAGCTTAAATAAAATTTCCGGGTCACTTCTGATACAGAGTTCCTCATGGATCCCAATAGGTGAACCAAAATGGAATCACTCTCACTAAAGCCCCAAATACTAAACTGGAATTAGGTTGGTGTTTGACCTTCTGAGAAAACAGTAGATAATCTTGAAGTAGGCCAGCTCTGGCGGCCAGATAAGGAAATCCCTCTGCTTTAACCCTCATAAGGGAAGATACCTGAAGAAGCCCAGTCTGAACCTCTATGTTCTCAACTCAAGCTGCCTTACACAATTTGGCTCTTCTTCCAGGCCCAAAGCGGCACATGGTTTTTATAGATCTGCCTGACTCACAGATCTTTAGTGAACACCAGCAAAGTCATTGCCATCTTTAAAGTTAATTTGTTGAAGTTTTATTTCTTTAGTTTGGCATTGCTGGAGACTGAACCCAAGGCCTTATGTATGCTAGGCAAACACTCTACCCCATATTCCTAGTAAATTTTTTTATTTTGTATTAAAAGAAAAAAAAAGCCTCAGCCATTTTTTATCTGACCTTTTATAGACAAAAGGGGGCTAAGCGTCCCTGTAACTGAAATTAGTTGGTTTGGTGGAAGGGTACTAAACCAAGAGTTAAGCATCAGTCTACAGCTTACTCCCCAGATGACCTCCAGAAAAAACAACTTCTCAGGCCAGTTCCTTCAGTGAGAGAAAAAGAACCATGCCTAGGGCAAGTGAATCTGGTTTGAATTTCTGTAAGAGGCAAGCAAGAAGCACAAGAAAGACAACATACTAAGTGTTACCATCCCCCCTCCCCCATCCTGGTTCTTCTGCAGACGGAGTAATTCAGACAGTCAGAATGTCCTCTGGGGATGGTCAAGGAGCTCAGACCACACAGGAGGAGGAAGGGAGGCAGGGAAAGAAGGGGGAAGAATGGAGGGGGGCTAGGGAGGAAGGAAAGGGAGACGAAGAGAAGGAAGGAGGAAAGTGAAGAGGAAGGGGAGGAAGAGGGGGAAGAAAGGGAAGAGGAAGAATAGAAGGAAGAAGAGGGGGAGGAAGAAGAGGAGAAAGAGAAGGAGGAAGAAGAGGAGGACGAGGAGAAGAGGTGGCAGGCTTTGAGAGAGCCAAATGCAAAGAAGTATGAATTTGGGAAAGAGAATTTCTTGGACCTGCAGCTTACGGTGGACATTTTGGATACTATTAGCTATGGTCACACCATTTTATAAAGTCTCTATTTTGGATTTTTTAAAAAATCCAAATTTTTAGAGCTAAAATATGTTGTATTTCTAGATTCTTACCCTCCCTAACCTTCCAACTCTCAGTAAAGGAAAAGTTTATTTATTTATTATCATGGAAAAGCTTATTTATTGCTCACAGACATCCTTTTTTGTTTTTTTTTTTTGTTTGTTTGTTTGTTTTTCAAGACAGGGTTTTTTTTGTCTAGCCCTGGCTATCCTGGAACTCACTCTGTAGACCAGGCTGGCCTCGAACTCAGAAACGCACCTGCCTCTGCCTCCCAAGTGCTGGGATTAAAGGCATGTACCACCACCACCTGGTTGCTCACAGACATTCTTTAAACCTTCTGTTCACCTTATTTCCCTGGCTACTCTAAGCACTGGTTGATCCCCCACCCCGGGGCCAAAAAAGGGACATTTCCCATCCCTTCCCCTTTTCTGTCCTAGGACTACATCCCTCCATGTCTTTTCCCAAATATAGTTTATGCTGTCCTTGAGTCACTGATCCCTTTGTCTGTGTATCTTTCCTTCTCCCAAACCTTGTGGGTAGGCTCCAGTCTTTGCCCTGTAGCAATCCAACAGCACTTGGGCACAGCACAAACGAAACGCCCTCTCATCTTGTTTGAACACTGGTGGAGATCTAATAGGATAGTGGGGAAGGGGGTCTTCTCTGGCAGTCTTAGCACGAAAAATAGAGCCTTTATTTTTTTGAGACAGGGTCTCTATAACCCTGCTGGCTTGGAACTTACTATGTAGACTAGACTGGCCTTGAACTTTCAAAGCTGTCTTCATCTGCTTCTGGAGTGCTGAGATTAAAGGTGTATAGCACCATGCCCAGCTTAGATAAAATTTCTAGGACACTTCCCAATACGGAGACGTTGTAATGCTCCTGGATTTATCACATTTAAGAAGCTCCATCAGTGGTTGCTGCCCAATAGGCAACATAGAACAATCAAGTAATTCCATCAACGAGATTATACAGAGACCAACAGAGTGGCTTAGGGCTCTGTTTCTATGTAGCTAGCCTACACCTAAGGGCTCTCCAGGACTTCTGTACAGCAAGACCTCTCCACGTTTCCCTTGTACCCTGTACCCCTGGCTTCAAAGGCAAGCAGCCTCTCCTCTCTGCTCTCTTCTGTCTGCCCCTTTGTTCCCATTTTCTGATTTTCTGCACCCCAACCTGCCTTCGTGTCACCCTCTCTGTCGGCTGGCCGCCACCCCATTCACTTCCCAGATGACACCCGTTCTCTGCACATAGATTTTCCAATACCCCGCATACACTGAAGAATCCATGGAGTACATAGTCCCCCTCTGTCCCTACTTAAAAAAAAAAACAACAAAAAACCAAAACAACAACAACAAAAACCAAAAAAGCAAAAACAAAAAACAAACAAACAAACAAAAACAAAAAACACCCACCCCTCCTTTCCCCTTTTTTGGTTGTAGAAATAAAGAAAAAAAAAAAAAAGGAATGGGGGTGAGGATTACAGGGGCATGGCCCTTCTGGGATTTAACCACATTCTCGGCTGGTGGCTTTTGTTCTCTCATCTCACTGGCTTGTAAGGCCCTCGGGCAGGCGCTCCGCAGCCAGCTCAGTGGTGAGGAGAAGGGCAGGCGCTCTGCAGCCAGCTCAGTGGTGAGGAGAAGGGCAGCCCTGTGAGGCCTTAATTAGAGCAAGGCCTCAGACCTGGTAAGGGATTTTAGTATGCAGAAGGAAAAGAAATTTCAAAATATCCATTTGGTAGCAAGGAGCAAGGGTAAAGAAGATGTCGGTTTATTATGTAAAGCACTCAACGGAAGCCGTACATTCATGAGCACCCAAAGTATTTATACTGGCATTTTTAAAACAAAGCAGTTCTGGGAAACGAACTCCCTCTGCAGGCCCAGCACAGTGAGAGTGGACACAAATTCCAGTCTCCAACCCTTAGCAGAAAGAGCAGCAGCAGCAAAGATGCCATTAAATAAAAAGATGCAGAGTCAGCTGCAAGACCCAAGAACACGTTCATGGTCACTGAGATGTTTTAGGCCACAGTGACATGCTGGGATCACCTAACAAAGGTGAGTGATTTAGCAACTGGGTTCAACTTACCTGCTGCCCAGAAAGCTTTCTACAGACCTGTCAGAAGCCAGGCCTCCCCTCCCAGCCCCCTCCCCCGCTGTCAGCTATGCACCGTGAGAAATCAAGAGCATTTGCCTGCATCACAAATTCAAATTTTTGCATTCAGGGGCTTCTCAACCTAACATCTGCTCGTGAATTTAAAAGTGGCAGCCGTTATTGAGGTCACTTGGCAATGTAGGCAGACCAGCTTGGGAAAGGGTAGACAGGCATACGGTGGCTTATTAGGAGCCAACTCTTCTTAGCAAGGTGGTAAGAGAAAAGACACAGAGTCTAAGCGAAGACCTATCCTTGACATTGGCTGAGCTGCCTGGAAACGGAAGAGTGGACTTCAGGGAACAGTAACAAAAAATTCCTTCCGTCCCAGGAATGATACATAATTGTGCCTGTTCATATCATTATCTAGCCTTCTGTGGGAACCTGAACTGAGTTCCATGGGGGCCCTGTCATATCCCATTCTGCCTGGCTGAAAACAGTGTTAGTCCTCTAGAGAATACTCAACAGTTATTCCAAGATGTGAACCAAATTGCCGAAGTGTCTCTTCCTTCCCCCCATGACAGGCAGTTCTCTACAACAACTAGAACAAGCTTGTCCTGCAGTAGGCTGCTCCACAAAACCAATGAAACCTGCCGGACCACCTCTGTTATACTAAATGACCTGCTAACTAAGGTTCAGTTTTAGAAAGTGCTTCTAGAATGTTCCGAAAGCTTTTAAGAACTGTACAGTGTTTAACTTGTGTAGCAGTTCATCTCTGCCTTCCGATCCTCATCACTGCACTAAGCTGACAGGGATAGAAGAAGCACATTAGCTCGTAAGACCTCTCTTAGCCTATTAGTACAATAGAGAAGACAATTACATCCGTAAAGTCACAACAGAGCCCACGTGCTTTAAGCATTTCAAGACAAAGGTTGTCTATTGGCCAGTTGAAATGTAGACCTTTCCACCATTTTATCTTTTTTGGGGGGAGGGGTCGGGGTCGGGGGTAGAATGAAATGGAAGTCTCAATGTTTGGGTATGAGTTTAAATCCCAGAGTCCTTATGAAAAACAAAACAAGATACTTTCCAGAACATTCCTTGCTCCAAGAGGCCATTACCGAGTTGATGTTGGGTTGGGTCTCTGCCAGGATTGCATCACTCCTGGGGATGCGATGCCAAGAGTGTCACTCACCTTCCCAGATAGATTCAGGGTGCTTCTGGGGTCAGAGGTACCCATATCTGGTGTCTGACAGGTTGAAACCAGCCACAGGGCCCTGGGCTGCCTTCTCACAGCAGGAGCCTGCCTATGGCAGGGGCAACCATGAAGCTGTGAAGCCTGGCTTCAAGAGGCAGAAGGGTCCACAAAGAAAGATGGGGCTATAGTCTGTGTTTACACACTCGCTGTATGGTACGATTCCACCAGATCCTTGCCTGGCTTGGTCTTTCTTTACCTTGCAGTTCTCTGCTCCAACACCACAGCCCTAGGAAGGCTAAACCAACCATTCCAAAGGAGGTTCTCCCTACAGGACACTGCCCTTGCTTTTTAACTGTTAGGTTTTTTTTTTTATGTGTTTTTGAGACAGGGTCACTTGCCCAGGCTAGCCTGGAACTCACAATCTGTCCCCATTGCTGGAACTACAATGTACCCAGCTACTCTTCCTTCTTGTTCGTGTGCTTGTAAGTTGCTTACACGTTTGTTTTTGCTCCTTCCCTACTGCCTACCCTGCCATGGTAAAGGCGGGAACATGAGACTCAAGCTCTGCTCTGTCTTACTGTATTTCTAGCTTGTGGAATAAACCTGGTAGATGGTAGGTACTCAGTAAATGTGCCAAGTGTTTATTTAACCTGGGGAAGTTAGCTGTTAGAACAAGCCATGTGGGATCAGAAACTCAAGGGCTTACTCAGCATGATTTAGTAATAAAGAGAAAGGTGCTAGGTTATTTTTTAGATTTTTTTTTCTCCTCACATATAAAGAGGCTCTAAGTCTAAGCTATGGCCTGGCCACCAGACTAGCTACAGGGGACCCTCAGAAAAGGCTGAGTTAGAGTCATATCAGTATAGTAGCTGGAGATGAAGCCTTGTACTCCTGCTGAATTAAAGCCTGGAAAAACATTCTTCTATTCCCCAAAGAAAAGCAAGAGTTGAGAATTTTATACTATAAATCATTCAGGCAGAGAAGCCACACACTTGCCCGTTTCGTTTGGTGTCAGAACAAAGCAGCCATTTGCACATTCTTCCTCTCATGCCTGCTCTGGCCTGCCCAATGCAAGCACCTCAGCCAAAATCTGTAAATGAGTTAAGCCTACCTAGTCGGTTAAACGCAGAGGAGGAGTAAGTACCATTTTCCCTCATTTCAGCTAATCTAGGAAATCCAATAATAATTGTAAATGGGTAAGTTTAGAAAAGCTTTATGCCTTGGCAAACATCGCACTAAGCGACATACAACAACGCCATAAATAATAATTCTTCTGTTCACTTGTCTGTTTATTAGGGTGATAATGGTGCAATGTATTTCTCAACAGTTTTGTTTGGTTTTCTGGCTCTGTGAATTATGTTTGAAATTCTGTTAGTCACGATTAAGAGCAACACAAATGAATAATGTCATTTTTAAAAAAAATCATTAGCTATGAAAATCTACAAGATGACGCAACCATGCTTAAGTTGAACAAAAGGATGAAGAGTCTACAAGTCTGGGATCTATCAGGCATCCATTCATGACAGGACAGCAACTGCAGTTCATCCATCGAATCTGCAGTGGAGGTTCAAATCCATTTAAAATGGTTAATTTGTGCTGGCCTATGGAGATGGAAGACGTTCTGTTAGAATCTTTCTGAACAGCAAGTGTTTTAACTACAAATGCTGAACTCACTATTTGTTCAAGAGCAAGTGACAACTGGTCCCATCCTTCTGCAATTGTTAATGACGCTGGTCTTAAAGTAAAATGTCCATACTAAATCAGGTTTCTGACATTTCCCTGTGGCCTGCAATCTGATAGATACTCTATTCAAAAGGCACTTAGTCATTTTAAGACCCATGCAAGAAGCAAAATGGCTCCCAAGCAGATTGGGGGGGGGGGGAAAGGTGTTGCAGGAAGAAAGCTATTGTACGGCAAGCCCAGGGAACAGAACTACTAGCTGAATCATGTTCTGATATAACTGAGCCACAGAATGATTCCAAATACAATCATTTAGTTGGCCTCAAAACACAATAACAATAAACAACAAGCACTCTTTAACCCATAAGAGATCTGACCATGCAGATCATGCTGTAGGAAATGGGAGAGACTTGCTAGAAACTAACAACTGTTTACATATCCAGCTCTGAGTCTCAAAGTTCTTCACCTGGGAGCAGCTCCCAGGGGCTTCAGATCTGGCAACAGCTACAGAGACGCTCCTGTGAGGGCTCAGGGTGCACTTGCCATGGGGAAGGAAGGCTTGAGTTTGGGTCCAGCTCTACCCTGTGCTGGGAGGTTACCATGGAGAGCTGAGGAAGTTAGAAGCAGGAGAATTTCTGAAACAGCTTTTGTTTCAGAGGCACAGGTGAGCGCAGGAGAATGAAAGTACACCTCTCTCCACAAACCTTGACCTGCATTCTAGAGCGCATGGTAGAGAAACCTTAATTTAGAACGAACTGAACACAAAGGGAAGAGAAGGGCTGTCCTGAGCAAGCCTGGGTACATTTGCAAATGGAGCCGATATGAAGGCTTGAAGATCACACTTAAAAAAACATCTAAAGCCAGCTGAAGTTCTGTAGGAGAGGACACAAAACTATAGGGTTCTCACTTGGCATGTGTCTCCTTTTCTAAGACAGTCTTGTGCATATCTATTACTGCATTTTAAAATATGAGTCGGTTGCCAAGGAGACAGGTTCTGGCCCAGTGTTAATTTGAAACTAAAATATTTTTGAGGGGTTAGGCTCAAAGGAAAGAGCACATGAAATGACTTTGAAAGATGCCGGGATTGGGCACTTGGAGAGCCACAACTGTTTGGCAATGAGCCGGTCTAGGGGTTCAGCCTCATTTAATGGAGCTCAGTTTCTGCTAAGAGGGCCATGGAAACTTAGCCTTTCTCCCTTTAAAAACGATAACTCCCCGCCCCCCTGCTCCATGCACAAACAAATGGTGGATTTATCATTGTATGTGACAAAATATGATTTTTGAAAGATTTAATTTTCATCTTTCATACAACACAGAGTCCGCGTCTTAGAGATTAACATTTTTGATAGTTCCTTTTGAGCTTATTTACGCTCTTTGAAATTGTCTCCAGAAACCTATTTGATTTTTAGTTTCAAACTAAAATCAAGCCAAATCACCAGGCTTTTCCAATTTTTCTTTTGTCTAGTGGCGCCACACCTTTTCCACATTTGAATTTTTTTTTGAAAAAAGAAATCATCCCACTTTAGAGCAGAATCACTTTATAAGTTTATGCTTATCTCTATGCAGTGTTTGATAGGAGAGGCTATTCAGTTTAATGCCATCCCCAAATATTACAAGGATCTTAGTTTTTAATTGTAAAAGTCACATTTTAATGCATCTGATGTTTTCCTGCATGGCTCAAAAAAAAAAAAGGTCTATAAAGCATGCAAATTCCAACGTACCTGTGCGTATCACTCAGGGCAATGTTAGCATAACAAGACACTCGGCCATTTTTATGTAAGGCGATGGAGACCAACTGATTTCTCCGTCTTCTTGCTCACAAGTTTTAGATGCGATTGTCACACACACCAAAAATCATACGCCGAACAGCTTGAAAGCCCTGTGATCACGAGGACTGAATTTATCAACAGCAAAACAGGACTGAAAAAAAGAAGTTTCTTATCCAAGGATTCTCTGAGGCTGCAACCAAGGAGGTGCTGTGTCGAATTTTTTTTTTTTTTTCTCCCTTGCTCCTCTGAGAGTTCAAAGCTCAGAGCTGACCACTGCAAAGGCCACTGTCACATTTGCTGAAAATCAAACCACTGATTCTGGCTCTGCAAACACAAACGTGAGAACCGGAGTTGCTTGCACAGGATGCAGTGCCTGGGAGTTAAAAATAGAGTCCACCTTGCCTCCTACCTGCATAATAAACATGTACGTTTCGGGTGTTTAATTTGATATTCACATTAATTAACAATACAACATACATTATTTAAAAGACAGCAAATGCAAGAAGAAAGGGGAGACACCATCTGGTAACAGGGTTTTGTTGTTCTTGTTTGGGTTTTAGAGTTTGTGGGATTTATTTGGCTTTGTTTTAAAAAAAAAAAGACATAATCTTATTTTGAATGGGATGAAAAGCAAACCTCCAGAAGCAAATGAATCCTGAAAGAAAGATCATGTCGAAATAACGAAGGTTGTAATGAGGCAAAACAAGTCTTCCCTACCAGATGATAAGGCATAAAGAGCATTTACATACTCACATTGGAAATACTAGGCAACGTGTAATGAATTCTACACAGCATGCACACACAGCACAGCACAGCTAATCCTGCCTGCCATCTTAGGCTCACACAAGCAAGACACGAACTGCATGCAGCACACGAGCGTGAGGGAAGGAGGCGGCGGCAAGGGATAGCTCACCTTCAATGCAGTATCTGATTAATGTTGTAAGTGACATTGCATATCAGCCTCAGAGTCTTGGTTCAACTGGGTAGGAGGGAACAAAGAAAAATGTCGTCAACTGGTGATGCAAGATGAGCCCACTCACTAACCACTGCTCAGCAAACTCCAAATTCTGCAACCAGGCAGTCGAAGGCATTCCATGCACTTAGGCAGCGCGGCTGCAGAGTGAATGAATCGTCTGCTTCTGCAAATCAAACAGTCCTTGTGCTAAGGAAGGAAATCAGCTGGAATGAATACTGTCATATCCTCTTCTTGGAGAAAGCTTGCAATACAGTAGGTATCTGCTCGGGGATGCATTTTATAGACTGTTAATTTCATAGAATTGCTAGCAGCAGCAAGAAAAGTAAAAATAATAATAATTAAAAAAAATAACCAAACCTATTAAGCTATTGCCAAGTGAAGATGGATTCTGATAAAGAAAATAGCATTTGTAGATTGTTTTTTTCAAAACCCTAAGGTGCCGGCAGGCTTGTAGAAGAATGCATGATCAGTTGTCTGTATCCGTTCTATAACCTTTAACCACAGGCAGTGTAAATGTATCCAGCTAAATGTATCTGCAGTACAGAACGGCAGATACTGCTGCAGACAGGATTGTATAAAGATGCAAGTGAAACCAAATAAAATCAGTACAGAAAAAGAAACTGATGTCAGGTTCCAACAGATATACAGCTGGCCTTCATAAAGAATTAGAGCTATCTTTAGGATATTGACCTAAATATTAGTAAGATTTACAGCAGCATACCATACATGTTCCAAACATAGGAGTGATTTGTCTTCCCCCTCCCCCTCCAAAGTGAACAAGCCCGTTATAGGAATAACACAAGGCTGGGGACAGTATATACTGGCAAGAGATGTGTGCTGAGAGGCGATGTCCCTTTGTCTGACTTGGAGGCTTATTTTAGCTTCACACTTGCACCATGGCATTGACATTAGGAGGTCAGGGCTGATGCAGGGTTGCTATCCATTTTATGAGTGAAATGTTTCCTGAAAATTAAATCTCATCTACTCAGACACCAAATTTCATGCCTTCTTCATGCCACTCCCCCACTGCTCAGGATTGATGGGACCTAGTGTGGCTGTACGTAATAAACAGAGACCGCTTTCCATAGACTCCAATACATAATTATGAGAAATTATTTTTTTTAAAAAAAAACCCTTCAAGAATTCTTATGCACAGACCCTCTCTCAGACATATACACATGCATGTGCACACACATGTATGCGTGTGCGCCTCAAATTGCAACAAAATGTTTAACATGTGGAACAAAAACTGTTAAATGGCTGCTTATTCAGGACTTAAAAGAAATAGCTCATAAGCAAATGCTATTTTGCTATACAACCAAAGTGAAATAAGAGGAGGTTGGTATATTTTTTTAAAGATCCTATCAGCAGATTAAAAACAGGAAAAAAATAACATGCTGTATAACAAACAAGTAGTCTTTTAAGAAAACAAAAGAGAGTCTTTCCTACAAAGAGACCGTACCCACCCCCAGAGCCATCGTTATAAGCCAGCCTTTCTATGAAACACTCTGAGCCTGATTTTAAATACATAATATCTTTACATTTTTCATCTCATCTCTCACACAGTCTTTAATTGCCTATTGCATCACCACACATGCTACTGTTAATTAATTTTAACAATGCAACCATGAATTCATATTTTCTGGGTTTGTCAGTTTTTTTTTTTTTTTTTTTAGCGACGCTGTCTTCTGTGAGGATCGCCTGGAAATAATGAGGTTAGCAAAACATTCCTCTGCCCTAAAATTGCTTAAAGGAGAAAATACATTGGAAAAATCTTAGCCTGGGTACTGGGCTTCACAACTGGATTGTTTCTAGTTTGAATTCTATCTTCTTCCTCAGAGAAGAAGTGGTTTCTAGCTGTGTGGAAACATACCTGCCCATCTCTAGCCCACAGGTTTTAGTCTGTCAGTGGGGTAGGCTGTCGGGAAGGTGGATCCTACTTGATCCACAGCAAACCCTCTGGTTGAAGCTCACTTCTCTCTCACGAGTACTCCAGAAATACATGTGGCTTTAAGGAGAACAGTAGCTCCTGGTCTAACACCAATGGTGGAGCCATCTTCCCTACCCCCTCTTCATTGCTCTCTAAGCTCTGGCTAACATTGACAGTAACAGAATGCTAGAATGGAGTGTCCTTGTGCTAATTCCTTCTTTCCTGAGGGGGTCTAGAATTAGACAGTTATGCGGAGTTACAGGCACCAAGTTAACTACCATGTGGTCATCTATAAAGAAGGGTCCTGTAGCTGGTCTTTGCTACTATGTGGGTTCTTTATCCCTGCCCCCTCCCCATTTCCCGTTTCACCCCTAACACTATATAGGAGAGAAACAAGGATAGAGGGGAAAGAGATCCCTGAATCTAATTTCTTTTTCTTCTTCTTTGACTAGTCTAGTAACAAATGGAAAGCAACCTCTCTAAACTAATAACAACCACTCACCATGCCTCTCGGGGGTAGGGGGTGGGGTGGGAAACGACTAACATTTATATACTCTCAGAAAAGTTCCCAGAATTCCAAACATCACACAATTACAGATACTATCTGCAGCTGGCAAAAATCATGCTTCTGCTAGAGCATGAGGCAAATCATAGTCAGCTGCTGCAGACAGTAAAAAGCAGCCCCTCATCTCCACACCTGGGATTAAAACAAAAACACATTCTTCTAATATTTCTGTGTGTTTTTTTTTTCTTTTTAGAAACCAAAATTCCAGAATTCTCAAAAATATCATTACAGGGTCCCTTCGAGATGAGTAGAAAGTTGAAGGAAACACCTTGGCATGCGACACACAATGCCTGTTGAGATAGTCCCATGAATGACATCTGAAGGCTGGACATTCACATTGTACATTCACAACATATTACTAAGATACAGACTCAGTGGTGACTAGATTGAGCCAAGCGAGTGCCTCCTCGGTCTGATATAATAAATGACAATGACAGCGGTGGTCATCCATCCCAGGTTCCCTGGAGACGAGTGAATGAACAGTGTACATTCCTTTATAGCAATGGTTCTCAAGCTTCCTAATGCTGTGTGTGACCCTTTAATGCAGTTCTTTGTTTTATGGTGATCCCCAACCATAAAATTAGTTTTGTTGCTACTTCACAACTGTAATTTTGTTACTGTTATGAATCATAATGTAAGTGTCTGATATGCAGGATATCTGATATGTAGCTCCCGTGAAAGGGCTGTTTGACCCCCAAGGGGGTCGTGACTCACAGGCTGAGAACTACTGCTTTATAGGGAAGGATGGAGGCTGTCCTTGGGCCCCATGCTTGTACTTCTTATAACGAGGTGGCAGGTCTAAGGGTTTTCACACCTCTCTGTGGGGCACCATTGCTCAGTTTGTCAAAATGAATAAAGAGACAGATACTGGATGTTATTTTGTGATGTCCCCAAATAGTGAGCAAACATAATATATTTACCAAACCTACATGGTTTAAACAAACATGAATTCTAACCGTACATATTCTAAGGAATGAGTCTGGGTAGATGCTGTCAACTAATAAATCTTGTTTTGTACTGGGGCGTTAAAAAAAAATGCCATGCTCATGCCTGAATTATTTAAGCTTTATCATGATTTCAAGGGGCAAAGATATGCATTCGCTTAGGGTTTTTAAAAAAATGCATGCCCCTCGTCCCCGGGGAATATGTACAGACATTAGCTTAAGTGAAAATCCCTTTTCCACAATGAAAACTGTAGGCTTTAACAAGCCAAACACAAGGTTCCCAAAACGATTCGGCAAGGACAAGCTGCAGGCCAGAGAAGGCTACAGCATGTCTTTCTCTGACTTTCTCTTGCTTGCCCATGGCCTCTGTGCACTGCAGGCGGAGCTAATTTTATTTCCAGGCCTGTGGGTTAAAGTTAAATTGCATGGCTTATGCAAAGTACATAATTCAAGTCTGAACAGAGCTCGACTCTTCTCATTTAAAAAAACCATCAAGTCAGGGCACCGAGTCCCAGAGGAATCCTCGGTTTATAAACATTTGAATTGGTTTGCATGTTTCTTGATGCCATTCACGGCTTTAAAAATTTGCAGCTGGTTTCATTTTATACCTAATCAAATACAAGTAGGTGAACTCATGATCAGGTTAGCTAGTCAACTGAATTTTAAAAATAAATGTTCACCATGCTTAATATTTTTGTTTAAAGTTTTAAAATGTAGGAGGCAGAAAATTTTTTATAAGGTTGATTAAATTCAGGACTGGAAACAGTATGGGAGTTCTTTTTCTTTCTTTCCTTCTTTAATTATTAGTTAGTGTCTATGTTCTTGAGACAAGAGTCTCACTGTCTAGCTTTGGGTGACCAGGAACTCACTATGTAAGTGCATCTAGCAGCAAGCTCACAGATATCTGTCTGTCTCTGCCTTCTGAATGCTGGGATTAAAAGTATGTGCTGCGTCACCCTCAATGAAGTCATTTATTACTGACTTTTTGGAGGGCTGGAGACATGGCTCGGCAGTTAAGGACACTGGCTTTTCTTTCAGGAGATCTAAGTTTGATCCCCAGCACCCACATGGTGGCTTACAACCATCTGTAACTCCAGTTCCAGGGGATCCATCACCCTCTTCTGACCTCTGTGAGCACCAGGCACACTTGTGATACATAAGCAGACAAAACACTCACATACATTTTAAAAAAAAAAAAGAATCTAAAAAAAATAATGGGATAATATTTTAGCGGACATTTTTGATAAAGTACATCACAGTTCCAATAATAATAAATCCTAACTTAACAATACGAATCTTATCCTATAATGTTACTATCATCAGTTTTAAAGATCACTATTATACAGAGACTAGGATTCGAACCTGACACTAGATGATTGAAAGCCTAGACCTTTGCCCAACCCTAAGGGATGAAACTACTTCCTGCATCTCTCTCCAAATTACTCCAGAAATCTTCCCACTGGGGAAAAGATTTCTCATGGAGCACCCTGATCCCCTGTAGCTGGGGCTACCTCTGTTTATATGAACCAGGCCTAGGGAATTATGGGTACCTAAGCTGTCACCAACCAGAGGCAGCCTGAGCCCAGCCAGCTGAAAAGAGAATGAAACAAAACAACACAAATCTTAAGTAGGGAAATTGGGAACAGAAAGCAGAGCAACAATTTTGGAGGTAAGTTTGTTGCTCTTTGTAAATATTTCATGATGCAAAGTGAGGCGGGGTGGGGGTAGGGAACCTCACATTTCTGTAAGTGCTAATATCTTGTTGACTAAAGTTCAGTTTTTCCATGTTACACCTCAGGTTTGGGGTGTAGCTCAGTGTAGGTATGGCTCTGAGTTTGCTCTCTAGCACGACATACGTACGGATTTGACCCAGATCACACCCTTCATAATTTAGTTCACCTACTCATTATATTAAAAAAATAAGAGCTGACTTCTTTTCCTACTATGGTTAGCATTTATGAACAAGCTTGTCATAGATTATCTGGCTTTTAATCTAAATTAGCAATGAAGGAAAATATAGGAGGTTGGTCTGGTACTGCTATGTATTCAAATGCTAAATACTGGCCCCCAAGATCTGGTTGCTTCCCCCCACGAGGAGATAATCACAGACACCAAGTGATGCTATATGACCTTGCTCCCCACGTTAGTTGGTCAATAAAGGGCTAAAGCCTGTGATTGGGCAATAGACTGAGGTAGGTGGGTATTCAGTTACCTGGCTGGTGTTGCAGAGAGAGAGAGAGAAGGAAGAAGAAAGGACTCAGAGTAGAGGAGACCACCATGAGAGAAGAAAGGACTCAGAGTAGAGGAGACCACCATGAGAGGACATGGACTGTGAGTTCACAGCCAGGAAAAACAGCAATGGACACATGGCTGGGAAATGGGTTAGAACAGCTCCAAATCTGCCCAATCCAGGCTTATGGCTTGTGAATAGAATACCTGGATTGTGTGTCTTTTCATATGAGCTAGCTAGAATTAATTCCAGTTACAAAAAAGGTCAATGTACCATCAAGGTCGGCTTAGTTTCAACACCAAACAGTCTTCTTATCTTGAACAGAAAATCAAGGACATATTACAAGGCCTTTCCCCTAACATGTATTTCTTCCTTTATCTTATTTTTATTGTGTGTATGTGTAGATATATGTGGTGTGTGTGTGTGTGTGTGTGTGTGTGTGTGTGTGTGTGTGTGTTGGGGGTTATAGATGCCTATGTGTATACATGCATGTGGATGGCAGAATCCAGTCTTAGGTGGTAGCTGTTTCTCAGGATAAATGTCCACCATTTTCTTGTTGTTCATTTTTATTTTGCTTCTCACTGAGACCTGAGGCTATCTCCCTAGCCCTTTCCAGTTGGAAACTCCTACATAGTTTTTAGAGGACTTTTTTTTTAAATTTACTTTATTGTAATCAACTCACAAATAAAAACACCACATAGCTAGATAAAGGCAGCCACTCAAACAAACACTGTTGCAGTCTCAAATGCTATACACATCAATGAAAACTTCTACACAGTTACAGTGGCCATTCTGGAGCCAAGGAGTTCCATTTAGGATTTACACTTTCTCTCTTAACTACATTTTAATATACTTTCCACCATAAAAAAAAGAAAAAACAGAGTTGAATGTAGAAAAACACTTAAGTCATTTAAGTCCTCTCTCATGACTTAGGTGTGCTCTTGAGAGCCTAATTTTTATGTAAGATCTTAAGACATTTTTCTCAACTAAGTGTTTAAATGTATCTTTTAATGAATGTTCAACAGCTGCTCACTCTCCTTCCTTCCTTCCTTCCTTCCTTCCTTCCTTCCTTCCTTCCTTCCTTCCTTCCTTCCTTCCTTCCTTTCTCTCTTTCTCTTTCTTTTTTTCTTTCTTTCATTATTTGAAACAGGTTTTCTATGTAGCTCTGGCTGCCCTAGAGATTGCTATTTAGACCAGAGTCCCCTCAAACTCAGTGATCTGCTTGCTTTTGTTTCCTGAGTGCTGGGATTCAACTGTTCATTTACTTCTATCTAAAATCCATTCTGTACATATAGAAGTTCCATTTTGTATGTGATCCTAAAAGAGCCCACCCTAGCTTGCTTTCTCGGTTGGGTTGATCAAGAGCTAGATTCCAAGCCCCTGCCTCCTGTATCTGTGGCAGGTTATTTTGATTAATTGTCAGCAATTTTGTAAGCCAGTGAGATGGCTCTCTCTAAGGGGCTTTCTTATCAACCTGCTCCACCGTGCCTGGGAACGGGAGAGGATGACCTCACTCTGTGTAGTGAGGTGGTAAATGGATGGAGTGCCTGTGTAGTTGGAGCACTAAGAAGCCTTCAGGTCTTAGACATGGGCTTTCTACTTCGAGTCACTAGCCTGTGGGAAAGATCTGATAGTGAGAATCAAGCATTGAGCCTTGGGGACAACACACAGGTGGGTACTCCAAGAGAGAGCTGGAAGAAGAGGAAACTGAGACATGAGGTTTTCAACAAAGAAAAGGGGGAAACTGGTGAGATGGGAGGGAGACTGTGCCCCTCAACCCAAGCTAGTCCACCAGACATCCTCGCTTGGGACACCCTCAACATGTGCCACCTTCGCAATGGGCATTGCTACATCAGCTTTGGCAACTGCATGATCTTTGCTTTCTTTTGCCAGTGCATTTGAAGGTTGGCATTTGAAGAACAATACTTAGGTGATCTTGAGTCCCTGTAGGTCACTGGCATTCCCATACCAGGTCCATTTGCCACGGTGACCATCTGCCACTGACCAGACAGACAGACAGACAGACACAATGATAGGCTAGTCTAGCTAAGTTTCTTTTTTCTAGAAGAGAATGATAATCAGGTAGAAAAAGAAAGGTGGAACTATAAACAAGATTTCCTGTAGGTGGATAGCATGTACCTCCTGTGAGAGAACCCTCCCTCCCACGACTCCAATAGAACTATATACCATGGACCTCATGTAACAGGAACCTCCCTTCCTATATTTACCTCCCCTTGATAACAGATATTCCCAGGCTGAACCTAGATCTTTTCTTTTGTCAGATAAATGAATCTGCAGCTCAGAATCCCAACCGTGTACCTCACCTCAGCCAGGGCAGCTTAACCAACATGACCTAGTGACTCCATTTTCCTTGGACAGAACAGAAAGCACAGTAAACATTTGGTGTACTGAAGTAGCCATTTTACCTGGGTCTCTGGGCTTGCCTCCTGTGGGTCTTTGTGTCTCCCTGGGTACATGGAGACACATGCAATGGAATGGCTCATTAGAGTGTGCTATTGACTCCTAACTCAAGGATGGGACTCTTTCATTAGTTCCATCACTACCGGGGGCATCCTCCACTTTGGGGTTAGCAAGACACCTTCTAGAATTGGAGAGCTTTGGCCCATTTATAAAGGGACCTTTGAAGACCTTTTAAAAGTTTCATCACTCATTCCTAAAAGAAAAACCCCGAGTTGACTGAGAAGCTGAGAAACCTACCCTTTCTGGGACAGGAAAGAGGAAATGGAAAAGATGGCAGACTGACAGACCACCTCTGCCCCCAAAGAGGACCTTGTCATCTCCAAAGGCCATGGGGCCAGAGTGTGCTTCAGAGAATTGTAAGACAGGGAAGATGGTTTAGAAAATGCCATCTACACTACCTAAAGTTCAAAGATAGTACTGGCATGCCTGACGACCCTGGCAGCAGGAGAGAAACAACCCTCCTTACTTTGCAGAGCCCTGCTTTCTGTGATTTTATAGACTGGCTCCTTTTAGAAGAAATTCCAGACTGTCGCTTACTGATGAAGCGGCTGTAGATTACACGAAAATGATCAGATGCCAGAAGACAAGCGTTTATAATGTGTTTCTCAGTTCCTCTCTGAAGCAAATATGCTTACATCTTTAAAAAGCTCAACTAAAAATAATTTTAAACAAAATTGTAAGTATAGCGCCAAAATTCTCTAGGCTCAAGTGCCTCTGATACTTGGGTAGTATCAGACGACCAGGCTCAATTGCTGTAAGTCAAGCATTCTAAATTTAGCTGGTTGAAGTCACCTTTCTTCTATTTGGTTTGCAAAGAAACATCTCATGAGTTAGCGTAAACAGCTAAAAATAAGCTGCGAGTTTCATTTTCTGTTGTTCAGCACGGCTTCAAAACCAATCGGTACAAACCTGACAAAAAATATCTGCAACTCAAACTGCCTGTTCCTGTCCCGATAAGCAGCTCACCACCAGGCCTGAAAAACCTCACACCTTTGTCCTTCTCATGGTCTTGAAAGAAACACACACACACACACACACACACACACACACACACACACACACACAAGACATGGCAGGAGCTAGTTGCTGAGGCTAGAAATAGGGACACTGGCTTGTATGTGGATGTATCACTTCCGCACAGGATGTCACATATACTTGAACCCAGCTTGGCCTGAATTTCAAGTGATTCTGGAGACCCTTCTGCATGGCCAGGGAATAAATAAGCCCTGGGTTCCATAAAGACAGGTTTCTGAGATGAGTTCAGAGTCTCCCTTGACCCAAATGCCCACGTTCTTAGGCAATTCCATACTGCAGACCCAGGCAACTCACAACAAGTTCGGTTTCAAAACCATCTTTTCAGGGCCAAGTCGGGCAAGAAGGTGTTTAACAGTGGTTCCTATGCCTCAAAGGGAAGGCAGCCATCTCGCTGTGGTGCATTCAGCCGTGCTCTTGCCCAGCAAGCAGCGCTGTGAGAAGCAAGCTCTCAGCTAAATGAGATTGAAAGGGGGCAAAGAAGGGTTAATTTCCTTGCATTAGGGAGGGGCTCCTTGTGGAGGTGAAGAGAATGATCTGTCTGAAGTGCAGACCAGACAAAGCACATTCTGGAAACGGAATTATGGAGCAGGCCGAGAAGGCTGATTGTTCCGATTTTCACTGTGTGACTATTTCTTAGATCTTGGGGTCTTTACCTAGCTTTGAAGTTACTGCCTCAGGGAGGAGGAAGAGGGCATGTTTACACTGAGTCCAGGAATATCTGAGCTGTCATTCCATAGAGCTGGGATGTCTGGGAGCAGAGGGTGAGGCCACAATTGCCAGGACACCAAACAGGCCTAACCAACCCCAAATTAGACATTGACTGGCCAAGTAAGCAATAGGAGAGTTGCTCCTCTCAGATGGGGAATGTCCTCTGTTTCTGTTTTTCATTTTGTAAAACCTTTTAAAAAATGTTTATTATTTAAATTTATTATTTGTGTGTATGCGTGCACATGCACACTTGCACGTACACACACATGTCCCAAGAGTTCAGAAACATGGTGGATCTCTTGGAGCTGAACTTACAGTTTTAAGCTGCCTGATAGAGGTGCTGGGCCTAAGTTTGGGTCCTCTGCAAGAACAATACATGCTCCTAAGCACTGGGCTGTCTCTCCAGACCCTATTTTATTTTAAATTATGCATGTGTGTCTGCATATGATATGTGCATGTTTTATTTTAAATTGTGCATGTGTGTCTGCATATGATATGTGCATGTTTTATTTTAAATTATGCATGTGTGTCTACATATGATATGTGCATGTGGAAGTCAGAGGATCTCCTGGAGCTGTAGTTATGTATGTTTGAGAGCAGCCTGATATGGGTACTGGGAGGCAAACTTTAATCCTCTGGAAGAACAGCAAGAGCTCTTATTTGCTAAGGCATCTCTCCAGCCCCTGTTTTGAAAACAAAATTTAAGAAATTTTAAAAATAACGTTTTCTTTCTTTTTTGGGCAATGGGCGGGGGGGGGGGGGTCACAGAAGTTGCAAAAACAGTATAGGAAGTTGATACACACTTGTGATCCCAGCAGAGGTAGGAGAATGGGTAACTAAAGACTAGCCTGGGCTCAGGGTGAGACCCTGTTGCAAGTAAGGGAATGGATAGTAAGCATAGTGTTCTAGCAGTATCTTACAGGGTATAAGGCATCCAGTTTTCCCATGCTCTGGCCTGCACTTGCTGAGAGTAGTATTTTCTATTTGAGTAATTCCTGTAGATATATAGTGGGTCCTTTTGCTCATCTATGATAAAATGAAAAAAATAGGACTCTGACTCTGTGAGTTCAGGGATGGAGTCTATCTGATTTCTCTGGTTTTTACACGAACTTAAGTGTTTCAGCAGTTCTGTAACATGTTTTCACAGAAAGCATCAACACAACCTGGACACAGATTTGTCCATCATTGCCACTCCTGTGACCTCCTTCAGAGTCACATTGCCCCAGTACTGGACCCTGGCAACCTTGGCAATCACCTCCCTCACTGCCATTTAGTTCCAATGAAAGTATTCTATATAGTATATATCCCGCTAGATAGGTCTTCTTTTACCCTGAATAAAACCCTTCTGATCCATTCAACTTGTAGGCAAAAAGGTGTCCTTTTCTTGGACAGTGTTCCACACCCTACAGTTGGCTATCTGTTCACTTGTTGAAGACTATCTGGCTTTTGGATTTTAGATGTTACATGAAAAGCCATGGATATTTCCATACAGACCATTATGTGATCGTACACTTTCATCTCTCTTGTGTAAGTATCCAGGAAGAGTATTCATCTCTCTTGTGTAAGTATCCAGAAGAGGGTGGTATAGAAAGAATGAATGTTTTTGTAAGAATACTATCAACTGATTCAAAGGATGGCTGTATCATCTTAGATTACCACCAGCAAGGTACAAGGCATTCAGTTTCCCCATGCTCTGGCCTGCACTTGCTGACAGTAGTACTTTCCTATTTGAGTGATTCCTGTAGACATCTAGTGGCTCCTTTTGCTCACTCACAATAAGATGGAAATTAAGTTGGGGCTCCTGATCCTGGATAGGATTTTCCTTTAAAAAGCACTCACTGTTCCAGCTTTCCTGATAACTGTCTACCTGGCATTTATGCCGCCTGGCATTTACATAGCGGGAAGAGGCTGTTCTCTTCTGCATGGGGTGAAGGTTCACCAAGTAGCTCCTGGCTACAGCGATGGGATGTCCCACCAGGGACTGCTGAACCTCTTTGAGCCAAGGTCCCTTTGGACTAGTAGCACCCACTTCTATAGGGAAAGTAAGGTGATACAAATTCATGGGGAAGGGACAGAGTTTTCTTGGGCTAGACCCTTCCTGCGGCTATGGTTGTAGACTGGGTAGATGCCACTCACATAGTGGAGATGGGGCATGGAGTCAACACAGACAGGTAGAGTCGGGACACCAGCAATACCTGGCAATCAGAAGACCTACTGAGCACCTTTTGCTTTCTGTTTATGTGCTCTGGGTCCACAGTGGGATGCAGAAACCCCGTCTGGATGTCACAGAACTCTGATTTCTCTCTCCAACTGGTTAGGTACAGAAGCATTAATCTTACCAGTTAGTTCCCTAGCCCAAGAACCCAGTCCTTTAAGTGACCAGAAGGTCATGTATCAGAAGATGCATTAGTTGAGGCTTTGAAGGGGCAGGAGACATGGCTTAGTGGTTAAGAGCACTGCTCTTTCAGGGGACCTGGGTTTGGTTCCTGGCAACCACATGGTAGCTCACAACCATTGTTAAGTCTAGTTTACAGAGGAGCTGACCTGCTCTTCTGGCTTCTGAGGGCAGCAGGTGCATGACGCACATATCTACATGCCAACAGAAACTCATACACATAAAATATAATCTAAAAATAATGTGTTTGCTTGTTTGGTTTGAGACAAGGTTTCACTATATAGTTTTGGCTAGAATCTATGTATGTAGAAACTAGAACTCAGTATGTAGACCAGGCTGACCTCAAACTCAGAGAGATACACCTGCCTCTGGCTGGGATTAAGGGTATACATACCACTATTCCCAGGGTTTAAAAAGCTTTTTAAAGAAAAATCTTCAGGACAACAGGAACGTGAATCTCATATGGAACAAACAGAGAGGACAGATTGCTCCGGCCATTCATGAAATCTCAGCCTTCATCAGCTGAACTCCAGGGGAATTGTAGACACCATTAGAATCTGTGCTGACCTGAGCTTGTAACCAGAAAGCCAAGAATCAAGAGAGCTACCAATGAGACTGAAGACAGCCATGAGATGGTGAGGATTGGTCATGACAGCAGCTTCTCTGGCGTCTCAGCATGGAGAAGCGCTATCATGGAGTTTCGTTCCTCACCAGCTGACAATGTGTCCATGGGTAGGCACAGAACTACATGGAGGTTTATGGTATCTGAATGTGAACAGGGGGACTGTGGACAGTGGAGCAGCCTGAAGAGGCAGAATTCAAAAGGCAAATGACAGTGGTGTATGCTTTTAATCCCAGCACTCCGGAGGCAGTAGCAGGTTCTACCTGAGCTCTCTGAGTTCAAGGTCAGCCTGGTCTACAGAGCAAGTTCCAGGACAGCCAAGGCTACACTGAGAAACTTGGTCTTGAAACAAACAAACACACACACACACACACACACACACACACACACACACACACGCAGGATGTACCCCTTTGACAACTGAGTTAGGAGAATGAGAGGAAGTGGGGGAGTGTCAGATTATGACACAAAAGGTGAGTATGGGTTGATGGTTTCTGCAGTGTTGTACAGATGCAATGGACCATAATGTGTCCTCGTAAATGATAATTTCCCTGGCTGAGGCAGGGGGCTGCTTCAAGGATCAGTCTTGTTTGTTCCTTCTGTTTGCTACCAGAAGATTGGGCATCTTCAGGTCCTGTGTCTAGTTCAGTCTCTGCCCCTTAATCTATGGGCGGGCGATCATAGGAAGGAAATGTCTATGTTTACTGCATTGCTCTCATATTTACAGTAGTTTCCTGGTTCCCTGTCTAATCATTGTGTTATAACATAACAGTTAAAGCAAAAATTCAGAGGCCAAAAAGAATCTTAAGTTAATTTCTCATTTGGATGTGTGCTGTGGGTTTGGTAGTTTTTCCTCCAGAGTCCTTGTGCTGTAGCCTTGGCAGTGTTGAGGCAGTGAGCTCTTCAGGAAGTGAGGCTCAGGGAAGGTAATTAGGTCACGGGGGCATTGTCAGCAGGAGGGATTACTATAGGTCTTGTGCGGTGGGATTAGTTTCCATGAGAATGGTTGCTGTAAATAAACCTGGCACCTCTCCTGAATCCCTCTTCTCTGTGTAACAGGTGTTTCCACTGCTGTGATGACATTTGCCCAGAGGCTCTCATTGGAGCAGAGCAGATGTTTGCACCATGCTCTTGAACCTCCAAAACTATATGCTAAATAAATATATTTTTAAATAATATTTTTTATTTATTAGGTGTTTTGTTATAGCAATACAGAATATGACAATATACTAGCTCAGGGTTCTCTAACTTTTTTCTGTGTAATAAATATCAATGGAATGAATATGTATTCACAACATGTATGGCAAACTGGATACATGTTTGCGTGTGTAACATATAAGCAGGTCTCAGGCTCTGACATGTATTTCAGTATGAAGAGTGAATTAAAATGTGTATTTTTGAAAGATATCTAGACATGATTAGCCAAAGTCTCTATTGAAAGATATGGATAAATCTAAAATATCTGAGACTGTGATCAGAACTTCTGATGTCACTGGGACCCATGAGCATGTGTTTTTGTCTGAGAAACCAAAGGGGACCAATGGAATAGACATTGATGCATTTCTGGATCAGAATTTACCATTTGGTAACTTTAAAAACAGATTATTCGATTTCTGGGAGTTTTTCTAAAGTCGTCCACAAGGTGCCCATCAACACCACAGGAGTGTTTACATACTTTTTAACAGTGGAGCACCAGAGGCAATCAAAATAGTCATCTTAAAAAAGGACTAAATTAAAATATGCCTGTGCAAAGATAATAGTCATTAAAATTATATTTTCAAAGAGTACACACTGAATTGTAAAGATGTTTACAGTATAATGGTAAGAGGGGACAAGCAACAAAACCAACAAAAACCCAACAAACAGCAACAACAACCAAGACTAAAACGACAAACTACAAAGGAATTTGTCTTATATAGAATGGAAAAAGGAAGAGGAGTGTTGTAATCAAGTTGAAAGTTTAGCCAAGCAGAGTCTAGCTGCAGATGGGGACTGCGATTATCCCTGGGGGAATCCTAAGTGACTTCTTTTGCAAGGCAACCTTGGGATAGTAGATGCCAAGGAACTTAAGTCAATGAGAAAGGCCTCCCTGGCTATTTCTTCTTCGATTTGGGATGATAGCCTATGATGAGATTTCCATTACATCAGACAGACTGACTTCATTGCCACATGCTTGGGAAGCACAGTCCAGGGTCAATGCCTCTAGGATGGTCAGTGTTCAGTGTCAACTTGACAGGCTCAACTGTCACTTAGCACTCAGGTCTCCAAATATACCTGTGAGAAATGGTCATTTAAAAGCCAGCCTCTAAGAATGTCTGAGATACAATGTATCTTGATTAGGTTCATTCTTGTGTGGGAAGCCCATCTTAATTGTGGACCATTCCCTGAGTGGGGATCCTGTACTTTTTGAAATGAAGGCAAGCTGAGTATGAACATTCATTGCTTTCTGCTTCCTGCTTGTGGATCTGCCCTGTATAGCTGCTTCAAGCTTTTGCTGCGGTGACTTTCCTACCATATTGGACTATCCCAGACGGTGAGCCAGAATAAACCCTTTCTTCTCGAAGTTGTGTTTGCCAGGGTATTTTATCATAGCAACAGAAAAGTAACAAAAAAAAAGTAAGATTGTGTCCGCATAGTAGATAGCAAACCTCTTTGTTCCAATATGCTAGGATCCTCAGTAGAATCCAGGAATTACTTTTTGGCACAGAGAGAACTCAACCAGTTTCTCTCAAAGATTATACTGAATGAAGTCTTTTGGGCCCCTGGTCCGGTCAGACCTTATCAGGGGGCTTTGAAATAGTCATACCTCATTGGTTAGGCATGTTGCTAAGGATAACAGAGGAAAGGTTATTCAGAGAGAATTTTTCTGTTTTCAAAACAGGGCTACTTCACAGTAGCCTCTAAAGCAGAGACAGCAACACTAACCATAAGGAAGGCAACTGTTCTCACGGCGTGTTGACTTAGCCTTCACGTTCTATGTTGCCCAAGCCATTCTGCATGGAGAACCTTACTCACTCTGTCTCACCATTGCAGTTTTTTTTTTTTTAAAAAAAACACTACTTTGAAGGAGGGAAAGAACTTTAAAATTCTGGTAAAAGCCAGAGGCTTCCTGAGTTAAAAACAAAACCCCAAACTCTTTTGTGTGGTGTTTTCCAAATTGTTTCTTGACGAGAACGAGGGGATTTCAGTGTGAGAAATAACAAAGCCCAATTACTATGAATTCTTAGCTTTCGTAAATATGACGAGAGCTTGTTGCAAAATCCTCTAAAAGGGGTAACAGGGCATTCATAACACTGGGCCAGGAAGAATGGAACTAACACTTCTGTGTTATAAAGCCCCTGAGGTCAAAATAATCAACTAGGCCAGCTGTTGCTCACGTGAGACTGCTGTGTTCAACTTGTCAGTGTTCCTCATGGACACACAAGGTCAGACAAACATCTTCAGGTGACCTAACTCTGCACAGACTGTGGTGTCTCCAGTGTGGATTACACAACTCACATATAATTAAAGTGGAAAAATAATAGACTATGAGATCAAAGTGAAACTAACTTGTGAAAGCCCCGTTTTCCGCTGAAATCTATTTTGATGCCATTTTAAAAATGTCAAATACTAAAAATATGAAATGCATGCTTGTACATAATCCTGCCTTATTGGTGACATCTCTTCTCTTACCACATCTGCCATCCTAACAATGTCAACGGCCATGAAGATCTGTGGCTTTCTTTCAGGTACTTCATGTTTACTGTAGAGAAATCCTGATTTGACGGTCACACACCTCTCCTTGTCACATAATGTAGCTAGAAGTGTCAGGACTCCTGTGTCAATCTAGTATGCTGTATGTATGGAGGGAATCATATCAGATGACAACTGAAATTAATAAGCCATGATTAGTCAGTATTATGGTTGGAATGTGAGACGTTCCCCCCATGGACTCCTGGGCTGGACTCTTGGACCTCAGTTGGTGATAACACTGGGAGATTCTGGAAACTTTGGCAGATGGAACCTAGCTGGAAAAAGTAGGTCAGTGACCATATTGTCACAGCTCTATTCAACCCTGATCCCTTCCTAGATGTCTTTCATAGATGTCTTTCTATTTTGTATCTACGATGAGAATCTCCTCCACCACACATTGCTCTTGCCAGGATGTGATGTTCTGCTTGGGAACACAAATCTCAATAACCATGGAGTGAATCCACAGAACTGTGAGCCAAAATAAATGTATCCTCTCTGGTCACCCTCCCAGGTGTCTTTACACAGCAGCCAGTCTCCTAAGTGAGTGGACCATGACACCCTTCTTCCTGACCATGGCCTTTGGCTCTGTGCTTCTTGAAAATCTGTTAAGCTGAGACTTCTGAAACCTTGTTCTCATTCTCAATGTATTCCTTCAGATGCCTGCTTTCAGTGAGCAGTACACCCCTACACTCAGCCTGTTTTACTCTTGACTCTTTTCCCAGCCAGCCCCCAACTCAGTGGATACATAGTCCTCGACAACCCTCGAAGGTGAACTTTCAGGGGTAGAAGCATCTTTTGAAAAAAAAAATCAACTTGTTATTTATTCAGTGTCGCGTCCACCCTCGACCACCAAGGAAGACGCAACGCTCGGGCTCTTCTCCAAGCAGTATATTCAGGACCCTTGAACAATCTTCTGACTGATGACCCCGGGGGAAGCGTCTTCCAGGCTTAAGTACTCTAGAACTAGCCAACCCCCGTCTGCCACGTGGCAACAGCAGATAGGTCCACACACGCGGAGACAAGCCACAGATCACCAGCCACAGCCAAATAAGGAGTTGTTTTCTCCTAAGAATCCTTGCCAGGAGGTGGCAAGGACTTGTTTACTCCTAAGAGCACTCGCCAACAGGTGGCGGAAGGCGGAGACCGGCGCCATCTTAAGGGCGAGGCACTATGCGGCTCTCCACAATTCAGTCCACTCCTGAGGTGAAGGGACAAATCTAAGAGGCCGTCAAACTGGCCAGTAACTGATCCTTCCACACAATGGACAATGCTCATTCTTCAGCGTGGGGATATGGAAGCCAGGAATACCAAGGCCAGTGACAAGACTGAATCTGTTTAGACAGATATTGACCACAAAACTAGAGAACTATGCACCATGCAGCCCAGGCAGAGACTTTATTGCAGGTCTTTCCTGACATTTACCAGCAAGATGAGGATTGTACAAAAACCTACAGTGACTGAAAATCTACACGGAGTATAAAAAACGAGCTAAGGGTCTCCAGGTAGGGATCATACCTTTACGTCTCATTGAATGGGCAAATGAGTCTTTGCCTGAAAAGAAAAAGCTGAAATTAAACATTGGGTATAATTTTTATATTTTTGATGAGGGGTAGCATTAATGTTCCTGCCCAAGTCTTCTAGTCTATAGAAAAATATTTTTCTAATACATTTATTTGATGGTCTCTTCTTAGACGACCCCTTGTATTAGTTAAGCTTCACAGAGCCTGGTACAGATGGGGTAGAATTGTCACCCAAAGTCCCCAGGACTAGGCAGAACCACGAGCTCAGGACTCCAGAGATATCTGGTAGATTACTGTAGCTCATGGTTGTGGGAGCAGAATGCCAATGA
Organism: Grammomys surdaster; assembly: GCF_004785775.1. Classification (NCBI taxonomy): domain Eukaryota; kingdom Metazoa; phylum Chordata; class Mammalia; order Rodentia; family Muridae; genus Grammomys; species Grammomys surdaster. Next base: position 6,802,326 of record NW_021621048.1, read on the forward strand.
GAAACTCAATCCAGTTTGTTTGACTCAAGACTACATCAGGAACAAAGCAAGAAAAGGCCTTGAACAAATGAATGGATGAAGGAAAAATAAGGTAGGAGGGGATGCCCTTCCTGCCTCACTGGCCACTGGCAGCAGGGATATGATTACCTCATCTTAAGATTAGAATGGACAGAGGGATCTTGGGAAATTTCTCTCATTGTTCTTCACCCACATGACCAGATAAAACCTGTAAGTGTCCATTAAGAAATTCGACATGGGGGCTGGAGAGATGGCTCAATGGTTAAGAGCACTGGTTGCTCTTCCAAAGGTCATGAGTTCAATTCCCAGCAACCACATGGTGGCTCACAACCATCTGCAATGGGATCTGATGCCTTCTTCTGGTGTTTCAAGGACAGTGTGTTTATATACATTAAATAAATAAATAAATAAATAAATAAATAACTCTTAAAAAAAAAAAAGAAATTCAACATATCCTATAATTTGTTGCTGCTGGTTTGAGATAGGGTCTTGTTTTGTATCCCTATTTGGCCTGGAACTCGCTATGTAGACCAGCTGGCCTCAAACTCATGAGCAACACCTTTGCCTCTGTCTCCTACCTGGGCTTACAGCTATGTGCCTGGCATTCTAATATTTTTTTAAAAAGATTTATTTATTTTTATTTTATGTGTATGCACTTATTTACCTGGAAGTATTTTGTGCACTATGTGCATACCTGGTACCCAAGGAGGCCAGAAGAAGGTATTGGATCCTTTTGAACTGGAGTTATAAATAGTTGTGAACCCCTATGTGTGTGCTGGGAACTGAACCTGCGTCTTCTGCATGGGCAGCAAATGAGACATTTTGCTAGCCCATCTTCTAACTCCACACGCTGCACCTTCCACCACTCTACTCTACAGCTTTGTAGTTGAGCATTTCCAAGTTTTCACATTCAATGCCAAAGAAAATGACCATTTTCTCAGTAATTCTCCACAGTTGTCTCTGAGAAGCAGCTGCTCTGTAGTTAGCTATAGTCACATGTCTTAGTTTTAGCCAATGGAATGTGAGGAAAGATGATGTGTACTTCTACCCATAAGAAACCCCATGGACATGCTTCAGGTTCTTTGCTCCTCTACTGAGAAAAGCAAAGAAACGCCCATGACGTTCGAAAACCACATGCGGCAGACAGCCGAGCCTCCTTCAAACTTTGATTTTCTTGTTTCTGTTAGTGTTTGTTGAGGATCAAACCAAGGGACTTGGGCACATTGGACAAGGAGTCTCACATTGAATTGTACCCCTAGCCTTGAATCTGAATGAATACATGAAAGACAGTTACCCCCAACTAACCTGCACTGTCACATGACCAAGAGATAAACACTATTGTGTTTGAGCCAATCTATATTTGGGGCCTATGTTAGCAATAAGCCTGTCAGGACATGTGCTCTCTTTGACACAACCGTTGTTGCTGTGTGCAGAAGTATCTGGGCCCTGTACCACCCTTTTCTTTATTATTAGTAGAATTAGAGACTTAAATGTACAGACTCACCAAAGTATTTGTCACACAGCACTCAGACCCTTCAGATCTTTCAGCCAGAGGAACAGTAAGCCGGCATAGCCTTGATTCAAGACAGCCCAGTCTGTAAAATTATATTTAAAAAGTCAAACACAAGACCTACAAACCATATATTAAAATTCGATAGTTTTAATCTCAAAGGGCGTTTGTTCACAACGAATTTATGTTTCCCACTAAATGACAAACTTCTGCATTGCCTTAAAGTAAGGCCCATTTTTTTTTTTATACTGCCCAAAACCACATTGATGTATGAAGAACAGACTTAGTGTGCTGAGGAAAACACACAGTAAATAGACGTTCACTTGGGAGGTGACTTGAGAAGCCAGAAGAACAGAGAGATATCTATCTCTATGCCTGTCTGCTCTGCAGTTCTCATGCATGTGAATAAAATACTTTTCACAGAAACAGAAATTTCCTGAGTAGAAACTTCCAGAACATACAAATGACAGGTTATGCAAAGACCTAGGGGTTTTTAGACAAAATTAAAACAGACGACCTATGTTTCACCTCTGTGCTTAATGTCCCTGTGGCAGCGTAAGAGGAAACGAAGAACCATAACCAAGACAGCCCTGAGATGATGAAGGTGCATCAGCCTGAGTGCTGAACATGCTCTCAAGGCAGGCTGGGGACCCTTCCCACCAGGCTTGCCATTCTCCTTCCAGCCCCTCAAAGTGTGAAAATACTACTTGGCAGACATAGAGCATGTTTGCCTAGAACAGGCCTTGTTTTTAAGTCTGATCACTCATAGAAGATCCAGGAAGCAAACAGTCCAGACCCCCAAACAAACATTTTGGCCTTCTTGAAACAAGTATCAGGTTGGGAGAGAAAACAAGGAGCCTGATCCCTGGTTTTCCCCCTCAGTAGCTTTTGCTTATGCATTCTTATTTGGCCCTGTGGGGAAGAGAGAGGAGAGAGAGAGAGAGAGAGAGAGAGAGAGAGAGAGAGAGAGAGAGAGAGAGAGAGAGAGAGAGAGAGAGAGAGAGAGAGAGAGAGATCCTCTGAGGCTGTATTTAGGAAGTGACCCAAAGGGGCCGTCCCCTCACCCACTTTGGGTTGTGGCCTGCCAGGTCCAGCTCTCAGGAGCAAGATGGCGCCCATAATGTTGGCTCATGACTGAGGGGCCAAAGGTGGGTCTTCACTTACTCGGAGGTGCTGGCTCCTTGGAAACCCACACTCTGCCAACTCCCTGGCTCAGGAGTTACCACTGCATTCTTCCTCTGGATTCCTCAACTCCTGGTTGAGATCTGCTCCACATAATTTTCTCATGATGTCACTCATTCTGACTGCTTACATTTGGAAAGTTGATCTACAAGAAAGGCCTCCTTAAGGCTTCACAAAGAAGGAAAAAAACTTAAGGTGGGTTGTGGGGAGCTGGAGAGAGCACAGCAGTGAGCTCCCCGTTTTGAGATTTGCTGCCGCTACGAGAACCACTCCCTGACCAGGTTCCTGGCTGCAAACCGAGGCCAGTGGCAGGCCGTGGGTGACGTCAGGGACAGGCCTGAGTCATAGCCAGTGGCCCGGCTGCCCTGCCACTCGGAAAGGGACAAAAGGAACCTTTGATGTCCAGAGGCCCTCCTCTCTTGCAGGCTGGCTGCACTGAACTGCAGGCCAGAACATTCCAGTTGTCTCCCCGCCCCACCCGCCGCCCTTCCTCCTTCCGGAACAGTCCCAGACAGATTCAACAAGGCCTCCCTGAAGGGCATCGCCCTCCTGTACAGCCACAGCATGACCACGGTCTATAACCGAGAAGCCTGAAAGAACAGGGGTTCCCCCAAGACCCTCTCACTTCCCCTGTCACATGTCTTCCTTCTTGTGGCGCTCACCTTAGCAGAGTCCTAATGGTACTTAAAGGCAGGAAAGACTCACTGTCACCGTCCCTGGGCAGCCCCTCGTGCTCCGGGTGTGTTTGCTTCTCCATGTACTATGGAGGGAGGCCTCAGCTCTCTGCTCTATTCAGCCTGGGTCTCCGTGGCTTTCCTCTTAGAAGACCTAGTCATGCCTCAGTACCTGGCATGAAGCTCACTAAGTACACTATAGATGAATGAATGAGTGAATGAATGAATGAATGAGTGGATGCATGAAAACTTTAAAATAAATGTGGAGGGTATATACTGAAAACTTACGGTGAATGTTTAAGTCTCCACAGTACTTTACGACAGACAGTATTTCACTTATTATTGTGACAAAGCTGTGTTTCCTACATCTATAGATGAGGAAATGTGGTTCTCAGATGCTTCTTTTAAGTCTCACAGCTAATCAGTGGCAGAGCCTGTGGGCTGTCAGGCCTCAAATTCTCTTTTAGCTTCCATGTTGAGAGGCTGAGGTGAAATGAAGGACTGATGACTGTTGCGCCTCCCAGGAGAGGAAAGACAAGAATAAACATCTTGAAACCTGACCCTACAAGAACACTGCAGAGCAATCAGGTATGTTCTGTCTAGGTGAGGTAGGCCTCCTGTATGCTTGATGGGCCAATACCACAGCCGAGGCTCGATAAGCGACCAGTCTGTCCTGAGAAGCTGGAGCCAGAAGACCAAGCAAGAGAAGCCCAGTGGCCGAGGCTCTGGTGTGTGGTGGAAGTGCTACAGCAGGCAGAGCACCTCAAAGGAAGCCATGGCCACTTGTCATTGTCTTTCTGGACTCCAGAGGTGAGATTAAAGGGATGGGTCTGGACAGGTAGGAAAGCTAAGGGGGAAAGGACACAGGAATGTTCTTGAGAACAGGAAAGCCCAGATGAGGAGGTGAAACAAATGTGTTTTCTGAGGATGAGAAGGGGCCTCAGCCTAACAATAGCAGTCCCTTTCTCTAGGCCATCTCTGTCCCACTAGGAATAGTGATATGGCTAGAATACATCAAGAGCCCCCCTCTGTGCTCTATGTGCCAAGGCAGGGGTGTCAGAAGGAAAGTCTGCTCAAGAGTTGGGCCCCCATCAAGGTGAGCACCTTGGCACCTTCTCCGCAGTGGCTTGTGATTCTGTCTTGTACTTTTCCACGGACTCTCAAATGCCTCATTTCAAGAGGAAGACAAAAGCCAGGAATTTCCATCCCTGTAGGGAAAGGCACTGGAGACTTTGGTCTCTGTGACGTGGTTCATAGCATTTCCTCTCTCTCTGGAGGCAGGGCAGGTTCTGGTCATGGTGACCTCTCTCCATGGCTTAGAGTCTGTCTCTCGTGGCCAGGGGACACTGTGTGATTACCTTTTCGTGAGCTCTGCGGTTCTGTGGTTCTCAGGAATCACATTTGTTTAGTGGAGTTTGGGTCCTTAGCCAGGTGGAACCAGCAGAGAATCTCAGAGGAGAAACCCTCGTGCTCTTCATCAAAGGAGAAGTGATAAGAGTCAGCTTCCCTGTCTACAGAAATGCCATTGGATGCCTCCCTGCCCTGTTTCCCTGCAGGGAGAGGGAGGTTGATGGCTTAGCCCACTCCACAGACACCGGTCTTTATTTCTTTAGTAAGAAGACTAGAGGTTCGCTATTTTCCACTGTACCTAGTGACAGGGCAAACAGAGAAGGGAAAGAAAAGAAAATGCAGAACTGATCAGTGAACTAAAGCAAGCTGCAGATCCTTGTGCTGCAGATGCTGATGGGGGTTGGAGTGGGGGAAAGAGGAGGGAGAAAGAGAGGATAAAGACAGGGAATTGAGCAAACCGTCCCCTTGGAGATAAAGAGAACTTTCCAGAGATCTCTCCTTGCCTGTACCCTGCTGGGGAAACCTCCTTCTTGGCTACAGTATATAACTGTATACTGCTAATTTTCTGGAACACCTTTAAGGAATGCTTCAGACCTGTCTATAATTGCCACCTCCAATTTCTCTCACTTCCTTCAGTCTTAAAAAACACAGTTAAGATATGGTTTATGTAGCAGAAAGTCCACCCACTTAAAAGGTAATTTGATGGATTTTTAATATATTTACATATAATTAGCATATTTGCATATTCATAATCTGCATTGACAACATTTTTGTCACACATTCCCCCCAAGAGAAACATTGTACATTTTAGCCATAGGCAACCACCCGTGTCCCTTCCAGTTCTAGGAATTTCCCTCCCCTAGCAGTTCACACAGATGGGATTATACAGTACATGGCCTGTCCTGATTGGCTTCTTTCACTTAGCGTGGTGCCTTCAAAGTGTGTCCATGTTGTAGAATATTTCCATGTCTATTTCTTTTAAATCTGAATAATATTCTACTGCATGAGTATAAGACATTTTGTTTATTATCTTTGAATCAGTTGATGAAAGTTAGAATTCTCCCACTTGTTTCTTTGTACAATACTGAAGATCGAACCTAGAGTCTCACACAAGCCAGACAAGTGTTCTACCACTGAGCTATATTCCTTGCATTAAAAAAAAATCCTTTCTTTTGTTTCAAGCTGGTCTTGAATTTACTTTGTGTCCCAGTCTGACTTTGAACTGAGAGCTTTCCTACGCCAGCCTCCTTAGTAGTTGAGACTGTAGGTCTGTAACACAGATACAACTCACTTTTAAACTATCATGAACAATATTGCCATGGACTTTGGTGTACAAGGTTATTGTTGTTGGGAGGGGTGGTGTGTGTGTGTGTGTGTACACACACATGAGAGCAAGCACGTACTTAAGCTTTTGTTTCTCTTGGACAGATACCAAGAAGTATGACTGCTGAGCTGTGTTAGTTACTTTTATCTTTGCTATGAATATATGATAGAAAAAAATTTAAGAAAAGATTCATTGTGGCTCATGTTTCAAAGGGTTTGGCCCATGCTTACTTGTACCCATGTACTTGTGTAACATCTGGGTGCCAAGAACATGTGACAGGCAGAAAGCAGAGAGAAAGGAGAGAGAGCCTGCGGAGATGGTTCAATTGGTCAAGTGTCTGCCATACACACACGAGAACCAGCATTTGGATCCCTAAAACCTATGTTAAAACAAAATAAGCAAAAGCCAGGCAAGCATGGCAGCCACTTGTAATGTCAGTGCCAGGGAGGTAGACAGGGGAATCTTTGGGGCTGTTTAGACTAGTTGATACTGGCAAGCTGCAAGTTCAATGAATCAATAAGTGAAGTGCAAAGTTATTGTGAAAGACAATGTCAACTTCAAGTTTCCATGTTTCCCTGCACACATGTGTACATGACGCCCACACGTGTTCATACACATTTACACGCACTACCACCACGCAGATACATGTGCAAAAACTAAACCAAAGATAAATAAATAAGAAGTAAAAATGTTAAAAGGATCGGAATAAGAGAACTGCAGGAACAAGATATCCCCAGGGCTCACCCATTGACTTACGGCCTCCAGCTGAGGCCTATCGTCTAAAGTCCCCAGAACCTCCCAAAATAGTGCCACCCACTGGAGACCTAATCCTGGAACATGTGAGCCTGTAGAGACATCTCATTTTCAAGCCTGGTGTGGAAACTCTGTGCTTAACATTTCTGAGGAACTGTTGAACTGTTTTGCAAAATGCCACCCCAGCTTGATGCTCCCACCAGTCACGTGTCAAGTTTCTGATTTCCCCGTATCCATGGCACCGGTCTCATTATTACAGCTATCCTAGTAGGTGAGCTATGCAGTCCCCATTGTGGCTTTTACCCAATGGCTAATGACGTAGCGTCTCTTTTCACGAGCTGGTTGGCCATTTGTATACCTTCTCTAGAGAAACGTCTAAGTCCTTTGTCTGCCCTTAAATTGTACCTTTTTATCTTTGAGTGTAGAAGCTCTTTCTATTTTAAGTTTATTCTGGATCTAAATCCTTCATATCCTGCATTAGCTCCCTGTGCGGGGATTGTTTCTTCATATGCTTTAAAAATCCTTATTAGTTTTTATTCATGTGTATTTGTGTCTGTATGAGTAAATACCATGTGTGTACAGATGCTCTCAGAGGCCAAAAGAGAGTGTTGGGGCTGAAATTACAGATGGTTGTGAGCCACCTGATAGGTGTACTAGAAATTAAACTCCCAAAAGAGCTGAATGTGCCCTTAACTCCTGAGCCAGCTCTCCAGCCCTTCACATGCTTTTTTATTTCAAAAGAGATTTAATGTTGTTTTTACTATTTATGGAAAACATAGGCGCGTATCTGTGCAAGCGTATGTCAGCAGGACCCACTGAGGCCAGAAGAGGGTGTAGGATCCTCTAGCACTGGAGTTACACACTGCTGTCAGCTTCCCAATATGATGTCAGGCAGTGACCACTCTGTGACATCAGGAAGGCTCAGCTGGTGGATGGTCACTCCAGCTCCAAGTTTCTCCACATTCTTGATGTTACCTGAAGCACAAGCTTTATGTTCTGAAGATGTGCAAATTCTTGCTCTCTTTTGTCGCTGGTGCTTTTTACGTCATGGTTGAGAAACCTTTGTCTAGTCCAAGGACATGAAGACACCCACCTGAGTTTCCTGTAGCCGCCTTAGTGGTCAACGCCTAGCTCTGTGAATGGTTTTAGGTGGTGTGAGGTAGAATTCCAAGTTCATTGCTTTCAGCATGGATGCCCGGCTTGTACCAGCATTGTTTATTGAAAAGACTGTTCTCAAACTGGCCTAAAATAGGGTTTATTTAAAAGGCGCTCTAATCTGTCCCCTACTGATGCGTCTTTACCTCTTTGTGAAAAATCAATTGATCACAGTATTGGTGATTTTATTTCTCATCTCTTCATTTTCACCCATCAACCTAGGAGTCCTTATGTTGGTACCACACTATTCTGTTTATGGCAGATGACTCTGCACGCACAGTGCCTTAGGTTGGATTGTCCATGCTGAGACAGAAATGGAGGGGAGGGAGAAAGGCAGGAGGGAAAGGAAAGAAAGACAAGGGTGGCTGTGTTGGAATAGATCCTTTTCCTTTATCAAGTCATTTACGTAACACTTAAGAGTGTGGAAGACACCTTCCATTTCAATCATGAATGGTGAAAACGCAAGTTTCAGGGATAGACTCCCATCAAGTGTGAAGGACCAGGAGCCACGCCCCTCCTCTCTGGGCTCCTCACAGAGATTGATAGGACCAGGAGCCACGCCCCTCCTCTCTGGGCTCCTCACAGCGATTGATCCCCCAGTTCCCACAATGTGCGCAAAAGCACGTCATACTAAACTCCTAAGGGATTTTTCTATCTTACGAGGCTCTCACACACCCCATCACATTTTATGCTCTCGGCTTCCCCAGGAAGTAGATGGATCCGATTCAAATCCCTATTAGATCATATATCTCACCGAGTGACCATAGACAAGTTACTAAGTGTATTAGACTCGGTCTCCTTGGCTCGGTTATAAGGAAAACCAGAGAGACCGAGGAACTTGACCAACCTCACACAGCCCGGAATTGGTAGGATCAAGGAGAGAACTAGGGTCTTAGCCTGCTAGCGTAGATGTACCACAGACTCCCCTAGTGGAAATTCTTCTTCTTCTTCTTCTTCTTCTTCTCCTTCTCCTTCTCCTTCTCCTTCTCCTTCTCCTTCTCCTTCT